>NC_136939.1:2085630-2090630 GCF_949987615.1 Pollachius pollachius | reverse complement strand
TCAAAAGCTGTGGCACCTTTTGTTCAGTTTGTGGACCACACAATCATCTGTTAGGCTCCGGAGCTGGGGAGAGGGAGGGAGGGAGGGAGATAGTCTCTTTGCCTCCCCCGTCATCATCATCCATCCCTGTTAGGAGAAAGCTGCCTTTAAACGAGACCTTTCTGTGTAGCTCATCCCAGTGAGGGATGAGGGCGAGAGGAAGGCAGGAAGAGAGGGGGGAGAGGGAGAGAGGGAGAGTCTACTTCTTCTTTACCTTTCACTGCCCCCCCCCCACTCCCCCCTAACACCCCAGGATCAAACACTAGATACTCTGACTGAAATGCAGGTTTCTTTGCGATAATATTATGAATTATAAGCTTGTGAGTTATACGTTTGTAATTGGCTCCAGGCCTGGCTGTGAGAGTAGTCACGCGCAGCCTGACTACTGCGAGTCTCCGCCCGGAGCTCCCGTCTCCCGGGGAGAGCGGCAGCAGCACTCCTGGCTGGGACTGGCGCTTCATGACCTGGTGTTTGCTTTACTCTGCACTGATGACTTCAGCTGATCCAGACCCTGTGTGTGTGTGTGTGTGTGTGTGTGTGTGTGTGTGTGTGTGTGTGTGTGTCCTCCAGCTGTTCTTCAGAGCCGGCTCCCTGTCGCGGCTGGAGGAGCAGAGGGACGAGCAGACCAGGAGGAACCTCACTCTGTTCCAGGCCGCCTGCTGTGGTTACCTGGCGCGCCGTGCCTTTAAGAAGAGGAAGGTAGGGGGCGGAGCTACACTCGGGTTCTACTTAAGCATTATCCCAGGGGGGGCGGGGCTACTATACCGGAATTCAGAACGGCTGTGACTCGGTCGTAGGTACAAAGCCGTGGGCCAAGTGTGGAAAATAAAGGAAAACCACAGTGAAAACAATAACAAAGCTCCTATTTATTTAGCACACTATTGATTTCAAGGATCTCCTTTGAGTCAAGTGGTAAAGGACTTCATTTCAAGTAAACGTTCTGCTTCCTCGAGGCCGAGATAATATAAGGACGATCCAAATTGAGGTTTCCACAAGCACTTCAAAGTTAATGCAAAAGTTCCGAAATAAGTGAGTTAACTTGTCGACGCGACCGGACATCAGGCAGAGCGGCTCCCGATTCATCTGCAAGATGGAGAGAGGGTATCTGCGCTCCTCTCCCCACTAATGTTCCGTCATAATGAAAGCCAAAACGAATTTACTCCAGCTCCTCTGTTCGCTGTGTCCTTAGTCACCCGGGGACTGGCTGTTGCTTCATCACCTCACCCATCGACCAGACACCAACCCCCCCCCCCCCCACGCTCCGTCTGTTTCTCGCCTTATTGAGCCATCTCCCCCTCCCTCCCGCCCACCCCAGCCTTGGGAGCCGTGGTGACATGTCTGGTTCTGTCGCCTGGCTTATCGATCACCTCCTTCCTCCTCCTCCTCTTCCTCAATAGTCATCCTCCTCTGTCGTGCTCCTCCTCCTCCTTCTTTTCCTGAGGAAGACCAATCTCTCTCTCTCTCTCTCTCTCTCTCTCTCTCTCTCTCTCTCTCTCTCTCTCTCTCTCTCTCTCTCTCTCTCTCTCTCTCGCTCTCTGTCTCTCTCTCTCTCCCTCGCTCTCTGTCCTCTCTCTCTCTCTCTCTCTCTCTCCCTCTCACCCTCTCACCCCTAGCTCTCTGTCTCTCTCTCTCTCTCTCTCTGTCTCCTCTCTCTCTCTCTCTCTCTCTGTCTCTCTCTCTCTCTCTCTCTCTCTCTCTCTCTCCTCTCACCCTCTCACCCCTAGCTCTCTATCTCACTCCTTCTCCCCCTCCCTCAAATCTTTCTCTTCTGAAAACTTACCCCATGGGGAGATTCTCAGTGAACACATTCAGTGAGAAAAGGAGACAGGGAGAGTGCTTGTCATTGTACTACACTGCATGAACTATGAGAGGTAGAGAGGCCATGAGTGTGTCAGTATGACTCATTCAATATTCATATACGACATCAATAAATATTAAACCACTAGCTTCAGGGTCTGAAAAATAGAAAACACAAATGAGATTCCCCCGTTCCTCTAAAGGTGAGTTCCTTATTTTGCGTGTAGTTTTAGGTTTGAGTCCCTTCTGTTATTACTCATTCATGGGATCTGGGCTCCATTCCTCTTCCTGCGTCAACGTTCCCAGCGGGAGATTAATGGTAGTCGACAGGAAACAAGCCGGGCCACACCCTCCTTCGTGAAGTTCAAAGGTCAGACTGGCTTTAATCAGCTCTCCGAGGAAAACCGAAAAACAGAAGAACCGACGCAGAACCCATTAGCCGGCCGCGGTTCCCTTCTCCTCTGTGGAGGTGTCGCTAATGAAAGATAAGGGCCTGCGTTAGGTCTGAGCCCAAGTCCAGGGCATCAGGTGGGCTTAGATAGTTCTGTGTCCCGGCCCAGTCTGAGGGGTGGGTGTTAGATAGTTCTGTGTCCCGGCCCAGTGTGAGGGGTGGGGTTAGATAGTTCTCTGTCCCGGCCCAGTGTGAGGGGTGGGGTTAGATAGTTCTGCGGTGGAGCACAGCCCAGCGTGGTGGGTGAGGTTAGATAGTTCTGTCCCCCAGCCTGGCTGTGGAGCCCAGCGTGGTGGGTGTGGTAAGATGTAGTACGTTATTATGAGCGTGACGGAGTGTCGTACGTCCTCTCACCCGCTCCGAGCTGCCGGCTCTGGGCTCCATTATCTCCTCTAAGCCCCATCGCCGCTCATTGTTTGCTCGTGTAGGATTTGTTTTTATAAAAGGCAGCAGCGTCGATACTACCGGCCTGGTTCCAGGGTCTGGGCTGTAAACGATGAGGTGTCGCGGGTGACCAGGGAATCGTAGGATAAAGTGTTGGGATCGAAGAAGATCTGGATTGGACCGGTTCAGCCTGCCCGCCCTCCTCCAGACCAGAGCAGGAGGGAGAATCACCGAGGACTATTTCAGAGAGTCCTTCTCTAATTAAAATAGATTTTGAAGTCAAACATTTAATTGGACAAATATGTATCGAGCATTTGTCCAGAGACTATAAAATATCCCCAAGGCAGCTTAATTATGCAGCGGCGATAAGCTGAAGTGAAAACCTTTATGCTCCAGTTTCATTTCCCCTCTCACCTCATCACAAATTAATTTAAGGAAGCTTATTCGAGTAAGTGTGGCCCGCGATCGATCCCAGTGAGTGCATAAAATCCTTCATTAATTTACTGCTGCCTGCGTCCGGCCAGTGAATAAACAGAATGAAGAGCGCGCCATTGCTGCAGCGAGGTGCGTTGGCAATAAACGGCCGGTGATCCAGCAGTAAACCTCATGGGCGGGGGGGGTGGATTAACACAGGTCCGGGGGGGCGGTTTGGCGGGTGCCTCATCACCAGGGACCCCCGAAGGCGCCCCACGAGGCGTCATGTGGCTCCGGAGGTAGAGCCGGTTTGACTGGTAACCAGAAGGTTGCTGGTTCGATCCACCCCGGCTTCTCATATAGTACTAAAGTACTATGCTGTTATCGTAATATAGTACTTTAGTACTGTATTACCATATTACCTATAATACTAAAGTACTACAGTAATATAGTAATATATAACTATGATATTATTGTAATATAGTACTAAAGAAAGTATATAGTAGTATAGTACTAAAGTACTTTGTTATCAGACTGCGACCGACAGGCCAAAGATCCCAGCAGTGTAGAGGGTCAGAGAGAGTGTTGTCATCCCCACGAGGCATTGGTGTTACAGACACAGACTCAGACATGCGGCCCATTGCTGGGTTTAGACCTGCGTTCATCTGTACATCCCATAATGTCCGGCCCTGTTCTGAGGTCTCGGGTTACGTTGTCGTTAATGACTTCCGACCTCTGTGACGTGCAGATCGATTGAAAGCATCTCCCCGACGATCAATGGCGAACCATCACACGGGAGTACAGCGAAGCACCACGTAGAGATCTGTACACACACGTCAATAAGGCTCCAGACGACCTTTCACCCCGTGGGTTTTTTACAGCTCTCTGTCGAGCACTCTACCACTTAGGATGGGAACTGGGTAGTGCTTTAGAAGATCAGTTTATCCGAAGGGATGGAGTGAAATGTTATTCACATACATGTCATTGAGGATCAGGGAGGAGTCATCAGTACAGAAACAGGTCTATAAGGAGCAGGTAGGGGTAAGATAATACAGAGACAGGCCATTAAGGAGAAGGTAGGGGTTAGACAGTACGGAGAAAGGCCATTAAGGAGCAGGTAGGGGTTAGACAGTACGGAGAAAGGCCATTAAGGAGCAGGTAGGGGTTAGACAGTACAGAGACAGGTGATTAAGGAGCAGGTAGGGGTTAGACAGTACAGAGACAGGTCATTAAGGAGCAGGTAGGGGTTAGATAGTACAGAGACAGGCCATTAAGGAGCAGGTAGGGGTTAGACAGTACAGAGACATGCCATTAAGGAGCAGGTAGGGGTTAGATAGTACAGAGACAGGCCATTAAGGAGAAGGTAGGGGTTGGACAGTACAGAGACAGGTCATTAAGGAGCAGGTAGGGGTTGGACAGTACAGAGAGAGGTCATTAAGGAGCAGGTAGGGGTTAGACAGTACAGAGACAGGCCATTAAGGAGAAGGTAGGGGTTAGACAGTACAGAGACAGGTCTTTCAGGAGCAGGTAGGGGTTACACAGTGATGCCTATAGGTTAAACTACAGACATCTGGATTCAAACCCAGAACCTTTTAGCCTTTGTACTTTGGCTCAATTTGAATTTCCCTTCAGTACTGTCTGAGTCTGCGGTATGTTAGTGGGTTTTCTCAGTCTAAATTTTCTGCGTCCAATCAGCGAACAGAGGGAGTGGCTGAGATTTATGACGTTAAAGTCAGCTCTCGTTGACGGACATCTTCACGCGCGGTGTTTGGTTTGTTCGCAGCCTGCGAGCTACGTGATTCCCGGCCAAACGTTAGCAATTGGTTATGGCAGATCCAGAGTGGCACTGGGCAGATCCAATAGTTTTAAACTTCAACAGACAACCGCCTTCAAGTGAGTTAACGTTTGTCAATTG
>NC_136939.1:2042304-2079804 GCF_949987615.1 Pollachius pollachius | reverse complement strand
GGCTCTGGCGCCCGACTGCCGATTGGCTGAAACGTTTCGCTAAAAAGGAAGACAAACTTCCGCACGGGGCCCACATGGTACGAGGGCCGGTGTGGGCGGGGCTTAGTGCGGGCGGGGCTTAGTGTGGGCGGGGCTTAGCGTGGGCGGGGCTAAGCGTGTGCGTGCCTTAGCTTGCGGGCTAAGCGTGTGCGGCGCTAAGCGTGTGCATCGGGTTAGGCGTGTGACGTGTGAGCGAAGCTGCCTCTTTCAAGATGACCATTTGTACTTTTATTTGACCTTCACCAGGAAATGTTCTCTTTTCAAAGTGTGGTCTGGCCAAGTAAGCAGCATCGCAAAGCAAACACATGATCAAAGTTACAGAAGTATCGATGATCCAGTAGGACATCCGTCTTAATCCGGCACCAAACTACCAATCAGAAGCCTGGCACCAAAGTCATCCCAGGCTGGTGACAGCCGGTGATTAACTGCACAACGCCTCACTTTGTCTTGGTCGTGATGGGGAGATGGAAAGTTCCACGGGACAGCTTCTCTGGGTGTGTGCAGGAATGGGCAGGGACGAAAGGTGAACTCGATTGAACTGTGCTCAAAGGAGCAAATTGTTGTTTACAACGCGATCAGGCATTTGATCAGTTTGATTGATTTGAAACAACATTCCGTGAGCAGCAGAGAACGCGCGCTGAATTGATGGATGGTATTTGTCGTTGTTCAGCTCTCACACCAGCAGTGAGCTCCACTCAATACGGTCAAGCGGGGGGTTGAACCATGACCGGTCTGGAGAATGTACTGTTTCACTATTTTAGTCATTTAGTAGATTCTTTTAACCAAAGCAATTTACTGCAACTTCGATGCAGACGGTAGAGATTGGGGTTCGCAGCCTGAATGTGGTCGTTGGGGAGCCAAATAACGCTTAGCAGGTAACAGGAATGTACTGAACAAGTACAGAAAGTAAAATAACCGAAACAAGTGGGGAACTTAAATAACAACAACACAGTTGAACAGAATCCCTAACACAGGAGGAAGGGATTTCATCAACGAGGACATTCAGGGAAAACCATCTAGAGGGGGTCAAGATGGATGGGTTCGTACTGATGGGGCTGAGGTGGTACATGAGACAGAAACGTTGGGAAACCCCCCATGTATGTGCTTACGTACATTTACATTTAGGGCATTTAAAATGTATTTTTTTATCCAAAGCGACTTACAATAAGTACATTTGTCAGACGGAAGAGATACAAAAATATATCTCTGTCGGTACAATAAGGATGTTCATAGAACCAAGTGCCGAGGACTAACCATCACTAGGTTAACCCATTCCCCGTATACAACAGAGATAGCTAGGATAAGATGCTACACCATGCTATTTACTGTCGGGCTGGGCTCGATTTCGATTTTAGCGTCAAACGATAGGAAAACTAATATAATCAAGATTTCGTTTTTTACATTTTTATTTATTTTATTTTTTTAATGTTTTATAGAAAGTGCAGAAGAACAGCTGGATACACATCTGTACATTCTTATAGATTTGAACATTTTCTTTTTGACCATTTTGTGTGTTTTTTTATGGCGAAATTTCAAAGTTCTCAGTTACAAAGTGATTTTATGGGAGAGACATGCTGAATAAATACATCATGCTTTGAAACTCGTTTGAATAATCGTGATTTCAATATTGACCAAAACAATCGTGATTATGATTTTTTTTTCCACAATCGAGCCGCCCTGGAGTACTGTTTTTAAGTGTCCGTGTGCTAGCGTCCTGCGCTGTGCTTCCCCCCTGGGGGTCCGTCGTTCACGATTCCGTCTCGTTCCCCCCCCAGCTGCACTCCCTGCAGAGCCAGCTGGAGTTCCAGGAGCAGTCCATGGTGGAGAAGTCTCTGGTCAGCCGGCAGGAGGCCAAGATCAGAGAGCTGGACACCAAACTGGAGTATGAGAGGACCCAGATCAAAAGGCTGGAGGTAGGACCCCCACCGTCAGCACCAACCCCGGACCCCCCTTGAACCCCAACAGACACACACACCGTCCACTCTTGTCCGTAGCCGGCTATGATGTCACCGAGGTCCGGACCTCGCTAACTTTTTTCTAGGGCTAAAAATCGAATTATAAACTAAAAACTAAACTGCATACAAAATCAGCCATTGAGAACTTCTCCGAGATGAGTGAACGGTTAATTCAATTAAGACTTGATACTTTGTGTCCGCCGTGTGCGACATCGGTTTGTGCGTGCACGGGCCGAGCATGCCCCCAACAAAACTGAACCCCTGCAACTGAAGCTTATTCTCCCAGATCCACGTGTCCACCATCAGAATTTCAATCGGAATCGAGAATTAGTTAGAGACAGAGTTCTGCGTGATTGTGCTGTGTTTTTGCAAGTGCGTCGAGTGTCCGTTTCGCATGTCTGTGTTTGTATGGATGAATATGTATGTAGAATCAGGTTAGACAAGGAACGTGCAAACATGAGGGATTGAACTCTGAGTGTCTTTCAGCTGGGAGTCGAACACGTTCTGCTGTCCCCTAATGACCAGCCGGTCTGACATCATGTACGATCCGTTTAGACAATAACAGAGCCTCTCAACCCCCGCTCGTCCCAGGTCATCTGTTTATCATTCCGTCCAATTTGCTCCACGCTGATTGGATCGGACGTCCGATGGTTGTGAGGTAGTTTATTGACCTCCTGTTGGAGGGGCTTTGACTGGCTGTGACCTCCTTCCTGGTCCGTCTTGTCGGGGGGCTCACAGAGGAGAGACAGGACGGACTTATTGTTTTCATGATATTCGGCTCAATCTGAAAACTGAACTGATGATTCTTTCCTTCAGGGAAGGATTGTAATATAATCATTTAGTAGTTTATTTTAGTATTTGGGGATTATAGATTATTGTACTGAAACTATGGTTATTTGTCATTGTTTTCTGAATTTAACTAAATTGTTGGGCTTCGGTGGGACAGGATTGATCGAGGGAGGTATCAACGAGTAGCATAGGACCGCTGGCGGGAATCGAACCTGCGGTCGCTGCGTTTTGTATCCCACCAGCGCGCTGAGCCGCAGACGTGACCCCGTCTCTGTGATCAATGGAACCAATGGAACGGCGCTGGTGGAACCTCTGGCTGTGTGACGTTCTCCCCAGAGCCTGGTGAGCCGGCTGAAGGAGAACCTGGAGAAGATGGCGGAGGAGAGGAACCAGACGAGCACGGCGGAGAACCGGGAGAAGGAGCAGAACAAGCGCATGCAGAGACAGCTGAGGGACATCAAGGAGGAGATGGGGGAGCTGGCCAAGAAGGAGACGGAGGCCAGCCGCAAGAAACACGAACTGGTGAGCTCCTCATAACCTCCTCTTCCTCTCCTCCTGACCTCCTCCTCCTCCTCTCCTCCTGACCTCCTCCTCTCCTCCTGACCTCAGCTCCTGACCTCCTCCTCCTCCTCCTCTCCTCCTGACCTCCTCCTCCTCTCCTCCTGACCTGAGCTCCTCCTAACCTCCCTATCTCCTCCTCTCCTCCTGACCTCCTCCTCCTCCTCTCCTCCTGACCTCAGCTCCTCCTAACCTCCCTATCTCCTCCTCTCCTCCTGACCTCCTCCTCCTCCTCCTCTCCTCTGACCTCCTCCTCCTCCTCCTCCTCTCTTCCACTCTTCCTCCTCTTCTCCTGACCTGAGCTCCTCCTAACCTCCTCCTCCTCCTACTCTCCTCCTGACCTGAGCCCCTCCTTTCCTCCTGACCTCTTCTTAACCTCATCACCTCCTGCTGACCTGAACTCTTCCTAAACTTCTGACCCCCTTCTCGCCTCCTCCTGTCCTCCTGACCTCCTCCTATCCTCGGCACCTGACCTCCTACAGACCTCCTCTAACCTCCTCCTGACCTTCTCCTAACCTGACCTCCTCCTAACCTCCTCCTGAATCGCTCCTCTCCTCGTCACCTGACCTGACCACCTGACCTCCACCAGGAAATGGACATCGAGAGCCTTGAGGCGGCCAATCAGAGCCTCCAGGTGGACCTGAAGCTGGCCTTCAAGAGGATCGGAGACCTGCAGGCCGCCATCGAGGACGACATGGAGACGGACGACAACGACGACCTCGTCAACAGGTGGGCGGGGGCGAGGAGGGGGGGGGGTTGCGGGTGTGTGTGTCATCTTGTATTTGTGTGTGTGTGTCAACCTGTATTTGTTTGTGTCAACCTGTATTTTTGTGTGTGTTTCTGTGTTTCAATCTGTCTTTGTCTGTGTGTGTGTGTGTGTGTGTGTGTGTGTGTGTGGTTTACCAACAGGTTTTATTTGGGTTCACAAAGACTGGGGACCCACTAAGCCGTATATGTTGTGTGTTTGTTTGTATTCATGTGCGTGGTTCTGTGTGTCTGTCTGTGTGGGACACAGAGTTTTGAGCAGTTGTGTTGTGTTTTCGTACGAGTGTTGAGTGTGGGTTTGTGTGGGACACAGGGTTTTGCATGGTTGCGTTGGGTTTTTGTAAGCGTGTTGAGTGTCCGTTTCTGTTTTTATGTGACAAGGAGTTTTGTGTGTTTGTGTGGGTGTAAGCGTGTGTGGGAGGGTGTTTGTGTGTGTTTGGGCTTCCTCGACTATGTATCTTGTCGTTTACTCTGTCCCACGCTGCTCTCTATTTCCCTTCTCCTCCTCTCCTCTTCCTCCTCCTCCTCCTTCTCCTCCTCTCCTCCTGCTCCTCCTCCTCCTCCTCCTCCTCCTCCTCCTCTTCTCCTCCTCCTCTGCTCCTTCTCTGCCCCCTCACTCCTCTCAGCCTCCAAGACATGGTGACAAAATACCAGAAGAGAAAGAGCAAAACGTGAGAATGGGAGCGAGCCCGTCCTATCTGCTGCTTGTAATTGTGTTTTTCTTGCCCATTTCCGCCCCAGCGGGAGCATGGCGGCGCCGTGTCTCTGAAGCTTTGAGGTGTTTGTTTGCCATACTAACACGTCAAACAACACACACACACACAGGCATGCACACCTCATCATTCATCTCTACTCCAAAACCCCTGTGTTGTGCTAAGGTGCTAAAGCATGAGCTGCTCCTTCATCATGAGGTGTGAACAGCCATTGTTTAATGTGCATGTCGTTTCATGTGCATGTCGTTCTGCTACACCACGCTGTGTATTTGGAACCTTTATCGTCACTGTTTTACCGTTAACTAGTGCTGGCGGAGTTTATGGTCGCTGTCGAGTGCCAATTATGCGCCTCTAGCCCTGTGATTGGTTGAAACAAATACGAAACGAAAGAAAGCGAAACGCCCTGTTCCCCCAGATCTGAGCGAGTCCACAACTAGACTAAATGTTGATATGCAAAATTAGGTTAGAGGCCGAGTGTGGTTGTGTTTTGTAAGCGTGTTGAGTGTCCCTTTGTGTCTTTACGGGACACAGAGATTTGCGTGGTTGAGGTGAGTTGTCATCACGCATCATCATTCAACTCTACTCTCAAAACCCTGTGTTGTGCTAAGAGCTTACATGCTAAAATACGAGCTACGCCTTCGTCTCGAGGCCTTCAGCCATTGTTTCCTATGCATGTCCTTCTGCTATACCACGGCGGTGTAGGCTTGTTTGTGAAGGACAGCGGATTATAAAGAATCTGCTGTCGGTAAACCTCAGGTCTTCCCTTGAGTGAAGATTCTTCGCTGAAAGGCTGCCAAGGTCCGGCATTTCTGCGGTGTTTTATGCCTCTATTCATCCAGGCGATGTCATTCCTAGAATTTATAAGCTGACAAACGGTGGTGACAGCCACGACGAGAGCGACTGCACACAGAAATCTCTGGCTTTTAGCGTCGGGATTTCAGAGTCTGACACCCTCAAGAATTCAACCTTGGAGGCAGAACAGAACATATGAAGGAGAAATAGTTTGAGCGGAAAGTTTTCCTTCTTTCTTCTGCTCACATTTGGAGGCAGACACCGGATAAGATTGCGTGTGCACACGTCGGGCTGGAAAGAGTTCACTTAACGCAATCGTGTTGCCTGTCTACTGTGGGCTTTTAATTCCATTAAAAGGCCGTGCATGGCTGCATGGCTGCATGAGGCATTAGCTCGAACACACGAAGCGCTCTGGAACAAGACCAGGGGGTACGGCCTCGCGCCGCTGTGATCACTTCATTATTAACACCAATTAACCCGCCAGGCGTCACATGCACTGAGATAAAACCACGACCTCACCCTCATGTCTCGCGTGAGTGGGCGCGTCGACTATTAAACACGTAATTGGGGGAGTATTGATGATATCCTACCCCAACTCTGGTGTCATTCACGTCGATCCATTTGCTTTCTGTTTCCTCACAACGGCTCTGACACCCACGTCGAGTTAGATCATTTAGCTGGTCGTCAAAACATGGTGAGACCGAGGGGGAGAGAAAGGGAGAGTGGGAGGGAGGGAGAGAGAAAGGTTTGGTTCTGCAAGCGAGACACAGGCCTCAGTCGTTCCATCTGTTGAAACCATGTCTCTCACACTCTTTCTCGGTCTCTCTCTCATTCGCTTTCTCTCTCTCACACTCGGTCTCTCTCTCTCTCTCTCTCTCTCTCTCTCTGTCATTCTCTCACGCTCACTCTGAATGGAGGTTTGCAGAAGAATGGTCTCACACTCTCTGAGTCAAGACTTATTGCTATTCACTTTTCAATAGACGTCACTGTGTATCCAAGCCTGGAGGGAGGGAGAGGGAGGAAGGGAGAGAGAGATAGGGTGAGAGAGGGAGTAGGAGGAAAGAGATGAAGAACCAACATTTGTTCCTGCCCTAACCTTGATGCGCCAGTGGTGTCCATTAACAATAATGTCAGGAAATTGACGGTAATTTGCAAAGCGGCCTTTTCTCTGGATAATTCGCGTTACCTTTTGGACGGGGTGGCGAGGTAATGGCTGGCGCGCCCAGACAAGTGGGCGACGGCGTGAAACCGGCTCTGGAACATTAGTATTTATAGGCGGATAAACACGCGCTCCCTGAGCCATTTAGCATAGCTCTCATCTCCCCGCGATGCCCTCGTCCCACTTACACACCACTCCTCTCCGTTTCGACAAAGTAACAAACGAAAAATAACAACAACAACAGTGTTTTGTGCTGCCCCGGTCGACTGCTCTTTTCGCGGTGATACTCCCGCTCTAACGACCGGTGTCGTTATCCTCTGACGGCTAGCATCGGGCTAATGTCACGGCCGCGCTAATTACTCCTCCAGCGCCGCGTGATGAGAGTGTGTCGAAGGCGTCACAAAGTGTTTTGATAGCGCCGAACAACACCCCCAGAAGGGCTGATATCTCTTGAATATATACTTCCAGGTTAGCGGGGTGTGTGTGTGTAAGGACCCGCTGGAGTGGAGGCGCGGCGGCTGATGTTGAGGATAAGTATTCCTGACAAAGATTTACAACCGGGGGAGGCGGGATGTCGGAAGGGATTAGCGTCCGGCGCTACCTTAGCCGCGCGGCGCAGGCGCGGACGCCTCGGGTCCGGTTAGCCGTCTGGTGCGCGGGCCGCCGACAAATAGCTTGTGACACCGTTTGCACGGCGTTCATTGGCCGAGGCACCTCGCCGCACACTCGGCGTCCATCCGTGTGTGTGTTTGCGTTTGTGCGCGGAAGAAGGGAGAGTTTGATGGTGACGCTTTAAAGGTAATTCGTGGAGAAGGACGACGAGTCGAGCAGGTGAAGAAATATCGCATCAGTGTCGCCACGACGACGAACGGGGCCCGGTGTCGTGCCGTCTGAGCTCAGATCAAAGGTCGGACTTCATTGGAGAGCGGAGGCAGTTTGATTAACTTCAGAACCATCAGAAAATACATAACCATTGAACAAGCGATGCAGAACAAAATATCTTGATCCCTAGCGGAAAATACTAAATTATCAAAACATATTTTATTTATTACATTTCAACTGTATCAATTCCATGTGGAATCACCAAATAACTTTCGAAACACTAAAGCAATGGCAAAATAAAAAAAACAAGTATATACGTGACCAAATTGAACAGCCTTATAATATAAATAACATCAATAATATAAATCTTTATCCTTTAGTTTTATGCAGTAATAACACCAGAACATTGCATCTAAAGCGCCTTTACTTCAGTAGCGGTTTGGGATTAGCCTAGCTTCACTCGCCCCAGGCGCTGTTCTCCCCGGGGGGCCGGTACCAGAGATCTTCAGAGCGGCCCGCCCACCGCCCCATTCTCCAGGGTGGAGCTGGTGGGTGGGTGCTGCTGGAGCTTTGTTCTCCCTGTCAACACGACGCGGCGTTCTGACAGGCTGACGGAGCGTCGCCTAGCGACCGCCGACAGAGACGCGGCGCAGCCCGCGTGTAAATATGTTGTCGGTTGATGAGGCCCAGCCGGCTGTCATCGACATCGGTCCTGGAGTCGTTCCTCCTCCTCTTCCTCCTCCTCCTCCTCCTCCTCCTCCTCCCCCTGCTCAAAGGCCCAGGTAGGCAGGCAGGAGATGAAAGCACCAGCGACGGATTTATATTCCGTTTTCGTGCCTCAGTTAAGGGGAGCGACTTTGAACCCTGGGTACACTTTAAGATGTGAAGTCAGCATACAGAATCAGTTTAATCATATTTCACGTTGCAGGAATCCACCTCTTTGGAATTTGACTCGGGGACACGATTGTAACACAATTAATGCTCTCTAACCGTCGCTAAATATCTTTCGTTATTTACGACAGTCGAGGAGGAGATAGAAATTGAGATATGGAAACACACACTTTTTTTCCGCTCGTTTTCATGCCCAGCTGTCGTCTCGGGTTTATGCATCGCGGTGACATTAATAAAACGCTGGCATCCACAGAAACCTCATTTATCGTCACAGCTCATTCCGCTCCATGAGACGGCACAAAGGGCGGCCATCTTGACGCCCACAGCCACTCGGCCACAGAGGGGCTCATCTCCCATCGAGCGCAGCGCGCTCCTCACAAAGGCCTTTAGCCGCTGAGGCGAGAGCTGCCGGATCCCCCCCCCCCCCCCCCCCCTCTCTCTTCTGCTCCATTTACCCCCTGAACATCCTCAGACAAAGAGATGCATAATTCAGAAGCTCACCTTGGACATAAACACAGATGAAGGGGGATTAACCTTATTTCCATCGCGGCTCTAATGCGCCGGCTCATTAGCGGCCGTGGATGGCTGCCGACGGATCGCTATGGACGAGGTCCGGGGGCCGCAAGGTTGTCTGCTGATCTCCCCTCCCCCCCCCCAATCAGCGGTGGCTGACA
The DNA here is from genome assembly GCF_949987615.1 of Pollachius pollachius. Taxonomy (NCBI): domain Eukaryota; kingdom Metazoa; phylum Chordata; class Actinopteri; order Gadiformes; family Gadidae; genus Pollachius; species Pollachius pollachius. The sequence goes on along the minus strand of NC_136939.1, from coordinate 2,070,647 downwards.
GGTTACATGTCAGGCCGGCGCTGGCAGGCTGGCCCTAGCATGCTAGGTTAATTAGCCCTTCAAGAGCCTCGTTTACATTCAGCTGGGGGCCCCCGACGCCCGGATCATCAGCACGCCGCCATGCATGTCCCCCGGTCTCTTGTTTCACTCCTTGTACCTCCAGCTCATGGCTGTAGCTCATCCTAGAGAGTCCCTCGCTGATTGCCTCGCCGTCCCACGCACCCTGAATGTACCGGTACGTTCCCCCCCCCCCCCGGCGGTGACACGACTACCACGGCGACGGGCGTCACCTGGTAGCTCACGCACCGCCGTCCTCCGACTCACTTTCACCTTCCTCTCCCGGCGCAGCGGCGACGAGACGGAGACGGACTCGGAGGTGGAGGACCGCGTGGACGGCGTCAAGTCCTGGCTGTCCAAGAACAAGGGCTCCACCAAGGCCCCGTCGGACGAGGGCAGCCTGAAGAGCGCAAGGTCAGTGGCTCCCCTCCCTCCCCCTCCCCCCTGCCCTCCCTCCCTCCCTCCCTGCCCTCCCTCCCTCAGGCCCTACAACCTACACACCACTCCTCCGTGTTGCCGTAGCCTCGTGGGAACAACCCCACCTTGCCCCCACCGCCTCCCCCTCGAAACGAGTGCTCCCCCGGGGCGGGGCTCTGGACGGGGGCCGGGTGAGTGTTCCCTATGATGAGGTGTCAACGGTCCCTCGCAGCCATCTCCCTAACGACGGCGGAGGTCGCGCTGACAGATTTATGGAGGTGGCCGGTGGCCAGTTGGCATGGCTGCTAAATGGTCCCACTGACTAGTGAGATGTTCCCTCTGCTAGATTACCCTTCTGACTGTATACATAGCCGCCATAGCTCAGGTTATTCTCGCTCCTTCGGCCTCCACCTCCTCCTCCTCTCCCCTCCTCCTCCCTCTCCTCCTCCTCCTCCTCCTCCCCCTCTCCCTCTCCCTCTCCTCCTCCTCCTCTCCCCTCCTCCTCCTCCTCCTCCTCCTCCTCCTCGCCTCTTGACTTTGAAGACGCTGCCAAGGACGAATGCAAATGACAAAGAATCGTTCTCATTCCTGCGAGGCGGGAAAGATGTGATACACTGCTGCACGGTTTCAGACGAGCACAGAGAAGTATAGCACGGGTCCACCGGGCTACGTCTCTTCCTGTAGCGTGTGATTAAAGAAGCGCACGTGTTTAGGAAACACACTCACCTTTTCCCTTGTTTAAATTCACCCTCTCTTCCTCCTTGTATATTTCCGTTTCTCCTTCCTCTCCCTCGTTTGCCCCTGATGTGTGGTGTGAACCAATCAGACACGCGGCCAACGCGGACCCCAAGGAGGGGAAGGAGGGCAAGGAGAAGGCGCCGGACGGGGGGAAGGCGGGTCAGGAGCCGGACCTGAGCCGCTCGGTGTCGGTGATGAGCACCCTGAGCTACAGGAAGCGCTCCAACCTCAAGGACTCCATCGGGGGGAAGGGCGACGAGAGCTCGCTGTTCAGCACGCTGAAGGAGCAGCCCGACGGCCACGACCACGCCGCCCTCCGCAAGGCCAAGGCCAAGCCCGGCGGCGGCGACGCCCCCGACGACCGCAGGAAGTCCACGGCCGACGACATGGACGACCGCGGCTCCGTCATCTCCATGGCGTACTCGGAGGCCGCCAGCCGCGCCCGCAAGGGCCTGGACCGCCGCTGGGCCGCGTCCCGCAGCGGCGGCGCCAGCCCCGACGCCGACTCTGTGGTGTCCTCGCTGGCGCCCAGCCGGCTGGCGGCGCGGCGGCCGGCGGCGTTCGACGACGACGACGACGACACGTCGACGATCAGCAGCGTGAGCCGCTTCAGCCCGCGCTCCCTGCAGCGCAGCACCTCCTGGAAGGAGGAGCGCCGCGGCGGCTCACGCGTGTCGCTGGCGCGCAGCTGCGGCCTCAGCGAGTTCGGCGTGTGCATGGACGAGGACGAGGACGACGCCCGCAGCCAGGCCTTCACCGAGCGAGGGGGGTCCTCCTACAGCCCCCGCTCGCCGCACAGCCGGAGCTACTCCCAGCCGCCCCGGCCGCGCTCCTCCGAGGGGAACGGCGCGGCGGCGGACGCCTCGGACGCCAAGTCCGTCACGCACCGCAACTACCTGGACCCCGACCTGGAGGCGGCCATCAACGAGGTGCTGAGCTTCAAGCCCATCAAGTTCAAGAGGAGCAAGATGGAGGACTCTGGCGATGAGGGGGAGGCGGGGGAGGGCTCGGTGGCACCGGGGGGGGGAGGAGGAGGAGGAGGAGGAGGAGGAGCGGGGGAGGACGGCCGGAAGGGCGTGTCTCGGCTGAAGGGAGACGACGAAGGCCCGGGCCGGAGCACCACCACCTCCTCCGGCCTGTCCCGCTCGGCGTCGGGCTCGGCGCTGGACTACAGCCACCGCTCGGCCAGCAGCTTCAGCTCCGCCTCCAGCCGCAGCCGCAAGCCCAAGAAGAAGAGCAGGGCGTCCTCCTCGGAGAGCTCCTCCTCGGACGGGGGCCACAGCCGGAGCCGCAGCTCCAAGGGGAAGAAGAACAAGAAGTCCAAGAAGAGGTCCAAGAAGAAGGAGGCCAGTGAGTCGGAGGACTCCTCCTCGTCTTCCTCTTCCTCCTCCTCCTCGTCCTCCTCCTCCTCCTCGTCTTCGTCCGGGAGTTCCTCGTCGGGCTCCACCATCTCGTACCGGAGCTCTAGCAGCGTGAAGAAGGGTCTGGCGAGACGCCCGCGGCTCTCGGACGACGACGACGACGACGCTCCGCCCCCCAGCCGCTTGGCGAAGCACGGCAAGAAGGAGGGCAAGAAGGAGGGCAAGAAGGAGAAGGAGGGCAAGAAAAAGGTGGACAACCTGGTGATGAAGTACCTGTACCAGCCCGACAGCGACTGAGAGCCCAGGCCGGGTGGGACGGCGTGCGGTGAGGCCGAGAGCCGCCGGAAGCACCCAGAACGAGCCGAGTCGGGAGCGTTGGCCAAAGACTAACCCACTAACGGAGTCTGTTTACGAGCGGATGCATTATTAAACACCACCCTGATGAGTCTGTGTGCTGGAGTGATGAAATTGCCTGGGAAAGTCAAAGTAACAACAACACGCCTGCTGTTGCATGCTTCTGCACTGGTTGAATGGAAGGGGGTTGGCCGCTCCTCGTAAGCGATGCCAACGGTGCACATGTGCTGCTGGCGGGAGGTGACGTTACCGGCTCACATCCCTGGTAGTTTGTCTAGCTCCTCAGCCCTGGAGTCTCCTGCAGTCCGCTGGCACCGAGCAGGGGACGGGGAGACGCTTCCCAGACCCCCCACTCGCCCGACAGCAGATCAGCTCGAGAGAGAGGGTCGTGAATTAGCCTGTTCTGGATTACATGTTGGCGTGTTGCCACGCCTGGTGCTTGATCCCTATGTCTTCAGAGAGAGGGAGGGGGAGGGCGGGAGAGGGAGGGGGAGGGAGAGAGGGAGGGAGAGGGAGAGAGGGAGGGAGGGAGGGAGGGAAGGAGAGATGGAGGGAGGGAGGGAGGGAGATGCATGCGGTCATGAGAGGGAGAGAGGGAGAGGGAGAGAGAGGGAGAGGGAGAGAGAGAGAGGGAGGGAGAGAGAGAGAGGGGTAGGGAGGGAGAGGGAGAGGGAGAGGGAGAGAGAGAGAGAGAGAGAGAGAGAGAGATTGCACTAAAGACAGAGGGAGAGAGATTGCACTAGAGAGAGATAGATTCTTAGAATAGTTATTTCCCAACAAGAGTGTCTAAAGGACGGGCTAGCCTTGTTGAGGAACATGAATCTCTCTGCCGTTCTGTGAGGCTGAGTTACGTCTCTTTAGATGTGCATTATCGCCCGCTCACAGACGGACGCTGTGACCCCCTGATCCTTTTAAAGCAGACCGAGGAGCTTTTCAAGAAGTGCGTCAGACATAAATAATTGTGGACGCCGACCGGAGAATAACTTAGCGACGGAGTGTGTCGTGTGAGGCCGCCGCAGAAACAGAGGCCTTGGGTTTGTCCGGAGTGCTGTGTGGATAGCATGTTGCATCGCTCCCGGCGTGCTCCTGTTCCCCTGCCCTTGTGTTGTCCTCCGGCGGAGACGCGCTGCTCACGCACGCGGAGACGCAAACTCCGCCGTCGGGTTGCATGAGGAGGACACCCTCCCTCTAGTCTCTCTCTGTTCCCGCCTGCCCCCCGCCGCCTCGAGATGTTTGCTCCCTCCGCACGTGACATCGCTGACGCTCTCACACACAGGAAACACGCCGTCCCCGTGTTCAGCAAGTAACTGTGTGTGTGTGTGTGTGTGTGTGTGTGTGTGTGTGTGTGTGTGTGTGTGTGGTGTGTGTGCGAACCTGTGTGTGTGTGGGGTGTGTGTGTGTGGTGTGTGGGGTGTGTGTGTGTGAACCTGTGTGTGTGAACCTGTGTGTGTGTGTGGTGTGTGTGCGAACCTGTGTGTGTGTGTGTGTGTGTGTGTGTGTGTGTGTCCAGTCCTCCAGTGTACAGAAGACACCTGTGTGTCCCCAGACCAGAGGAGGAGGCCGGAGACACCCTCACGCAGCCCCCGACGCTGAGACCCCCCCTGGACCCCCCAGCGCCGGAGACCCAGGCCTGACCCGGCCCCACCTTCCTCACCTCACCTTCCTCATCGTCACCTTCCTCACCTCCCCTTCCTCACATCCTCTTCCTCATCCTCTTCCTCACCTCCCTCATCCTCACCTTCCTCACCTCATCTTCCTCATCCTCTTCCTCACCTCCCTCATCCTCCCCTTCCTCACCTCATCTTCCTCATCCTCTTCCTAACCTCCCCTAACCTCACCTTCCTCACCCCCCCTCCCTCAACTCACCTTCCTCATCACCTTCCTCTTCCACCTCCACCTCCACTCCCCTTCCCTATCTTCATCCTCCCCCCTCCTCCCCATCCTCATTTTCCCCCCCAGCTGTTCACTTCCCTCAACTCCGCCCACACTTGCTTTCATCTTGACCAATCAGAGCCTCCCCAGCGATGTTGTGGGTTGGGAGGGGGTCAGAGTGGGGGGCGGAGGGGATAATGTGCAGTACCACCACCACTGACTCCTGAGTACAATCACCTCAATTTGGAGTATCTTCATCATAGTTTTACTTCTAAGTGTGACGCGATTCCCGTTTAGTGACTTACTGTGTTTGTATTTATTTGAACCGAGCCGCGAGACTTTGTACCTCGACCAGTGAAAGAGCTACTATATGTGGATGGCTGGGTTTAGTTAAACCACTGGGTTAGCTAACCACTGGTCTAGCTAACCACTGGTTTAGCTAACCACTGGTTTAGCTAACCACCGGGTAACCACTGGGTTAACTAGCCACTGGTCTAGCTAACCACTGGTTTAGCTAACCACTGGGTAACCACTGGGTTAACTAACCAATGGTCTAGCTAACTATTGGTTTAGCTAAACACTGGTCTAGCTAACTACTGGTTTAGCTAACCACTGATTTAGCTAACCACTGGTCTAGCTAACTACTGGTTTAGCTAACCACTGATTTAGCTAACCACTGGTCTAGCTAACTACTGGTTTAGCTAACCACTGATTTAGCTAACCACTGGTCTAGCTAACAACTGGTTTAGCTAACCACTGATTTAGCTAACCACTGGTCCAGCTAACAACTGGTTTAGCTAACCACTGATTTAGCTAACCACTGGTCCAGCTAACAACTGGTTTAGCTCACCACCGGGTTGGCTGACCTCAGCGCGGCGGTGAGGCTAACTCCCGTTGTGGTCGTCATGCCGACGGTCTGAGCGCTGCTGGAGGAACCATGCCTGCTCGCGTTGGAGCGCCCGGAGGACGTGTGCCATGCTGCTGCTTACCGCTCCTTCAATCAACGCTTCGCAGCGCGCCGCGACGCAGACCGCAAAGGAAATGATTCTGAAATAAAGATGTCTTCGACGCATTGTAAAGCGTACGTTTTTAGGATGAATTTGGATGTGCCGTTGTTAACGTTGCCTTTCTGTATGGAGGTTGGATGTGTGAAGGTGATTCTAATAAAAGAGTTGTTTGTTGACGCCGGCCGTGTCTGTGGTGGTGAGGGACTGAACGTGTGACCTTGTGGGGAGAAGGAATGAAATAAACTAGATTTGTAAACAAAGATATAAAAAATAAATAAAACATGGTTGCTGTAATATTTTCCAAGCTCCATTTTGGTAGAGTTTGTGTGTGTGTGTGTGTGTGTGTGTGTGTCTGTGTGATTGTCCTGCAACATTTTTTCAGACAGTTTTTCATGAATTCCTTCCACAGAATGCATCTGAATATCAAGTGAGTGACTAAACTTACAGCCGGTTTAGTGAGCAGCTCCTTTATAAATGTGAAAGGGCTCAACGTTTTAATGAGCTCAACTTGTAAATGTCTTCAGTCTTTGACCGTGTGCGATATTCCGGGCTTATTACACCGAAATCGAATTTACAATTCTAATATTTCATACAAAATGCAAAACCCTGTGCACCATGCATGTCTTACATAGGTGGGAATGTTTTCTTGTATCAATAATCCAATGGGAATCAATCAAACCGATCAGAAACATGAAAATATGTCAACAAACTCAACCCTGATACTTTACTCGATAGATAATTCTGCTTACGTAAACTGTGTCATCTTGCTGTCAGGTAGGCGTGGGTGTGCACTGTGCTGCTTCTGAAAACATCACATCTCCGATGTCCTATCCGACTGTTTAACCCCCCCATCACCTCCTGTTCCAGCCAGAGGAGCCGTCACCACTAAAGCACGACGTCATCGGAACTCAGCTCACAGCGCGGTTCTGAACGCTACACACTCTGACCTCATGGGAGAAAACGGGCGAACCCTGCAGAGGTTGCAATCTGAGGGATTTTCCAAACTTCCTGGAAATTAAGTCAGGGGAGAGGAAGGGATAGGCAGTGGGTGTGTGTGTGTGTGTGTGAGCTGTGGGTTCTCGTGCAGTAGGTGTGTGGGTTCACGTGCAGTGGGTGTGTGTGTGTGTGTGTGTGTGTCTGCGTGTGTGAGAGAACTGTGGGTTCTCGTGCAGTAGGTGTGTGTGTGTGAGCTGTCAGTTCTCGTGAAGAAGGTGTGTGTGCGAGCGGTCGGTTCTCGTGCAGTAGGTGTGTGTGTTTGTGTGAGCTGTCGGTTCTCGTGAAGTAGGTGTGTGTGTGTGTGTGCTGTCGGTTCTCGTGGAAGGCATTAATGTTTCGTCTCTGGCTTAGTATTTGCATATCTTCACAGAAGCTCATCTGCATATCAGTCTTATTTCCTCCCTTTCCTCCATGTGGGAGCATGAATATTAATACGGACACAAAGAACACTATTCGTTTTACTTTTGCCAACAGTTTGATGATAATAATAGCTCAACATACAACAAATTATATATAGTTTGAATATAAAGGACTGGGGAGGGGTTGTATAAGAGGAGAATGCAGAAACAGTTCACTGATTTAGTGTCTAGATAAAGAGAGAAACTCCTTCAGTGCCATGAGTTTATTATTTTATTTTTTTTGCTCCATATTTGTGGTTAAAAATATTTCTAACCCATCTGCTCCTGAATGACTTGTCTCTGTATTCACTGTCTAACCCCCACCTTCTCCTTAATGACCTGTCTCTGTACTGTCTAACCCCTACCTGCTCCTTAATGACCTGTCTCTGTACTGTCTAACCCCTACCTGCTCCTTAATGACCTGTCTCTGTACTGTCTAACCCCCACCTTCTCCTTAATGACCTGTCTCTGTACTGTCTAACCCCTACCTGCTCCTTAATGACCTGTCTCTGTGCTGTCTAACACCCACCCGCTCCATATTATCTGTCACTGTATTCACTGTTTAGCTTCGACCTTCTCCTAAATTACCTGTCTCTGTATTCCCTGTCCAACCCCTACCTGCTCCTTAATTATCTGTCTCTATTCACTATCAAACCCCTACTTGCTCCCTAATTACCTGTCTCTCTACTGTCTAAACCCTACCTGCTCCTTATTGACCTGTCTTTACTGTCTAACCCCTACCTGCTCCTTAATGACCTGTCTCTTTACTGTCTAACCCCTACCTGCTCCCTTAATTATCAACCCTCTCTATTAGCTTATTTCCACAGTGGGAGTATTTTCCGTACTTGATTTGTATTGGATTGGTGTTACATTATAATGTTTGTTTACCACAAGAACTTGTTTTAATTGGATGCAAGCTAAATTTTGCTTTGAACTCCTCCGAAATGATGTGGTAGACTGCGTGAGTTGTCAATCCCATCTGTGTTTCACTCCCAGTTCGCTCAGAATCATCTCTCTCCACAGTTTGATGTTTGATAATTACAAGTATTCTGGCATCGCAGACGAATAAAACCTTGTTCCATCCGTCTGCTGAGGGGATATTTGTAATAATCGAGTGCATCTGCATCTTCCGAGAGAGAGAGAGAGAGAGAGAGAGAGAGAGAGAGAGAGAGAGAGAGAGAGAGAGAGAGAGAGAGAGAGAGAGAGAGAGAGAGAGAGAGAGAGAGAGAGAGAGAGAGACAAGGAGGAAGAGACAGATACACAAAGAGAGAGACAAGGAGAGAGAGAGAGAGACAAGGAGGAAGAGACAAGGAGGAAGAGACGGATACACAAAGAGAAAGAGACAAGGAGAGAGAGACAGGCAGAGAGACAAGGAAAGAGAGACTCAGAGACACAAAGAGAGAGAAAGGCACGGAGAGAAAGAGAGATCAAAAGGGCGACACTGTTGTGTCTGTGACTCTGCCACATCAATCTGTGTTCCCTGCGGACGGGGCTCAGCTAGATTCGGAGGGATTGATGGTGCTAGATTACCAACCCGGCTGACATTTCCCCATCGCTCTGTTGTTTCTCTCCCCCTTTAAAGGGACGTGTTATTTATTCCAACCTCAATCTATCCCGCCCGCCCAGCGCTGAGCATTCCGCCCCTGGCTTTCGTGTTCCTCCCTTAAAAAGGCTTTGTGGCCGCTGAGTGGCAGATTAGGGTCTGCCCCTGATGTCTCAGGTCCCTCCTCCTTCCAGCGCGTTTCACGTACTGCTGGAGCGGCCAATCGTTAGCCAGGCAGGACAGCCATCCTTGTGTTCACACCGACGCCATGTTTTTTAAGCAGGGTTGTGTGCACACGCACACACACACGCATGCACACACACCTGCTGACACGTGCATGCACACAAAACGTATGAATGTGTGCACACAATGAACACGTACACACGCACAATAAACACACACACACACGCAGACAAACTTGTGCATGCACAGAATAACATATACGCTCAAATACGATCACACAATGAACATGCACACGTACACACGCACAATTAACGCATACACACACGTACACAGACACAATGAACACACACATGCAGACAAACACGTGCATACACAGAATAACACACAAATACGCTCGCACAATGAACACACACACACACCTGCAGACAAACACATGCATGCACACAAAAGTACACAAATACGCTCACAGAAGGAACATACACACACACACGTGGACGCACACAAAAAATAAAAAATCGCGAAAAATGAACACAAACACGCACACACACAGATAAACACGTGCGTGCACACAAAGCATACAAATACGCGCACACAGTAAATGCACACACACAGGCACACAAAAGCTGGGACACGCAAAGACAGACACATATAATTTTGCACAAATACACACACGCGCACAGAGGGACGGGTGCATTAGCGCCGCCGATTTCCAATCCCATCTCCCCTCTCCTACCCTGATACCTCGGAAGCCGCCGGTGGGTATATGTTAATGACTTCCTGTGGCCTCCCCGTGTACGCTCACTCCTGACACGGCCCTGATGGAATAGCAGAGGGGCTGCGAGCCATCCACAGCCCGCAGAGATCGAGTCCTAAACGCAGAATCCCCCCCTCTCCAGCCCAACCTGATGGTCTCCTCCGCCCACACCGCGTACACACACACATACACACACACACGTGCACACACACACACATACATGCACACACACACACACACACACATACACAGACAAACAAACATACAGGGGGGGCCTTCAAGTGGGGGGACGGGGACGGAGAGGGGCTACGTGTTTATGTCCGGCTCCCGACCTCTCTCACGCAGCGCCGCGGCCAGGTGGAGGGGGGGCGCGGCGCTGCGTGAGAGAGGTCGGGTTTTGAGTCGGGCTCCAGACGGGACACATTAAGAGGTTTTATCGGTGGACGAGTCGATGTTGTCCGAGCGGAACTCTTTCACCCGGACCGGTAAAAATAAAAAGAAACAAAGTTCCCCAAACCCTTGAAGTGGAAAAGGGAAATTTTGAGTGTAATAGGTGTGTGTGTGTGTGTTTGTGTGTGTGAGTGTGTGTGAGTGTGTGTGTGTGTGTGTGTGTGTGCGTGTGTGTGTTTGTTTGTACCTTGAAGTGCGTGTGTGTGTGTGTGTGTGTGTTGTGTGTGTGTGTGTGTGTGTGTGCGTGTGTGTGTGTTTGTACCTTGAAGTGCGTGTGTGTGTGTGTTGTGTGTGTGTGTGTGTGTGTGTGTGTGTGTGTGTGCGTGTGTGTTGTGTGTGTGTGTGTGTGCGTGTGTGTGAGTGTGTGCGTGTGTGTTGTGTGTGTGTGTATTGTGTGTGTGTGTGTACGTGGCTTGTGTGTGTGTGTGTGTGTGTGTGTGTTGTGTGTGTGTGTGTGTGGTGCGTGTGCGCGTGTGCGTGTGTGTGTGTGTGTGTGTGTGGTGGGATTAGGGCTGAGATTCTCTCGGCGGTAATGTAGCTGGGTGTCGGGGGTTTTGAGGAAAAGTCTTGTTCCGTTCAGAAGGTCGTTCTCTCCGCTCCCTGAAGCGCTGAAACAAAACATCACGTGATGACGTGGCTCATATCTGAGTCATCTCACCCGCTCTCTGAGATTCACTCCTCACCCTCTGAGATTCACTCCATCCATCATAGAGTACCGCTTTCACCAATATCACATATTTACCATATGTACAATATTTGGTTTATTATGTATTCCGAATCGATGAAAACACTGAACACTACTTTTCAACTGTTTTTCAGCACTGTGGTTAATGAAGGAGATTACCTTGATACCTGCTGGGGTGATGTTCTGCTCTTATAGGCCAAACCTCTTGACCGAGCCAATCACCTTGGGCCAATATTTAAAAAAAATCTCTCTCTGTCTCCCTCTCCGTCTCTCTGTCCCTCCTCTCTCTCTCTCTCTCTCTCTCTCTCTCTCGTCTCTCTTTCTCTCCTCTTTCTCTCTCTCTCTCCTCTCTCTCTCTCTCTCTCCGTCTCTCTTTCTCTCCTCTTTCTCTCTCTCTCTCCTCTCTCTCTCTCTCCTCTCTCTGTCTCTCTCCTCTATCTGTCTCTCTCTGTCTCTCTCTCCCTCTCTGTCTCTCTTTCTCTCCTCTCTCTCTCTCTCTCTGTCTCTCTCTCCCTCTCCGTCTCTCTTTCTCTCCTCTTTCTCTCTCTCCTCTCTCTCTCTCTGTCTCTCTCTCTCTCTCTCTCTCTCTCCATTAAGCAGTCATTTAGCTAAGTGCCATCAATCAAGAGACAGTGTGTGAAGTAGGGGGGAGGGGGTCTTCACCTCGGGGGTGGATGCTGCTGGGAGGGATAGGCAGTCGGACACACGCTGTGGGGGCGAACCGAACTCCGGCCCGTCTCTCAGCGTCCTCCCCCTCTGTCTCACCGAGCGTGTGATGCTAGGACGAGCTGACATCCTGCTGACATCCCCCCCCACCCCCCCCCACCTCGGGCAGCGGCGGGAACAAAGCCGACCTCCGCGGGCCGCATGGGTGTGAAGAACGCCACGCTTTTCAAGGGTGGGGACGCAGAGTTCAGTAGTCCGTGGTGACTTCACAGCAGCCATCTTTAACGCCCCCCCCCACACCCCACCTGACCTATAGAGACGGAGGGAGGGAGAAAGGGAGTGAGGGCAGGGAGGGAGAGAGGGAGGGAGGGGATGGAGGGAGGGAGACAGCTCTCCCATCATGTAGGAGTACGGTTCACCTTCATAGAGTGTGTTATTAGACTTATATTACTATGACTAGAGTTCTCGCGCCCACAACCTCCAGTTTAAATTAAACCCACAGCAATAATATGGAAACCCCAGTCCATAATGTACAAATTTCTGAGCGCATAATATAATAACTTTTTGCCTGTAATTTTACAACGTATAACATTCGTTCACCACAAATGACTCTTAAAAGCAGTGCCAACATTTAAATATCTTTTAAGCATTCAGCGAACAAAAGGAAACAGGCTGATTATCATTTAGGGTGCCACTCAATGACATGTAGAAGTGTCATCAACACGCCCACTGAAGTGGTGTGAGAAATACCGACTTTCTACTCCTCATTCACATATAAGGTAATTTACATTTCCTACGGAGTAAATACTACCTTAGGGATATTATTATTCAGGAGATTTTCAGGGTACAAATGTCAGGATATTTTGTTCACACATACGGCCCATCAGGAGAATATCAGGACTTACACGTGTGTCTGAAAGCAGCTAGTGTGTGAGCATTTGATTAGATTATACAATTAGTCAATTTATGGTAACAGGGTTAATTGTTTAATGGAAAGTGTAGTATACTATGCATGTAAATCAATTATTAAATACTAGCTTTTACTGTTATTCAGGGCTGAAAGGTTTATTGACATTTTAAAATGCAAGGCAGCTACTATAGCTTAGCTGAAAATAATAATCATAATTGAGATTAAACATCCCTTCCAGTATCCTGGACAAGACAGGCAGCAGTAGCCTACAGTCACACATAGCATGCACACAAAACATAAGAAAAATAAAACAACTGAAACAGTCAGCAGGGGGGTGGGGGGGATATCAATATCGCAAGACATTTCGGGAGGCTCGAGGAGAGTCATATTACATTTGAGCAACAAAGTGTAGTCTTGTGGTGGACTCTATAGACATGATTCACTAGATTGGGGGACCCCGCCCATTCTGCCGGCGATTTGAGTTCGCCCTGCAGAAGGGTCTGGAGGAGAGCCGTACTACTTCGTATTTCTTTCTGCTTCCGATATGTCTTTGCGGGAGCCAATCACCAAGCTGAACTTTTCCTCTTTGCGCGCTATTGGCTGGTTTAACACAATGACGACAGGGAGGCGACGGCAAGCAGCCAATCGCGTACAGAGTCAGCTGAACTAGGCCCGTTGATCACGCCTCTTGTGCTGAAGAAAATGAAAGCAGCTTCCCCGGACTAACTTGCAATCTACGATTGAGCTTGGTCTGGCAATAGCAAGACTAATAATTCACCATACTGTGTTATTGACATGTTTTCGTTCTGTGTTATAGGGACACTGTCTCTTTAAGATCACGTGACTTACGTGTTGATATGATGGTCGGCTCGATGTTTGAATTTAATGGTTTTTATATGACTAAATGAAACGAACCGCCGTTGCTTGTCGAGGTGAGAAATTGTCTCTTCCCTTCTTCTATTGCAATTTCTACAGTCTATAGACAGAACGTGTTACCTGGGAGAGTTTGTCAACGGCGAAGTCGTTATGTTTAAAAACATAACGACTTACCTGGGCGCGCGTGTCGCTGCGGTGTGTGCGTGTGTGTTCTTACCTGGGCGCGTGTGTTGATGGCGGAGCCGTTTTTTTCAAAAACACAACGTCTTACCTGGGCGCGCGTCGCTGCGGTGTGTGCGCGTGCGTGTGTGTGTGTGTTTGCGTGCGTGTGCGGTGTGTGTGTGTGAGAGCTGCAGGCTGCTTGGCACATGCGCACATGACTAACTTGAGTAACAGGTGCGACAGGACTGCTGTTATGGTAGTAAGATAAGATTGTTAATAAAGTTATGAGCCCTGGTTTCTGGTGTCGTAGGAGAGCGCACAATGAAAGAAATAGATGCATGTAAAATAAAAAGAGTGAAAACTACAAAAAGGAACACAGAATATAAACCTACACACACAACAGTGGCAGGAAGAGAAAGGTAAATTTTAAAGCAGAAACAACCTGGGGCAAACATCTCAGGTGAGGAGGACGTGAGGAGGTGGATTCATAACAACAGACCTCAACCCGTCGCATCCCTAAAGCCTCCTCTGGAGCGCTGCTCTGCACAGACACCGCCTAGAGACCGGTCCCTGCTCCTCCTCCACCTCCTCCTCCTCCACCCCCTCCTCCTCCTCCTCCTCCACCTGATCCACCACCTCCTCCTCCTCCACCTCCACTTCCTCCACCCCCTCCTCCTCCTCCTCCTCCTCCACCTGATCCACCACCTCCTCCTCCTCCACCTCCACTTCCACCACCCCCTCCTCCTCCTCCTCCTCCTCCTCCACCTGATCCACCACCTCCTCCCCTCCTCCACCTCCTCCTGCTCCACCTCCTCCTCCTACTCCTCCTCCACCTCCTCCTCCCCTCCTCCTCCTCCTTCTCCTACCCCTCCTCCTCCTCCTCTTCCTCCACCCCTCCCCCTCCTCCTCCTCCTCCTCCTCCTCCACCTGATCCACCACCTCCTCCTCCTCCACCCCCTCCTCCTCCTCCTCCTCCTCCTCACCTCCTCCTCCTCCTCCACCTCCTCCTCCTCCACCCCCTCCTCCTCCTCCTCCTCCTCCTCCACCTCCTCTTCCTCCTCCACCTCCTCCTCCTCCACCCCTCCCCCTCCTCCTCCTCCTCCTCCTCCTCCACCTGATCCACCACCTCCTTCTCCTCCTCCTCCACCTCCTCCTCCTCCTCCACCTGATCCACCACCTCCTCCTCCTCCTCCTCCACTTCCTCCTCCTCCTCCACCTCCTCCTCCTCCTCCACCTGATCCACCCCCTCCCCCTCCTCCTCCTCCACCTCCTCCTCCTCCTCCACCACCTCCTCCTCCTCGTCCTCCTCCACCTCCTCCTCCTCCTCCTCCACCTCCACCTCCTCCTCCTCCTCCACCTGATCCACCACCTCCTCCTCCTCCACCCCTCCTCCTCCTCCTCCTCAACCTGATCCACCACCTCCTCCTCCTCCTCCTCCACCCCCTCCTCCTCCTCCTCCTCCTCCACCTGATCCACCACCTCCTCCTCCTCCTCCTCCACTCCCTCCTCCTCCTCCTCCACCCCTCCCCCTCCTCCTCCTCCTCCTCCTCCACCTCCTCCTCCTCCACCCCTCCCCCTCCTCCTCCTCCTCCTCCACCTCCTCCTCCTCCTCCACCTGATCCACCACCTCCTCCTCCTCCTCCTCCACTTCCTCCTCCTCCTCCTCCACCCCCTCCCCCTCCTCCTCCTCCTCCTCCTCCTCCTCCACCTCCACCTCCTCCTCCTCCTCCACCTGATCCACCACCTCCTCCTCCTCCCCTCCTCCTCCTCCTCCTCCTCCTCCTCCTCCACCTGATCCACCACCTCCTCCTCCTCCTCCTCCACCCCCTCCTCCTCCTCCTCCTCCTCCTCGGGGCCCAGGTGTCCCCCTAATGGAGTGGTGGGAGGTGGGGGTCCGGCTGATGGATGGGGGCGGGCCGTGATGTACGGTCCACCGCCCCCCTCCCGGACGGAGGCCCTCTCTCTGCTCAAGTGACCTCCGCTCAGACCACTCCACCTGCCGCTCCTCCACCTGGCTGTAAACATGATTCATGGAGAGGTGTGGGTGGGGGTGTGATTCACGGTGTGTGTGTGTGTGTGTGTGTGTTTGATTCACAGAGTGGTGTGTGTGTGTGCGTATACATGTGTGTCTGAGATTCATGGATTGGTGTGCACGTGTGCGTGTGTGTGTGATTCACGGATTGGTGTGTGTGTCTGTGTGTGATTCATGGAGTGGTGTGTATGTGTGTGTGCTTGATGGAGTTCTTTGTGTGTTTCACGGAATGGTGTGTGTGTGTGTGTGTGTGTATGTGTGTCTGTGATTCATGGAGTGGTCTTTATGTGTGGTTGTGTGGTTGTGTTTGTGTGGTTGTGTTCTTGTGTGGTTGTGTGATTGTGTTTATGTGTGTGTGTGTGTGTGTGTGTGTGTGTGTGTGTGACAGCTCAAAGCTATCCCCTCCAGACTTCGAGCCAATCAGAGAGCCCCGAGCGATCGAAGAAGATGGAGATGAAGAAGATGAAAAAGAAGAAGGCAGGGGCCTCACATTCCTGGTCCCAGCGTTCTGCAGACGTTCTGCTGAGCACATCTGTTATCAGCCATCAAGCGGGGGGGGGGTGCTGGGAGATGAAGGTGATGGTGGTTCAGGTCAGGGAGGGGGGTGGGAGGGTCCTTGTCTGGGTGGGGGGGGGGGGTCTGTCAATAAGGGGGAGGGAGGGAGGGTTGGAGAGAGAGAGGGTGGTGGGGGGGAGACACACAGGCTAATCAGATGTATCTGAACCTCTTTGACTTTCCTAGAAACGCCATAGTACGCTGTGACTAACACAAGTACTACTAATACTAGTACTACTACTTCTGCTGCTGCTATTAATACTATCTTGAATTCGGCAGCAACTACTACCATCACTAAGAGACCTGCTAATTAGCATGATGCCTCTCTCTGAATTATCCTGCTGCCTCTTATTGTGTCCTGATAGTACAATTAAACTTGATTTGGTGTGAAAAAGACACGCAGGCCAGAAAAGCTTGTAATTCCTTTCTACATTTCCACACTGCAATCTTTGACGGCACATTCTGCTATTCCTACAGCAATATGCTTCTCCCTGCGTCTTGGTTTTACATGTAGTCAACAAATCCTAGGCCATTAGGTAGGAACCGCTGAATTATTCAATGGTCTACCTTTTGGCTTTTATGCCATTAACAATGCAATCCTCGGCCGAATGACGAGTGACCTGGGATTTTGCACTTTTACACGTATTTATTGACTGACTTGCCGCAGTTTTTTAAAATCTTAGTAGGCCGGCAAGAGAAATGTGCCGGCTGCTGACATCGTGGATTTTACCCTCCTCCAACAAGAAATGACTTCCAGTTGGCCGCCATTTGACTCTCTCTGGAGGGACATGTCACCTCAAAGTTGTTATTATTTTCTTTTATTATATATATTTCTTCCCGGGAACCCGCTTTGACTGCAAGGCTTCAGCCTGCTCCGTCAGCAAATCGTGAGCACAGAGTGGCTTGCTACCACTTTGTCATGTATGGTGAGTTAGCATTAGCCTCAGGGCTGCTTTGCCCTCCACATTTGGTTAGCGTTAGCATTAGCGCTGCTCTGCCCGCTATCTTTGGCTAGCGTTAGCATTGGGGCTGCTCTGCCCTCTATCGTAGGTTAGTGTTAGCATTAGGGCTGCTTTGCCCTGTATCGTTTGTTATCATTAGCATTAGGGCTGCTTTGCCCTGTATCGTTGGTTATCATTAGCATTAGGGTTAGGGCTGCTTTGCCCGCTTTCTTTGGTTAATGATAGCATTAGGGCTGCTTTGACCTCTATTTTTGATTAGCATTGGCATTAGGGCTGCTTTGTCCTCTTTCTTTGGTTAGCACTAGCTTTGGCATTAGCGCTGCATTGTCTTGTTAGAGTTAGTCATCAGCCACTGCAGCTGATGGTGACGCAAAGGTATGAATGTCAGGCGACGTTGAAGAAAACAAGCTCTTTGTAAAATAGAAGGCGAGGAAAGTGCACAGACGTAAAGAAGTGACACTGCCCTGATGGCTTTTCATCGTAAGGAACCTCCGCAGAGGACATGTATAGAATGGGAGCGTACCTATGTTCCCCGGGTCCTATGTTCCCCGCTTTGTATGTGACCGGGGAACATAGGACCCTGTGAGCAAATCCTTTTTTCGTAGGATGGTAGGGGCAAGTACCGCCTTTTTCGCCTCTGATTCGCCTGTGATTGGCTATGGTTAGGGTTAGGTTTAGGGTTAACCCTCACCCTAACCCTAACCATAACCCTAAACCTGACCCCAACCTTTGCAACCGAGGAACATAGGACCTGGGGAACATAGGGATGACCCCTATAGAACATACACCGATGATCCCCACCTGGGATTATTAAAGCACCCCCATGGCGTCTTAATCAGAGCGCTGCTGCGCCGCAGAGTCTATTAGCACAGAGTGTTGAGCACTTTAGTGCCTTTCATTATCACCACAAGATATTAGGATGTCCACGTGTTGTGTAAAGCGCCACTAGAGTGTGTGTTTGTGTGTGTGAATTTGTTGTGTGTTTGTTGTATGCGCATCTGTTGGGAATCCTTGATGGGTCCAACGTCAGCATCTTTTTCCTCAACGAAGCAAAGCAGAGAGGGTTTATGTCTGCTTATGGGCAGCCACTGAGACACAACCATGACTGGAACACGTCTAGCCAATCCGCCCACACATCCTCCGACGCGACTCGTAGTGAAATGAGTGGATTCAGAGGTCACCAAGTCATTAGTGGATTAAACATTCATTCAGTCATTAAGTCATTAAGAGGTCATCTCTCCAGGTATGCTCCCCTGAACACTTGGAATCGAACCCCAAACCTTTGGGCTGGTAGTTGGATACCCTATAGCCGCTATCCTGTACTCTTAACAATATTGATGGAGCATCGTCTTGGAAACCACCTTGTTTCCCTTCAGGAATGCAAAGCGTGAGCCTTTTCTTATCTTTAACAGTGGAGTGATAATTTGTAGGATCTATACATGTGTGTGTTGGTTTGTTAAAGTTTCAGCTTTAGCTAAACTCCGGTTTAATTAAAGGGCGTGACTTCACTGCCTTCCGGCATCCCAGCAGAAGGGCTTCTGACCTTTCCCTGAAGTTTGTCCTTTCTTGGTTCCTGTAGTCTGCGCTGGAGGCATCAACACCACTGACAGATGGTTGTGTTTTGATCGGCCGATACCACCGCCAGTTTGGGTTCTAGATTCTGGTGCTGTGCCAAACATGCTACAAACATTCTGTTCGCGTTGAGTTTGCTTTGAGCAGCGCTAATCATTTCACACATAATTTCCTTTACCTATTAGTACCAAAGCATTCGTTTTCAAATGAAATAGGGTTTTGAAGAAGACTAAAGTGATGTTAGATTCTCCATATTCCCGCCACAACCCTTGAGCCGTTGCGATGCACGAGGCATCTCTCTTTGTGTCGTTTGTTTGTGTGTTTTCCCATGAAGTTAATCACACAGCACTCAAACACCCGAGCAGAAAACATAAACACAGGGCAATTTTCAAACCATCTTCATCCTTGATCCTTCAACAACATCCCATCTCGCCGCCTTCCTCCAGCTCAGACAATGCTCCGAGCACACAACACACAGTGCAGCCCTTCCTCTCATCGATCCTCCTCCTCTTCTAACTCGCCTCTGCCTCATGCTGCAGACTAATGCGCTCCGACGCCAGGAGCAACGCAGCCGGCGTCTGATTTCAGAACCTCACGTGTGCTTCGTTCACAACACTCGACTTGGGCGGCACGTGGCTCAGGAGGCAGAGCGGGTTGGCTGGTCACCGGAAGGTCGCTAGTTCGATCCCCGGCTCCTCCTAGAGTGTCAAGGTGTTCCTGAGCGAGACGCCTCACCCTGACTGCTCCTGATGAGCTGGCTGTCGTCTTGCGTGGTTGACACCGCCGTCGGTGAATGAATGTGTGAGTGTGTTTATGAATGGGGGAATGTTACAATGGCTATATTGTAAAGCGCTTTGAGTGGCTAAAGGTTAGAAAAGAGCTGTATAAATGTAGTCCATTTACTTTTTTTTTCCCATTACTCTTTCACAACAGCAGGAACGATGAGTCAGATCCGGGCGGTGCTCCAGAGACAGGAAGCTTCTCCTCACCTCCGCTCTGTTCTGCTGCTAGTGCGCTGCACGGCCGGCGCACGAACGCATCATCCGACGCTACGGCACTGGGGCGCCGCTGAGCTAGCACGCCGCTGAGCTAGCACGCCGCTGAG
This sequence comes from Pollachius pollachius, assembly GCF_949987615.1. Lineage (NCBI taxonomy): Eukaryota > Metazoa > Chordata > Actinopteri > Gadiformes > Gadidae > Pollachius > Pollachius pollachius. The sequence continues at coordinate 2,050,992 of NC_136939.1, read as the reverse complement.
CTAACACACGCTAAGCTAGAACGCAGCTGAGCTGGCACGCCGCGTTGCTAGCACGTATCATCCGTCGCTACAGCCCTGGGGCACCGCTGAGCTAACACGCTGCTGAGCTAGCACACTGCTAAGCTAGCACGCCACTAAGCTGGAACACCGCTGAGCTAGCACGCCGCTGAGCTAGCACGTATCATCCGTCGCTACGGCCCTGGGGCGCCGCTGAGCTAACACGCCGCTGAGCTAGCATGCCTCTGAGCTAGCAAACCCCTGAGCTAGCACACCGCTAAGCTAGAACACCGCTGAGCTGGCACGCCGCGTTGCTAGCACACCGCTGAGCTAGCGCACCGCTGAGCTAGCACGTATCATCCGTTGCTACAGCCCTGGGGCGCCGCTGAGCTAACACGCCGCTGAGCTAACACGCCGCTGAGCTAGCGCACTGTGGCGCCGTGCCCACCTTCCTCACTTTGTCTTCTTTACTCTTTGTAGTGGTACAGATCTGCCCCCCCCGCTGGGGCCCCGCTCTGCCTTCCTGTTGCAAATTGGCGGACCCCCCCGCCGTGTTGACTTACATTCCCGGCGCCGCGCCGCCAGAAGTCCTGACTCCGTTTACCGGAGAGGAGAACACGCCCCAATGCCTCGCTACTGGGGCGCGTTCCCGTTTGTTTGGCGCTCAGAGTGTTGATCTCCCCCGGGCCGTCGGAACCGGCGGCGTGTTAACCGCCAGCCGGGCTCGGGGGGGGGGGCAACGGGGGGGACCGGGACATATTGGGACGACCCTTTGACTTGTAGTTGCTGTGTGTGTGTTTGTGTGTGTGTGTGTAGGGTGGGGTTGGGGTTGTGTGTGGTTAGGGTGTTTGACTCCCTGCCGAAGAGGTCCTGGGTTCGATCCCCGATGTCAACAGTCTTCCCTTCAGGCTTCCTAGACCAAGACAAGCCGAACTCGTCCCCGCCCTCAGCCTCCCTCCCCCCCCGCTCTACTCTTAAATAGAGGCGTCCATGGGCCCTGTGTACCTTCTCCCGCTAGCTCCGCGGCGGCTACGCTATAAATCACTGTAGGGGATGATGGAGCGGGCCGCTCGGCCTCTCCAGGTGTGTAAGATTAACGGCCCGCCGCTCTGACGCCGCGGCGCGCGCCGCGCTCAGGGGTGCTCGCGGAGCCAGGTGCGGCACAGGACTCAGCAGAGATATATCTTAGCTAGCTGTCGCCGCGGGGCTTATGCAACTCCACTCACTGTTGTTGTCGTTGTTGTGGTTGTTGTTCTTTAGGGGGGGCGGCAGGGGGGTTGTTTGTTTGTTTTTGAGCTCTAGAGTGATGTCTGTGTTGAACACATTTTAAACTAGCGGATAAATGCTCCCGTTTTACAGAAGGGTTTGAGAGGAGAAGACTAGGGAGAGATGGTGAGGGATGGTTTGAGATGAGAGGGTGAGGGATGGTTTGAGATGGGAGGGTGAGGGATGGTTTGAGATGAGAGGGTGAGGGATGGTTTGAGATGAGAGGGTGAGGGATGGTTTGAGATGGGAGGGTGAGGGATGGTTTGAGATGGGAGGGTGAGGGATGGTTTGAGATGAGAGGGTGAGGGATGGGGTTGATGGTTTCGATGGGTATGAGATGAGAGATAGTGAGGGATGGGTTGATGGTTTGATGGGTGGATGGTTTGAGATGAGAGACAGTGAGGGATGGGTTCGATGGTCTGAGATAAGATAGTGAGGGATGGGTTAATGTGTTTGAGCGCTGACTCACCAGAGCTGCAGCAGTGGAATAATTATCAGACAAGGTTAAACATTGTATTGTTGTCAATGAACCATTGTTAGGATGGATTAATAATTCACACTATCTGGATAACAAACCTAACAAAGTGTTTTGTCACAGGAGTCTTTCATAAAGGCAGCAGTATCTTACAGCTTACCCACGAGACCTGAAAACTAAACAGAGCTTTGGAGTTAAGTCCAGAGAATAGTATCATTTATAATGACGATGATGATAGTATGATTAGGTACTACTAATCATACTATCATCACTACTACTACTGGGTACTACTAATAGCTAATACTCTTACTACTACACTGCTGCTACTACTACTACTACTACTACTACTACTACTACTACTACTAGGTAATACTCTTACCCAGGGGCGTAGGAATGAGTTTAACATTGGGGGGGACACATATCGGAAACCTGACAGATCCGTTAATGGTTTGAACAGAAATATGTCATAAATTAACTACACTGAAAAAATGCACAAATATATTTTAATCTACTTAAAAGATACATTTGTAAATGCAAAGGAAAACACATTTTTGAGTGGCAGTAATGAACTGATAAATATAAATTAAATTCTTTAATTGCACGCTCAATCATTCAGTCTTTTAGAATAAGAAGCGGTGACAAGGCGCTGTGTTGCGCTTTCAAAATAAAATAAAATATTTTTCTCCCCCTGGTATAATTTTTAGGTGGGACAGATGTGCCTGTCTCCAATATTGGAGGGGACATGTCCCCTCCGTCCCCCCCGGTTCCTACGCCCTTGCTCTTACAACTACTACTACTACTACTACTACTACAACTAGCTAATACCACTACATTACCATTACTGATGCCACTACTGCTACTACTACTACTACTACTACTACTACTGACTAGGATAACGCTATACTACGCCTTTTGCTATTCATACTTCTACTACTGCTACTACTAGTACTAACACTAGCTACTGATACTGGTAGTAACACCAGTATTACTACCAGTACAAAAATACTAAGACTTCTGATACTTATACTATCACTACTCATAATAAGGATACAGAATAGCATAGGCATGGCATAATAACAGGCATTAGATTAAGATAAAGTTTCTGAATAATAAAAAGTACCTTCGATCAAAAGTGAAATTAGCCCAAGAGTTCCGGGCTGAGTGGATCCATCTGCAGCGTTGGCAGGTTTCTCCGTACTTCTTTTAGGGCTTCATTACCGCGTCAACTCCTCTTTACCTCCGGAGCTGCTGCCTACATCATGCTAATTCAAACGCTAAGCGATTCATCGGCCAGGAGGGGTCGACTAGCATTATATCGTCTCTGCGCGCCTGTCTGACTGTACCTGAGCTCTGAATACATTAGACGGAGCCCCCGCTCCTCTCCCAGCCCGTCTTTCCCACGCCGCCGCCCCTCCCGATGTCTTCGGCTGACAATGAACTGCCAGGTTTGATGCGGCGGTTAACGCTCTGCGAAGAACAAACACCGCTAAATAATAATCACGCTGGATAAACCCCCCCCTCTACTCCGGCAGCACGGCCGCTTCCCCGGGCCCGTTCTGGCGGCCGTTCATCCAGAACAGGCCTGTTCGTACGGCCGCGCGGCGATTAAATCCCGCCTAGGCGTCTCGGATCCTCGTCTTTGTGTAAATACGTCGGGATCGTCGGCGCCGGGGGAGTTTTAAAGCGCGGCGGTCGTGACGGAGGTGGGTTTTACAGGCGTCGGGGGTGGTGTTTAAACAGCGCTATCGGGTAAATATGAACCGTCCTTCCTGGCCGGCGACCAGGTGAGAGCGGGGGCCGTGCCTGATGAATAACTCACCGACGGAGATGTTTAATTCATGGGCCGTTCCTCTCGGGGCTGGAGAGCCGGCTGATTGGGGCCGTGTTGGAAGTCCCCGAGACTGCGGGGCGATTCTGACACGGGCCGGGGGGGTGAGATCACTGGCTCTCTGCCTGAGTGCCCCTGAGCAAAAGCAGAGGAGCTGCTCCTTAACGTGACATTCACCACCTGATACCTGCCGAGATACAACCTAAATAATGCAGCTCCCAGCTCGGAGTACATGGATGAACGGATCGAGTAGAACTGGGCAGTACATACAAGTAAAACAAGATAAATGCGTACATTCTGATAAATAAATGGAAATGTACATGAATATACCTTAGCTCAATGAAACTGATCAAGTATGACTGGGCAGTACATACAAATACAATACACTAAATACTTACATTCTGGTAAATAAATGGAAAAGTATATAGAAAAGTATGAGGCTTTAACAAATTAAGAGGCAATTTTAACTAAATGGTTCTTTTAGCAATAGTGTAAAATGAATAAATCAACCAAAAAATAAATGACAAAAATAAAGCCATTTTAAAGTTGTTATTTGGAGTTGTTCTTCACAGCCACTGGGCTCCTAAAATGGCCCCCGGAGACAGTGGATGAAGGACAGACCGGTTTCCCGCTCCGTCCTCCCCCCCCATAAGCACTGCAGAGAGAACGTTACTTAAGAGAATTAAACGTCCCGGCTGTTGGATTTGGCCCGCTGCCATGTGACAAGAGGCGAGAGTCAAGTCATGACAAACTTTATTTGTTCAACACGTACCGCGAACGCCCGTGTCTCAAAGAGCCTCCCACAATGCAATTAAATTGAAGCTGAAGAGCTTAAAAAACAAGCAATGAAACGATAAAAACAACCGATAAACAAAAAAAAAAAGACATTAAAAAGGATTCAATTGTAGCCAGAGCAAAGATCCGCTGGGAAAACAAGACGAGGATTCAGAAGAAGGTCTCTCGACGAACTGAACAACAACACTGACACGTCCTCATCTGTTATTTCCTTAAGGTTACCTTACCTAATCCCGCAGTGTGACTCATGGTGCTGACTAGCTTGATAAGCCCTACTCTAAAATCAAATGTGATAATCTAGTTGATGGGCCCATGTTGCTTTGGCTTCTAACAACACCTATGATTTATTAAGAAATGTTTTCTGGAACACAGAGATGTTTACAAAAACGAGTAAACACACACATACACGCACAGACACACACACAGACACACACGTGCGGTGGAACATGTTAATCAGGCAGATGTTTGTGTGCGTGTGCATGTATAAATTAAGTGTGTGCGTGTGCTACACCCCTCGCTACCCTGGTGTTTGTGTGTGAGATTGTGTACTCGCTTGTGTGCGCTCGGTCTCCTTCTCTTGTAGGTTATGCGTGTGTGTGAGTGTGCGCGTGTGTGTGAGATTCTGTGCGTGTGTGGGCATGCGGTATCCTTCCCTCCCAGGTTATGTGTGCGGTGTGTGTGTGTGTGTGCGCGCGTGTGTGTGTGTGCATGCATGACACTGCTTGTTCAGGCTGTCTCCTACCCTACCTTGGTGTGTGTGTGTGTGTGTGTGTGTGTGTGTGTGTGTGCATCCATGTGTGTGCGTCAGCGTGTGTGTGTGTGTGTGTGTGTGTGTGCTCCCTGCCCCGTGCAGTGAGGGCTGGTGCTAAGCCGTAATAACACACCCCACTGGCGCCTGAAATATTCATTGCCAGATAAAGCCGATGGAGGGAGCAGTCACACAGATTCTCCCCCTAATCCCCCTCCTCTCCTGTCCTGGTCACCCTAATCCCCCCCGCTGCACCCCCTCCACCCAACCTGGCGGAGCCCCGACCCCCCACCGGGCGGAGGGTAGAACCCCCCCCCCCCCGAACCCCTCCTTATCATCCCTCACACACCAGAATCATATCGGTGTGTTTTGTGGATTATGTATAATAGGGGGCCAAAGTGAAGTTGCAGTAATCTGACGTCCACTGTCTGTCCACACAGTGGTGGTGTAATGTGTGTGCTTTCAGTCAACCTTTTGTTGTTTATATTCTTATTCATTTGCATATTTGTGTGTGTGTGTGGGAGGGAGTTTATGTTTGTGTGTGTGTGTGTGTGTGTGTGTGTGTGTGTGTCTGTGTGTGTTTAAGTGTGTGACTGTGTGTGTGTGTGTGGGTGTGTGTCTGTGTATGTTTAAGTGTGTGACTGTGTGTGTGTGTGTGGGTGTGTGTGTGTGTGTGTGCGTGTGTGTGAGTGTGTGCATGTGTGTGTGTGTGTGAGTGTGTGAGTGTGTGTGAGAGTGTCCGTGTCCGTGTGTGTGTCTGTGTGTTTACGTTCCTTTGTGCCCTCGGTTATGTGTTAGCATGTGTGTGTGTGTGCATTTTTCAGCAATAGGATTAAAAAGCCAAGCATTACACTTGACCTCCAACCTCTTGTGATTGGCTGCTCTAGCTGTTACTATCCCCAAGCTGATTGGTGCACCACAAGGCCCGCCTTTCATTTACATCTTACCCAGTGTGTGTTTTTCATTACATGCAGGGTGTGAGTGGGTATGGAGAACATCTATCGGACGTACTGGAGACTCAATAGGCTGAATTTCAATAGGACTTTTTCATACAAGCTATCATTCATTATTCATGTTATTTGTATGAATATATGGTTTATTTGTATGTTCAGCGTGGCTTTTGAGAGGTGTCCATTCTCTATAGGATATTATTTGTACGATCTAGTTCAAGCAGTGGATATTTTTGCTGTTTATGTTGCAGAGATAGGTATTGTGCCACAGATGTATTGAGTAACTCTGAGAGGGAGAGAGAGAGAGAGAGAGAGACAGAGAGAGGGTGAGGAGGGGGGGTGGGGGTGAGAGAGAGGGTTGTTTTTTCACTCATTTGTGTGATGGTAACGAGGTGAGCCTGTAAAAGCAGAACGTAGCCCCAGTGGGTATGACGGTAATTTCTCTCATGAATCACCGCCCGCGTTGTCGTCTGATTGCCTTAAAGAGACTATCTACTATCTATTTTCACTCACTTGGTTAACCGTCGAAAAAACGTTAATAATGCCCCTGGTCCCACAGCGACTTGTTTGAAGAAGTTTTCGTGGACTCGACGAAACCTTAAGCAGTCGCCCATCAAAAGAAAACTCTTAAGAGACGATCAAAACAAACGCTCCTGATCCCAGGTGAAATCCCAGTCTTGGTTTGCGTTAGTGGGGACGGCTGTATCTTGGGTTTCTATGTTTTAAAGCCTATTGGTTGTAACTCTGTATCTGCTGTACTAGGAGGTTTGAGACGTTTGTGAGTGTATACATTTATCGTAAGTTCCGATTTCACCCAGACTCTGCATAGCCTCCCCCCCAAACCCCCACACCCCTTTTACGCACTTATTATCTGTTGTGCGTCCTGGCACTTCAAAACAGCATTAGCATTGTGTAGCATCTTATCCTAGCTTTCTTTGTTGCACACGTTAACCTAGCGATGGTTAGTGCTCGGCACTTGGTTCTATGAACATCCTTACTGTACCGAAAGTCATACATTGTTTCTCTCTCTTCTGACAAATGTAATTGTAAATCGCTTTGGATAAAAGCGTCCGCTAATTGCCCTGAATGTCAATGTAAATGTGAATGTAAACTACGGTGTCTGTCTGGATCTAGGCTGGTGACCGCTGCTCCCTGAGCAGGGCAGAAGGGGCGAGGTGCCTCTGGCTAACCACTAAGAGGCTAACTTACTGGCTAACCCAGTGAACCAAGAACCAGGCTGTCTGCCGACAGCCTGGTTCTCAGCGCATCCGCTGGACGCCTGGGGAAGAGCCGCGGCCCGAGGGTCTCAGAGCCGGTCTGAGGGTACCTAAGACGGCTCCTCATCCCCCCCGGCTCCGCTTCCCTGCTCTAGGTGAGGGCCATCGAGGCGGGAGATGTCCTATCAGGGGGGAGAGCGCTCCGCTACAGCGCCACTACAGAGCCAGGGCGCTTCTGGGGAGCTCATACCCAGAGCTACTCGGCCAGGAATACCGCAGAAGCAAACAAACGCAGCGAGCGTGAAGATTGGAGATTACCTGGAAATTGGCAGGCGAGGCGTCCATGAAGAGGAGAGATGTTGTCTTTTTTTTTTTTTTTTTTAAGCTGCACCGAATCGCAAATAACCTCTGGGCTTGCGTCGGATAATAGCGCAGACGGAGCTAAAGGTTGGCTCCTTCATTCACGACGCGGGGCTTTGAAGGAACGCCGTTGTGTACGGTTATCTGGCGCCGCTTGTCTCGCTGTTTATCAGACGGGGGTACACAAAGCTGAACAGGTTCCGCTGCCCCCCTTCCTTCCAGTAAACCTGGAGTCACAGCCGAGTGTGGGGTGCTGGCTGCTTCACCGAGACGCCGCCTTACACCCAGAGAACGCGGTTCAGGCTTAAGGAGTGTTCGGGTGTTTTCTTGTTTTAAATTTATTTTACATTTGCATGCCATCTCGAAATTTGCATTTAAATAGTTGTAAAATCCCGTTACCCATTCTGGTATTAATTGGTGGTGAAGTCTCTCGGGGTGCGCTTGCTTATACATGAATATTTTTCTGCACGATTTAATAAAGGATTGGCGGTCTGAGCGATTTGATGTTCACAAAGTAAGGATGGAGAAGCTAACCTCTGCTAGCATGTTGAACGCCCCCCCTTGAAGAAATAACGAGTTAATCGTAAATTAACTTTGATCGTATTTCCTGTTAAATACGTCATCATATATTATATACATATCTATATATATATATATATAAATATACATACATATTTACATTTACATTTAGGGCATTTAGCAGACGCTTTTATCCGAAGCGACTTACAATAAGCGCATTTGTTACAATAAGTACATTTTTCATAAGAAGTGAAACAATATATCACTGTCGGTACAGTAAAGATATTCATAGAACCAAGTGCAAGTATTACAATCGCTAGGCTAACCCATTCCCCGTGTAAAGCAATGATAGCAGCTACTGTAGATGCTACACAATTAAGTACCTTGAATAAGTGCAATGTACAAGTGCCAGGACGTACAACATTCAATGGTGGCTGTGCATTGGTTTCTATGCAGAGTCGAGGTGAACTCTGAACATTTACATTTACATTTACATTTACATTTACATTTAGCAGACGCTTTTATCCAAAGCG
>NC_136939.1:2009804-2037304 GCF_949987615.1 Pollachius pollachius | reverse complement strand
TCTGTCAGTATTCATACAGTCTAACCCCTACCTGCTCCTGAACGACATCACTAGATACACTGTGTAATCATTATCTGCTCTTTAATGAAATGTATCTAAAAAACTAAAAAGCACTTGGTAGCTTTGGATAAAGTCATCTGTTAAATGACTGAATAGTTACATAAATAAAATTAAGCTTAATTAAAGCAATTAATTCTCATAAGCCCAAGTATAATTAGTGGATTAAACGTGTAATGTATTGTGATGCATCCGTGATAATAGGATAAACGTTATGTTAGGCCTTAATGCGTGTAAACAGACATATAATTCATCTCTCAGCAGAGAGAAGAGCTGACATTTGGTGATGTACCAGGGAGACAGTCGGATCGTCAAACACTCATGAATAATATATGAACCAGTCGCGGCATAAACCACGCAGAGCTCCGAGGGGTTTGGAGGGAATGGCTCCCAGCGCTCCATCTCCCCGAGGACAGGCCATGGGGGGGGGGGGGGGGGAGGAACTTTCTTGTTGGTCATGGTCAACAAGAAAGTGCTCGTAGGAACCAGCAACTCTTCCCCTACCTGCTCAGTTTCCCTAGATTCTGCAGCCCCAACCACCATGGCTTATTGACGTGTGCGTGTGCTTGTGTGTGTGTGTGTGTGTGTGTGTGTGTGTGTGTGTGTGGGGGGGGGGGGTTGAGCATCCTCCTCCCTGGTTTCCCCTGCTAATTGATTTTGATTTGAAATGGAATCCATTAATATAATTAGACATTAGATGTGAATTGATTTGGTCCTCTTGATAAATCAGCAGAACAGAAACTCTCAGCTGCAGGCTCCACTTTCCACCCCCCTCTCCATCGGAAGACAGGGGGGAGGAACCACAACAACCACTCACACCTCAACAACAAATAAAACAACAACAAAACAACTTCAACTACAGCAACAATACAATGAACCACAACAACCAAAACCACACCAACAACAGCTACAAAACCAGGAAGTACAACAACCACAATCACACCAACTACAGCATCAATACCAGGAACAACAACAACTTCCTCAACTACAGCAACAGTACAAGGCACTACACTGACAACAAACCAACAATACCAGGAACTAAAACAACTGGGCGACGACAACACGACGGGGTCAACCCTCCGGTGAGTGCTGAGAGCAGTCCAGTCCATTAAAGTCCATATAAAACATATCTGGGTGCTATTCCACAGCGTTTAGGCCGCTAAGAGCATTCCGTTGCCAAGGGGTACTTCCACTCCGCGGGGCCGGGTGTGAGCCGGCATCGCGGTCGTAGATTGACAAATAAAGCGCAGCCGGTTCGCAGCCCGACGCCCTAATGGCAGATAATTGTGGCCTAGCAGCACGAAGCGAAGGTAGGCTTTGCAACTACAACGAGGAGATGCGTTTCCCCAGCGCGTCTCTGCCTCTCCGCCGCCTGTCGTTATGTAGGCCAGGCCGTGCGCGGCGCGGTGGACACGGGCCACTATTAATAGCCACGTTGTTTATCGTCTTTGAGGAAACTTTAGAGTCGACGGTTGAATCTCCGGTATCACTTTGACGTGAAACCCCCTCCGATGGATGACGTCCCTCCGGTGCATGAACCACCAGGGGAGAACAACGTAATAATAACACCGGCGCGATGTCCTCCGTTTTAACCGCGCCGTAAATAACGACCGTGGGACCGTGAGTCGCCTCCAGCGGTCTGAGGTCACTTGATTGGTTGTTAGGGGCTCCGAGAGAGGCTCCGGGAGGGACCCCGGGAGCGTCTTGGGCCCCATTACCTCGGGAGGCTGGTCACTTCATTTCAAGGCTGTGGTTTTCATTAACCGCCGCGGCCCTCCCGCCTCTTAGGAGAGGGAACGCTCGGCATCTCCGCCGCCGCCAGGCAGCACGCCGACTACACTGAACGCCCAGTGGGGGGGGCCCGGGCTGATAGGGGAGGACACGGCCTTCTGTGACTCGGGGGGGGGGGGGGGGAGATGATCAGGATGTAAGTAGACAAGATACGCAGTTATCAGTGGTCCGTCCGTCTGTCTGTGTCTGTATTTCTATCTTTCTGTTTGTCTGTCTGCCTGTATTTTTATCTTTCCGTCTGTCATTCTGGATGGCTGACTATCCATCTACCTTTTGTATCCGTCTATCTGTCTCTCTGTCTCTCTGTCTGTATGTCTATCCGTCTGTCTTGTCTATCCGTCTGACTGTAATTAACCTTGCTGTTGGTGTACAAGTGGGACCTAGGCGTATCATTATTACGTATTACATATCATGTAATGATTAGACTAAACAAACACACAGGGGTGTGTGTGTGTAGTGTGTGTGTGTTTGTGTGTGTGTGTGTGTGTGTGTGTGTGTGTGTGTGTGTGTATGTGTTTGTGTGCGTGTATGCGCGCCCCTGTGTGTGTGTGTGTGTGTGTGTGTGTGTGTGTTTGTGTGTGTTTGTGTGCGTGTGCGTGTATGCGCGCCTGTGTGTGTGTGTTTGTGTGTGTGTGTGTCCGGTGTGTGTGTGTGTGTCCGGTGTGTCCGGTGTGTGTGTGTCTGTGTGTGTGTGTGTGAGTGCTCTCATCATAACGCACGACAGAGGGGGTAACTTCTTGCCAACTTCTCCCCAGAAGGGGAGGACCTGCCCTCCTGCAGTACCGTGCGCAGCCGCTAGGAGCTGTCCTTGGTGCTGAAGCACCAGGCTGTCCGCGGCGCTGAACCTCCACCAGGCTGCCGGAGCCCAGAGCACATAAAGCAGGCAATCCGCTTACGGAGCGTCCAAACGAGAACAGCTCCGCGTTTCTGTCCCTCTTCTTTCTCTTGACAAATCGACTCGAGTCTCCGAACTGCTGAGCAAGTGAGAGAGAGAGAGAGAGAGAGAGTCCGCCTATGAGGCGATATTCTCCAGCACTTGGGCTCTCGGTTCCTCTTCTCCTTTTTTGATTTGTTTCAACCAGGAAGTATTTCACACGAGGACGGATTTTGCGAGCGATCGGCGACCTCGACTCCTCCAGACATGCGTCTCCGGAAAGAGCGTCAGGCGAGCGGCTGGGTGGCCGTGTGGGTGGTCGCGGCTGTCCTCGTCGGCACCCAGGGACAAGGTAGGACCTCACACGCACTTTGGGTGGGGGGGCAAGGGTGGGGGTGAGGGGGGGATCCGCGTCCCTGTCTGCGGTTGAACTGCGGGTCTGCGGGGTGGCAGCGGACGGCTGATCCACAAGTGCGTGAGTGCCTTGTGTGTGTGTTTGCGGTTCGCGTCATGTATTTCTTGTTGTTGTGTGCTAGTAGATCGATAGTAGATCGAGTCTTCAGAACCGGACTCGGTGCCGTTTTCTCTGCGTCTTGGTAACTAAGTTGATAACTACAAAATAAAGGTTGGGATTGTTTACTTGGAATTAAAATCTGACAATTTTTTGAAATATTATAATAATATAACAATGAACTCATAATAAAAAAAAATCCATTTAGCATTTCTTAAAAAAGAAAAATCGGTGTCACAAAAAAATAAGAAATACTTTAGTTCACTTGCTCCCGCTCGGCAGTTTTTAAAATGAATGGAAAGTTATATTACCTTTAATTCTTTCATACCCACCCACACACACACACACATGCACACACACACACACACACACACACACACACACACACACACACACACACACACACACACACACACACACACACACACACGTGCACACAAATATAATTCAAATCCATATTACAATCAAACAGTACCTGTCATTTTCTATTCAAATCTGTGTGACGGTATTGTTGACACAACGGTGTGTAAACAATGAGTATAGTGTGTGTGTGTCCTTGTCTGTGTGTGTGTGTGCGATGTGTATGGGCGTGTGTATGTAATGGCATTGTTGACATAACGGTGTGAAAACACACAGTGCGTGTGTGTGTGTGTGTTTGCGTGCGTGTGTGCATGTGTGTGTGTGTGCGCGCGTGCGCGGGTATGGTTTGACTGACGTGTCCCTGGCTCTAACACTAATCCTGAAGATTACTTCTCAGGCTGTTTGACACGGGCTGCATTAGTCCCGCCTCCGCCGGATTCATTATCACTCGTCTGTCTCCGCGATGACATCATCGCCACCCGTCTCCTGGGTCAACACGTCCCTACCCTTCAGTTCAGCCTCTCCTCCTCCTCCTCCTCCACCCCCTCACCCTCCGTCCTTCTGTCTCTCACTGTGGGGAATGTAGCGGGTGGAAGTGACAGCCACCCCCTTTCTCTCCCCTCTCTCTCTCCCCCCACTCTCTCCCTTCCACTCTCTCTCCCTTAATCGAGAGGCCATCTCTGGTGGCTGGTCTCTGGTCCTCTCTGGTCCTCTGGTCCTCTCTGGTCTCTGAGACGCTTCATTAAGGACGAGTGTTGCTTGTTTCCTGAGTAAAAACCTTGTGGTGGAAGACAGTAGCCAGGTGGACTAGAGCCTCCTCACTCAGAGAGCTTTTTTACCATGTGCTATTTTTCCCTCTTTAAAATCGAGCGGCTGCATTTATCCAAAAGGACTCGGGTGAATATTGTTGAATAAGTCTTCAAGGAGCTGGTCGGGGTTAAACCACAGCACACGCGCCACTGTTGGCACACGGACACAGAATAATAGAGCGTCCTTTACAGTGAGACAGAACGCAGCCTTGTTCCTGTCCTCAGTTAAAACACGATGATTGTGTTTCTCTTTTGGGTCATGCTTCAAACGTGAATCACGGCTCTCTTGCTCTGCACGCTTTGGGCTCGAGGGCATCTCGCTGAAGGAGGACCGCAGTTATGGGGGAGGGGGACATTGGGGATTGAACCCACAACCTTTCAGAATCAACCAACCTGCCCATCCTGCCTCTGACCTTTAGGCTAACATGCTAATGGTTTCCCCTCAGACGGTAATTCAATGTTTGACCCCGATCTAGTCACTACTCCCCGGATCTCAGTAGAAGTACTAGTACTCTACGTGGTAGTACTGCACTACTCAGCCAGTACATCATCTCTGCCACACCGCTGGTGAGCTCGTCGCTGAGGTGTTTTGTAGAGTGTTTTGGTGTCGCATGGCCACAGGAAACACAGTACTCGAAACGAGATGGGCTTGATGGACATTGATTTACACCAGGTCCATCTGCACACGCATACATACACGCTCCCACTGACAGACACTCACACACACAGCAACAGCGGTGAGAGAGTGTCCTGATGGTTAGCAGTGGCAGAGGAGAAATGCATCTACACATCTCTCCTTAAACACACCTGCATGCTCCCTCCCTCTCTCCCTCTCTCTCTGCTTGCCCTTTCCATCTCTCGCTTTCTCTCTCTCCCCCTCCCTCTCTCCCTCTCTCTCTCTCTCTCTCTCTCTCTCTTTACCTCTCTCTCTAGCTCAAATACTCCCAGGAGAGAGAGCGAGAGAGAGAGAGAGAGAGAGTTTTTTAGACTCTATTTTTAGAGTCCTATAACACATTTCATCTCCCATTAATGAATTCAGCCTGAAGTCCTGAAATCATCTGATGTATTTACAAAAACACTATCATGACACCGGTGCAGGAGACGGACTAATTACTTCTAAATATAGAATCCTGGAAAGGCGGTTGGGGCCTTGCGAGGCGTTGTCCTATTTATCCTTGGTCTGCTCCCATGTTGTTTCAGCCCGGACTACTTAGGCTAGATAAGCACACTAATTGCACGATAACCCATCATTTCATAATTTCCCCCTCTTCAAGCACTTCCATGGCCATGTTAACTGCTAAATAATAATCCAATTTTCTTATCTTGTTTAGCGAAAATCTGCGTCAAAAACCTCCACTGAAACATTTCACGGATTTCTCTCGAGGTTGTCCTCTGCTTTGGAATTAAAACGAACAGAAATGGGAGCGCGCGAGGACGTCCTCGAGCTCCAGAGCCGCGGCGGTTAACAAAATGTAATCCGATGTGACCTTGCACTGTGACCTTCCACCTGCCGCCACATCTCGTCCGGCCGTGGAACCGTCTCCCCGTGCTGACGAGAGGGACGAGGTGAAGGCGCTGGAGCACGGAGCCGACACATCCCTCTGTTCACATCTCCCCCAGTGTCCCCTTTTTAGATAACGGCTTCTTTGTTCAGCGAGCGAAAACGTAATTATGTGGACTTATTTGCTGAAACAGAGTTTCTGCCAGATTTGTGTGTGTGTCTCGAAAGCTCTCGGAATATATTCCGCATGACATGTTTGATTGAATATATTCAGACCGCGGAGGAATGGGAAGGTTGACGGTGTGTTGTTGGACCGCAGTGGGTCTATTGGGCTGCTGTACATTGGAGTGATATTAGATGGTGGGGTGTCATTTGCGGCGCGTCGTATAGAATCATTTGCGACTCGTGCGGTACGGAGCGAAATCAGAGTGACAGCAAAACGTACGCAAGGAAAAATGAAAAAGCCGAGAGGAGGCAGAAACATGAAGTCAATCAGAGTGAAGTTGAAAAGCATATATTTAGGAAAGCAAGAACACACACACCCACACACATGCATGCCCGTGCAAACACATATGCATGCACACACACACGTACCCACGGACAAAGGCATGCACACGCATGCACACACACACACACACACACGTTCATGCACGAACGTACAGACAAACGCATGCACACACACACACACACACACACACACACACACACACACACACACACACACAAACACACACACGCACACACACACACGCACACACACAATACCTGGAACTCCATATAAACATAAAAAAATATCAGATGTCAGATGAATTTTGGCTGGCTCATGAATTGTTTCTCTGTTTTGCAGATGTCATGAAACCGCCCCGGCTGCATCCTTTAAGGCCAATGTCTGCGTGATACGGTTTCATGTAATTCTTCAGTACGCACATTACTGTATGGGTCACTGTAATAATTAACTATGCTAGCACCACAACCAGAGATATGAGGACTGTTCGTTTTTTATTCCTGTGATAAAGTAGTGGAATTATTTTTGTAGCTCAACCGGCTGTGTTCCAACACCACCGCCGCCGTCGCCCGCGACTATTTCCGGGAGGTAAAAAGCTACCGGGTGTAAAAAGTGAAATCAGGTTTGGAATAGGTATCTGAACACCCACTCCCTCCCGGAGACACTCGGAGCGCAGCAGTTTTATACTTTATTTTTGTCTGCTTCAAAACACTTCAGTGGGAAAACCTCTTCGGGAAGGGGGAATAAACAAGACCTCAGTCGTCTGATGGTTTGAATTAGAGGAGGTGGCGGCTTGTTAAAATGCTCCGTGGGCTCAGACTGTCACCCCTGTCTCCCCATCGTCTCCGTGCTCTGTCCTCCAGCAGCTTGCAGCACCTCCACCCCCCTCCATCCCCTCCTATCCCCCCCCCCATCCCCTCCTATCCCCCCCCCCCATCCCTTCCTATCCCAGCCCCCGATGCAGGACATCTTCATTTGAACTAAGAGACGTTTAAGCGGCTGATTATTACGCCTCCATATGGCGAGAGGAGAGAGCGCCATCTCTCTCTACCGCGGCGCTGCTTCATGTTACGTTCCTCCTGCATTCTGCTGAGCCTGTTAGCGTTCTGCTCGCACATTATCTGGGCTCGTTACTGCACCGGGGTTTAGCGGGGGGGGGGGGGAAGCTGTGTGTTTATGTTCCCTAAATCTCATTAGGTGAATTACAACGCTGCCTGGGTGAGGGAGCCGTCCTCACAAGCGGCTTTCTGTTGGTTTTGATAAGGAATAATACACGCAGGCACATTATTATAATAAGAATATTCTTCTTCTGCCCGTGATCCGATGTAGGACTGACGTGACAGCTGGTGTAACAAGGCTCGCCCGCGCGGTCTTGGGATATTACCGGGGATTACTGTGTGTTCCGCGCAGCGCTAACTATGGGACGGAGCTGTTTGAATGGGACATGTGTTCCAAAGCGCGCAGGATTTGCATTGTGCGCTGATTATGGTAAAGAGGTTTATCAATTGGTGTCATTTGGAGATTTGTTTAGATTGCTGGTGGGTTTGAGATCAATTCCACCCATTGAAATTATGAAATCGTTTCTTCTTTCCTGCATAGTTAATCAAATTAGGAATTGAAAATGGGTTTGGAATTCTGTGTGCTGCTGACTTAAATCACTAGATAATGTTTTCATGTAACTAATATTTAAAACAACCTGTAAAAAAGAACTGGAAATATAAAATATACTACATACTGATACTGATACCGACCTGAGTCACAGCGCCATTGAAACATTGTCTTTAAATAGCAGGCATGTGTGCATGCGGTTTGTAACATGAGGTTCGGTTCCTGATTTTACTCATTTAACACTATGAGGGATTACATTCTTTAGGGCGTTTCGAGAGCTCCCGATTCACAATTGAGTTGCCATAAATATGCATCGTATTTCCGTTAATCCCCAGGCTAATGAATCAAAGAACATTCGATCAGGGACGACCCCATGCAGGGAGTACTGTGTGTTGAGTAAGTCTGTCTCAAGCATGTCTCAAAGTGCATCACGGGTCTGTTCACAAACACCCACCGATCGTAATTAAGACAAACTTTGTCTATTGCGTTGCATTCCTCCCCTCCGGCGCGGTTCTAAACACATAAATCCATTTCTTTAATTCCAGAGGAAGGACTCGAACACGACACCTGTTCTCTTACATTCCCTCTCTCTCCCACCATCTCCCCCCCCCCCCCCCCCTCTTTCTCTCTGGCTGGGTTGCATGATTAACTTCATTAGGGGCTATTCAGCATCTGTGTGCTGTCATAATTAGTTTAACTTTCGCACGGGCCCTGGATGGTAAATGGCCGTCATTATGGCAGAATGCCCCCCTGCTTTAAGAGGCCTGGCATCTGTACAGCCCTCCCCCTACACACACACTCTCTCCCCCTCTGCCTCCCCCGTGAGGTAAGGCGCTGGCTGGCTGGCTGAATGGCGCTCATTTTCACCTCTTCATGTGCAAATACGTCCCCCCCCTGCTCCATCGCCTCGCTCCATCACCTCGCTCCCCGCATCCTAATTTCGTGCGGGTGCTGCTGAACATGTGTTCTCCCCCCCTTCCTCTTCCTCGTCCTCTTCGTCAAGGGACGTTCGCCGGGGTTCAGTTTTATGCTCCCCCCAGCCTGCGTGTTCCCGACCCGCTCCCCTGAGAAGGTTCTGATCTAAGGGCACGGGCGGAGGGGTCCAGGTGCTGCTCTGGATAGACCTGCTGGCCGGCTGGGTGCTTCGCCTCTATCGGTAGATCCGCGACCCCGAAGAACGAGGCTGCCAGCATTTTTGTTTTGACTGCGAGTTCACGACTTGAGTAGGAGGACAATTTATGGAGAGTGAGGTTCAGGAGACGGTGGTGTCAGCCCGAGAGAGAGAGAGAGAGGTGACGGAGATGTGACGGAGAGGGGAATCATCAGGGATCACCAAAGTCACAAGTCTTCTGTTTTGGCACCGCAGGGGTGGAACGAGCTCCCTTCCGACGTCAGGACCGCAGAGTTGCTCACCAGCTGCCGCAAGTCACTCAAGACTCCCTGGTTCAGAGTTCACCTCGACTCTGCAAAACCTCCTATCCCCCTACACCCCCCTACACCCTTCCTACGCATTTATTGTATGTTGTACGTCCTGGCACTTAATGTACAAACTTATTACAGTTAAGTCCTTGCACTTTAAAATAGTACTTAGCATCATGTAGCATCTTATCCTAGCTAACTTTGTTGTGTACAGGGAATGGGCTAACGTAGCGATGGTTAGTGCTTGGCGCTTGGTTCTGTGAACATCCTTACTGTACCGACAGCGATATATTTGTTGTTTCTCTTTCTTCTGACAAATGCGCTTATTGTAAGCCGTCTGCTCTCCGTCCCTAAATGTAAACGTACACACGTCTCTGGGCAGCCGTCAGGTCCGTCTCCGCGTGTAGAGGAGTGTTCCCTGCAGAAACGCTGAATCATCACAGCAGCGTCTCGTCCGTTCGGTTAGCAGCCGACCCGACGAGGGTGAGGACAGTGTCTTTCTAAGGAGGCCCGTTAGGAACCCCTCCGTCGCGGGAGGCAGGACCGGGGGGGTCCGCACGGGGTCCTGGCGGCCTAACGGATTCAGAAAACGCGACCGGCCCAATTGTGAGTCTAGCACGCGCTTCAGCCGACGTCTCACTCCCCAGCCTGGGTGGAACCTGTCTCCCTGCGTCTGTGACGTCCCCCCCGCCCCTGGCTGTCTCTCCCCTCTGTCCCATCAGAGGGTGAGCAGGGTTTACGGTTGGACCCCCCCCCCCCCCCTTTCCATCCCTGTATCGATCCCTCTGCTTGTTCCATGACAAACGGCACAGAAAAGTGGTTTCCTCCCCTCCTCTCCTCCCCCCTCTCCTCCCCCTACCAATCTCTCTCCTTTTCTACTCTCCTCCCTTACTTCTTCTGCCCTACTCTCATCTCCTCCCCTCCTTCCCCCCTCACTCCTTCCCCCTTCTCTCCTCCCCTGTGTTGATCTCCTCCCCTCCTCCTCTCCTCCTCTCCTCCTCTCCTCCCCCCTTTCCTAATCGGGACTGGCGTGTTCCGGGCCGGTTGAGTCTTTCTGAAGAGATTAGACCCCCATGGTCGACTCCCCCCGTCTCCCCCATCACTGCGCCCCTTCACCCCTTATCTCCCCCATCAGCCTGCCATCAGCCACACCCCCACCCACCCACCCCCACCCGCCAGATTCCATCTAGAAAGCATTTCATCTGGGTGGGGGGGGGTACGGAGGGGAATGTGGTAAACAGCAGGTAATAGGCTGTGTAGAGGTGGTGGGGGTGCTGTGGTGAGTGTGTGTGTGTGTGTGTGTGTGTGTGTGTGTGTGTGTGTGTTTGGGGTGGATGGGTCTATTAGTATTCCCAGGTAGTGCTGACCTCTGTCAGACCCAACCCCCACCCCCCCCACCCAACAGCAACGTTAATTTACTGTGAAAAGTTGTAATTGAATTCATCAGGGAGGGTAAACATATTATAAGAGGCAGATGAAGATAACAGTGTTGTGTGTGTGTGTTTGTGTGTGTGTGTTTGTGAATGTGAGTGTTTGTGCGGGTGCTGTTGTGTGTGTGTGTGTGTTTGTGTGTGTGTATGTGCATGTTTATCTGTGTGTGTGTGTGTGTGTGTGTGTGTGTGTGCGGGTGCGTGTGTGTTTGTGTGTTTGCACGTGCGTGTGTACGTGTGTGCGTGTGGTTGTGTGTGTGTGTCTGTGCATGTCTAGCTGTGTGTGCTTGTGTGTGTGTGTGTGTGTGTGTGTGTGTGTGTGTGTGTGTGTGTGTGTGAAAAGGCAAACACTGGTGCCGGGCGCGCACACGTCCGGAACGCTTTGTTGCTAAAAGAAACACAGGAGCCGCGAACGGGAAGTGAGTTTGCCGATGTTTCCCCTTCCCCTCTTGCTTTCGATTCATAAAAACACTCATGGTAAAAAAAAACACAACGACAAGTGTTTTACTGGAGTGTGATGTGCGGTATTGATAACCTGCTCATCCCGTTGGTTCCGCTCTGATAAGCCCTCCGATACTCTGCTTCTTGATAGAACATCCCCCAGCGAGCCGCACTGTAAACCGGTTCCCTCTCTCCTCACCGCTCCGTGTGCGGTGCTGGAGTGTGTAGCGGTAATCGCCCTCCGACACGGAGAGGTTCTTGTGCGTGTGCGTGTGCTTGTGCGTGCGTTTGTGTGTTGGTGTAGCGGTAATCACCCTCTGACACGGAGGTGTGCATGCATGCGATGCTTATGTGCGTTCGTGCATGCATGCGTGCACATGCGTGTGTGTGTGTGTGTGTGTGTAGGCTTGTGCGCATGCACGTGTGCGTGTGTTTTGCTGTCCAGGGACGCTCTTCCAATCGTCAGCTCGGTGGTTTGGCTAAGCCTTTCCCAACGATGCCTCTAGTGTTCTGTGGGAGCTGCGCGTGTCCTGGCGTGTGAGAGGCTTTAGGAGGGGCGGCCCTTGGCTCGGAGGGTCATTTACACATTAAAGCCGGAGGGAGTGGCGGTGCCGCCGGCCGGCCCGGTCCAGCGGTCCTCTGCCTGATTGCACGTCTGCTGTGGAGATGAAGAGCACTGGAGCGTCCTCACATCTCCGTCGGCCGCCGAGAATGGATTACTGGGTGTGGGAACAGCTGGAGCTCCTCTGGCCGCCTCTCATTGATCGCTCGACTCATTCTTTAGGTGTGAAGGCCCCCCCCCCCCCCCCCCCTGTTCTCTCACCGGCCACCAGATGAAACCATGAGAGTCGTTTCTTCCCCACTCGGTCCCCAGCCTGCGTTCTGAGGGCAGGATCGTACAGGACTCCATCGACGCCCGAAGCACGCCAGAAACAAAACCAAATTGCTCCGAGATTAGATTGGGTTGAAGGAGCCGCCGCCTCCCTTTCTGTTTCAATCCTCTCTACTTTCTTCTTACCAGACCAGATATGAATCATATGCCGGGTGTTAAAGCTGACACCAGGCCGAGGTGTTACAAAATGAAAGGGATCGTAACAATGCCGGCTGCTCGCTGGGCAATCTGGTTTGGACCGAAAGTCGATATGGCTGCGATGCGAGTGTTCAGATGAACGGTGAAGTCATCAGCGATCCGAGAACCTTGCCGTTCATCTCCTGCTCCCTTGCGCTTTCTCTCTGTCTGTGTGTGTGTGTCTCTCTCTCTCTCTCTCTCTCTCTCTCTCTCTCTCTCTCTCTCTCTCTCTCTCTCTCTCTCTCTGAGGTCTTGTTCACTGCCTTTAAAGTAGTTTCTCCCTCTATGCATCCTTCTTGTTTATTTAGTGTCGTCTCATGTGAAGACAGACTTACATCAATACCTCAGAGAGAGAGAGAGAGAGAGAGAGAGAGAGAGACAAAGAGAGAGAGAGAGGGAGAGGGAGAGAGAGACAAAGAGAGAGAGAGGGAGAGGGAGAGAGAGAGATGATTCCCCATGCTTTGTTAGTGTGTTTGTGGTAGTGAGTTCCTCTAACCCGCAGCAGACAGCAGAGCAGAGTAACCGCTCCAGGGACATTGGTTTGATGGATCCCTTATTCCCTCCTGCTCTCCAGGTGTCTTTTACACTGGTTTGACAAACTGGGAATATACTCCAGTACAATAACTAATAATAGAACGCTGGCAGGCGGAGATAACCCCAAGAAAAACTATGCTCTCAAACCATACTAACCTAACTATAACTAACCTTACTAACCCTACTAACCTCAGAGGTAACAAACCTCTGATAAAAATATACTCTAGAGAACTGATAATACTAGCTATATAAACCATGAAAAATATATACTCTGATGGATAAACTCTCTGATACATATGCCCTCCATGAGCACTATACGCTATACTATTCTATACTTGTGAGAACCCCTGTACTCTGATGGAAGCATACTCTGGCAGACCCCCCAGTCTCCACTGTGAAGTATCCCCCCCGCCCCCGAGTCTTGTTGCAGTGCTGCTGGGAGTTTCTTGTTATGTGTGCATTGGCTGTGTGGGGAAATTACTTGGACGGCAGGGGGTCTGGGAGACAGAAACAGCTGTTCAGAGGTTGTGTTTCAGTATTCCGGAGCTTTCTGCTCTCTAAGCCTCTCTCGGCTTTCTCCACAATGGCATAAAAACTGCTTTATCGGGCGAAAGAAATCAAATGATTGTTGTGCGTGCGTGTTTGTGTTGTGGGTGCGTTTGTGTGTGTGTGTGTCTATCTGCTTGTGTACAGTGTGCGTGCATGTGTGTGTGTCTGTGCGTTGTGTCTGTGTGTGTGTGTGTGTGTGTGTGTGTGCATCTGCTTGTGCACGGTGTGCATGCGTGTGTGTGTGTGTGTCTGTGCGTTGTGTCTGTGCGTGTGCATCTGCTTGTGTACGGTGTGCGTGCGTGTGTGTCTGTGCGTTGTGTCTGTGTGTGTGTGTGTGCATCTGCTTGTGTGTACTGTTGTGGGGATTGGGTGCAGCTGTCTGCAGAAGTATTCTTTATGATAAATCATATCTCCTTATACTATATATAGCGGGAAAAAACAGCAAATCCACCAACAAATAACCCATTCCTGAGAACAGCGGCAGATAGCGCGTTACATGAAAGGCCGCTGACGGCCGTCGGACGGCCGAGACAGCTGGGGCCCGGGACTCGCAACTTTGGAGAATAAATACAGCGTTGGATCGTGATCCTGGCACCGCACCCGCCACTGGACTTAATCTGGATTAGGAGCCGGGGCCGGGGATGGGATTTGGGCGCGCGGTCGGCTAAACCGCGCCAAGGGCTGGACAAGGGCTTCCTGATGACGGCGCCGTGCCTGTCGACTCCGCCGCCGCCCGCCCGCCCGCTCCGGCGAGCCTCCCCGGCGAGTGATGAGCATTTGCATAATGTCATTCTGATTTTCATGGAGATCAGCGGTTAAAATGATAATTTCCCCCTCTTGCCCACTTTTCAGTATTCATAGCTCGGCACCGATAAAGGAAATTGCATGTATGAACAGTCGCTATGGGAACATCCATTGTGTTTCCTTTGCGAGTGTGTGCGTTATTTTTATCTTAATTATTACATTTCCCAAAGAGTAATTTCAGAGGCTGGTTCTGAATAGTTGTACTAGTACCGCAATGTATATATTAACATACATAGCTAAGAAAATATGATTAGGGACCGAGGACTCAATGGAAGCTTCCAGACACATACGAACTGAATGAGTTACCCTGGTAACAAAACACAACAACGGTTTGTGTTTTGTATCAGACGTTTGCCGGAACCAATCTGTGCTATCCTTAGCAGAGCAGACGTGTTTTTCTTTGGTGGGCG
The DNA here is from genome assembly GCF_949987615.1 of Pollachius pollachius. Lineage (NCBI taxonomy): Eukaryota > Metazoa > Chordata > Actinopteri > Gadiformes > Gadidae > Pollachius > Pollachius pollachius. The sequence continues at coordinate 2,022,632 of NC_136939.1, read as the reverse complement.
TCGAGCTAAACTAAGTCTCTGGTCTCTCTCGGCTAATGATAGCGTAGCTTTGCGAAACAAACCGAACAGGGAATAGGGATTCATGATTGGCTTGGCTTTGAAGGAAACATATTGATTCCTCTGAAGAATCCCTCTGAAGCGCTCTGAAGAAAACAACAAGAATATGAAATACGATTTTTACAGCGAGTCGGAAAAACGTTGTCCTCTGAGGCTCAGAGCCGACGCCGTCCGCCATGTTGGGCTCCAAACGACCGTTGAAGGAATGATCCGCTCGTACGACTGACATCCGCACCATTTACCTTGCTTTTCTTGTTTTCTATTCAACGAACAACAATCATGATCGCACACACGTGACAGAGTCGTTTTACGTGGCTAATATTATCTCCAAAGCCCAGAATATAAAATATTATATCTCCTGGGTTTTGTTTGAACCAGGGTTTCAATAACAGCGTAGAGAAACCCTTTGAGTTTGTGACAGCGAGGACGTTGATGAGTCCTTGTGTGCTTTCATCACCACCTTTCCCTCCCCCCCCCCCCCCCCCCCCCTCTCCAGATAGGAGGTCTGGAGAGATCCAGACTGTCTGAAAACCAGCTCTTTATCTCTGGAGTGGCTGGGGGTGGTGGTGGTGTTGGTGATGTTGCTGGTAGTGGTGCTGGCGGTGGTTGTGGTGGTGGTGGTTATGGTGTTGGGGCTGGTAGTGGTGATGGTTGTGGTGTTGGTGGTGATGGTTGTGGTGGTGGTGGTGATGGAGGGGGAGCAGAGCCTGCGGTCTCGTTCTTTGCAGCTTGTATCTGACGCTGCCCACCTCGGCCTGGCGTCCACTGGGAGATTCCGTTCCCCGCGTGGTAATAATGCCCGACTGTGACCGCATAGCAGTCGGCGCCGTTTGAGACCCCGTGATAAAGGCGGAGGTATTCTCCCTCGGAGCCGTTATCTCCGGCCAACACGGGGAGAAACAGAAACAATTTCTACATTTTGTGTTCTTGTCACAGCAATTGATCACGACACGCTGGCCGCAGGAACCAGGCGACGGCTTTTCATAACATCTAACTAAGATAAGTCCTGCCTGCGCTTTATCCTTCCTCTGAGACAAATTAGTTTTTGTGTCGCCCGGTTATCAAGGCCTTTCTTAGATTGGGTGTTGTTCTAACAATTGCGCTTATTGTGGAGAAAAAAAAGGCAGTATTCAATCTAAGCTTCCTGCAGGAGCGTTTGTGTTTGTTCATTTATCCCGAGGACTGCTGAACTCAGAGCCGGGCTTTGTGTGAAACCCGACCGGATGAAACCGTACCGCGGCCGTGATGTCGCTACGACCGCACTTTCCCCCCCCCGGCTCCAAACTGACGAGCTTTGCAAAACATCTTCAGCTATTCTCCGGAGGGGGGGGGGTTGACCTCGAATGATCGCAGTGCAAACAGTGTGTGTCGTTTGTCGCAGAAGTTGGACTGGTGGCGTAAACACAAACTTGAGTTCAGTCGCGCACAAAAGAAATCCAAATGACAACGGTGCGGCTCGCGGCTCCAGTGCAATTACCCCCATTAACCGCCCCCCCTTCCGCCCGCGCGGCCCCTCCCCCCTCCACGCGGGTCCAGGCGTCGTCACGGCGACACAGAGCCCTGTCTGGAGGTGTTTACCTCGGATGGCGCGTGTTGACGGCTCCTGGCTGCGGCTCAGGAGACGGCACTGGATCACGACGAGCACAGCGCACACGGCTAACCCGTTCTGACAGCGCTGTCTACACACACACACACACACACACACACACACACACACACACACACACACACACACACACACATAGGATGCACGCACATACAGATACACAAACACTCATACCCGCACACACTCGTACACATACACGCACACACACACACACACATACATATACACATGTGCACACAGAACGACAGACATTCATACGACACATACACGTACACTCACGCATACAGGGCTGTCTACACACACGCACATAGGATGCACGGAACCATGCACACGCACTCACAAATATACTTACACATATACACACACACACCCATACCCACATATACTCATACTCACACTCACACTCACATACACACACACATACACACACATACACATAAACATTCACGTACACACGCATATACATGCACACACGTACACACACAAAGACTCACACTCACACAAACACAAGGACACACATGCACATAAACACACATACACACACTAAGACATACAGTCACAGTCACACACACACGCACACAAAAACAAACAATAAAATCCCCACAGTGATGCTTTTTGGTTTGTGCGTTCCCCGGTCGTGTCTGAACGGGGGGGGGGGGGGGGGGGGGGGGAATATTTGAACAGAAACAGAATGCAGACAGAGGCACATTTCAATGACTGCGTATTGACTCCTGGAAAACTTAGGGAGAATAGTAAGCAATACGCGCCCGGTGCTGTACGTCAGCAATTCCTGTGGATGGTGGCAGGGAGACCGCTGGTACCGCAGAGTTGGGACCCCCTGGGCTTCACGGGTTTGTGAATCATTTCATAAGGGCTGTCATCCCCACAAATCACCAATAAGGGTCTGAGACAAACACTAGTGTCTGAGTTGAATCCCACGTCGAGAGACGTTGTTTGTGATGCGTCTGTCGCCCTTCATGTCGCAGAACAGTCGCTCTTGTGCTTTGACTTTGGGTTAGTCGGCAATTTGGCACAAGGAGGGTTTTATGAGGGACAAGGCAGCATGATGTCTGCACAACAGCGACAACTGCCAAGTGGAGTGGATTAACCACTCGCTGGGCCGCTGGAACCGCGCTCTGCTCCTGCTTGGAGTCAAGATGTCCCCCCAGACCTGCTTTCTAATCTGTACACTCTCCCTCTCCTCCTGACTGGTTTAGCACAGTTCAGAGGAGCCGTGTTAAAAACACAACACAACGCGGCGAGAGGCAACGCTTTACCAAACACAACGCTTTACAAAACACAACGCTTTGGTAAAACGCGATGCTTTACAAAACACGATGCTTTACAAAACACGACGCTTTACAAAACACGACGCTCAACAAAACAAGACGCTTTACAAAACACAACGCTTTACAGAACCTGATGCTTTTCAAAACACAACGCTTTACAAAACACAACATTTATAAAACCGGACACTTTACGAAACACAACACTTTGCAAAACATGACCCTTTACAAAACACGTCGCTTTACAAAACACGCTTTACAAAACATTACCTTTACAAAACACACAATTAACAAAATACAACGCTTTCCAAAACACAATGATTTACAAAACACAACGCTTACAAAACAGGACCATTGATTGGATGGTGAATTACTGATTGAAATGAGAAAGAACATTTTTTTGGCAGATATTTTGATCGTACGACGCTTAGCGTATGAAGCTAGCAGATTGGATTGAGCGAAGCCCAATGCTGAGTGTGTGCGCTAACAATTAGCGCTAACATCCAGTGCTAACACATTTCGGCGGCCCCAATGATTATGGATGCCAATGCAGAACATACTTCAAGGCAGCATTTGGAAACGATATTACAAGATAGCGTGTCTGTGCTCAGCCCAGTGGAAAGCAACGGATCCGCACACAGCTGATTAATTAGCTTCACAAAGAACTCGAGATAATGGTGTGCAGAGCAGTTCAAAGTGTGGAATGCCTTATAAAACCAAACGGATTATAGCTGTGCCTTTGAGAGGCGGAATATCTGGGATGTGGTGGTCTTGTAATTGTTGCCTGCAGTCTAAGCGGCAGAAAGATTGTTTCTGACATGAGGTCATTTCATTACCACTGGAGAAAGGCGGGCCAGCGCTAATTAAATAGATCTCGTTTTACAGGGATGAAAACAGGGAGTCCAACTCCTGCTATTTACCTTTTTTATGTGAAGTCGTGAAACCAAACTATTATAAGTATAATTTTTTTTACAGCAGCAGCTTCTTAAATAAGTTGAACATGGCCGCGGTGGGTTGTGGGGGTGGGTAAGGAAGTTGTTGTAAAAATCATTAATCCGGCTGTGACCTCCAACCAACAACAATGAGAGAAAGTGAGGCAGGCAGCATCCTCCATTGTAAGCACAACAACACATGTAATTACAATCGGAACAAAAGGAACCTTGTCCCCACAAGTCCCCAACTTTATATTATTCACAAACCAGCCGTGTTCTTTCTGCGCTGCTGTTTTTCTTTTGTGTATTTACTTCAAAAGTAATAACATTTACCGACAACATCGCTCTTTGAAACTCGGCCAGCTGCATGCTCGGCATCCCAGAATAGTCCTGGATCATTCACACTCCCGTTTGATTGACATGTTGTGTGTCGCTGTCAATCGTTGCTGCTAATTAGCATTACCCCATTAAGTAATACGTTTCCCGTCGCGGTTTGTGTTGTGATGTTGTGTTGACGTGTTGATGTTACCGAGCTCTGATAGACAAAGACATTCAGCTGACAAGATGGACGTTCTCGCTAATCACAGATGGGCTAAATAAAACCAGGAGGAGAATTTAGTGAGGAAGGAGGAGGGGGAAGGGGTCGTTTCCATGGTAATCCGGCAAGAAGAGGTCGTATCCAGTATGTGGAAGAAGGATGGAAACACGAGGCGGCTGTAAGGCGGCTCGCCGGGTGTTCCACGAGGGAGTGGCGGCCAGGCCGATGAGAATACACAAAATAAAGTCTCCTCTCCCCCGAACCCCCCCGACATCAAGCGGGAGGAACAAATAAAAAGACGCCGAAGGAGACAGGGAGGAGGCTGTGTTCTCGCCGGTGATGGGATGGCTGATTGTCCCCGGCCATCGCTCGGCCCGCGCTCGCCCCTCGTTCGCCCTCCCGTCCCAGCGCTCTCTTGATCTGCAGAATGACACCGGGAGCGGGCCAGATCAAAGACCCGCAGTCCATCTGCCACCACGCGGGTTAAGACTGGGGGGGGGGGGGGGGGGGGGGGGGGGGGGGGGAAGGGAGGGAGGGGGGACGTGACAGACGGTATAAAGGGAGAGAGAGAGAGAGAGGGAGAGGGAGAGAAAGAGAGGCTGATATTCTCTCAGAATGTGTTTGGTCCTGTATTCTCTTCAGCTGTAACACAATTGTATCGCATTCTCTGAGATGCATATATCCATATGTGTTGATATGGTTATATCTACAGTATATATGCTAATATGCTTATATCTATATATGCATATATCATGGATGGATGGATGTTTGGTAAAAGGGCACGTCTGAAATTGCAAATGTCAGTTGCATTCCGTTTAAAGTTAGATTTTTTTTCCGATTTCGATTTAATTTCATAGCATTCAGCAGCGTATGCACAGAATTTATTCTACAGTCCCAACAGTACCTGTAAAACAGAATCTACCGTTAAAATATAATTCTTCCTGCTTCCTGTTCAAATATGATGAGGTATAATCTCTTCTACGGTTGAAAATGTAAGCTACAGTATTATTAGAATCTCTTTTACAGTTGAAATAGAATCCGGTTGACAGTAAAAATCCAGTCAAAATAGAAGCTGGTCAAAACTATAAATATATTTCTTCGTGCAGGTAAAATAGATGTATCTATTCTACGGTGAAAATGTAATCAATTTAACATTTAAAATATAATCTATTTCACAGTTCAACAGAAACTTCAGTTAAAATATAATCGACAGCTAAGCAGCCAGAACTGGATTCTTGTCGTCTCCTCCCAGTTCAAACCGGATATCGTCTGGCCGCTGACCCCAGCCAGATCTGGCTCATCAGCGGCCGTATGCAGTATTCTGCGCCAGGTACTGACGAGCTAATGATGAAGAAGAAAGCTGTCCTTCTGGCCTCTGGAACACTTTCCCCTAAGAGAGAGAGAAAAATTCAATTAATCATGTCGGGCTAATGAATAATTAAGTGAGGGAAAAGACCATTCGGCGCCACGGCGGCCTATTGTTTGCTGACTGCACAGGGCCGCGCTGCGTTGCCAGGTTTCTCATTAGCAGAAAAACAAACGCGACCCCTTGTTCAGAACGCCGCCGTGAAGACGAATCATCCTGACAAGTGTCAGTTCCCACGTCAGTTTGTTTTTTGTTTGTTTGTTTATCCAACTGATTTTCCACGGTTACGGAGAGAGGGGGGGGGGGGGAAGCCGTCACGCAATCAGAGCTGCTTAGCGCACATTTGATGATATTCAACGTAAATCTGACAATTATTTATTGTATTAACCGCCTCCGTGCTTTTGAGCACAGTTATAAACGCGGAAGGCGAACCAGGGATTAAAGGAAGGTCTCAATTAATCCGTCACACAGCACACAACACGGAGCCTCTAATAAATATTACCAGTCTAGCGATAGCAGTCATTTGCTTTGCATATTCATAACATCTTTTTTTATGTCTAGTATTTCTATCCCCTACTTCTGCTGTGACACACACATGTGTGGAGTAAAATACACCTAAACCTGGTCTTAGCTCATCTTGTTGGTTGAAGAAGAGTTGATATGGTGTTAGCATAAATAACAGTTTAATGCAGAGTAAGCACTAGCAGCTGAAGTCGTGTTAACAATAGTAATATTTAGTAGTATTAGCAGTATAGTAGTAGTAGCAGCAGCTGTAGTAGTAGTAATTGTAATAGTATAGAGTTGTAGCTGTAGTAGTAGTAGTAGTAGCTGTTGAAGTAGTAGTAGTAGTCGTAGTAGTAATTGTAATAGTGTAGTAGTAGTTGTAGTAGTGGTATAGTAGTAGTAGCTGTAGTAGCAGTAATTGAAATAGTATGGTAGTAGTATTAGTATTATAGTAGTAGTAGTAATTGTAATAGTATAGTAATATTAGTATTATAGTAGTAGTAGCAGCTGTAGTTGTAGTAGTAATTGTATTAGTAAAGTAGTAGCTGTAGTTGTAGTAGTAATTGTAATAGTATAGTAGTATTAGTATTATGGTAATAGTAGCTGTAGTTGTAGTAGTAATTGTAAGAGTATAGTAGTAGTAGCTGTAGTGGTATTAGTAATTGTAATAGTATAGTAGTAGTAGTAGTAATAGTAGCAATAGCAGCAATAACAGCAGCAGTGTTTGTATTATTGTTAATAATAGCGGTCTTATGAGTATAATTTGCGGGATAATTACCATTCTAATGTATTTCCCCCTGTCAGCCCTGGTATCAGGAGTCACAGCACGTCTGCTGCCTCCTCTTCATGTTATTTCTAGATGTGTGCCCGTGGCTCTTTGTGCTGTTTTATTCACCGTACCCCTCAGACTCTGGCTCCTCTGGGGCCGCCGTATCAGCAGAACCCCCCCAAGCAAATACCTGATTTTGTTCTTCTCTCCTTGAGAGGAAGAACTTCTTCACACGAGTCAAATATTTGTTATGGAGGAGCGAGAGGTGTGTGGAATAGGGGAGAACCCGCCCCCCCCCCCCCCTCGCCAAACCCCCCCAACCCCGTACCAGTTTTGTATTCTAGTTACGCATTGTGATGGAGAAAATACACGGTTGAAACCAAGAGGCGGCCATCACCGTCTGTTTGTAAGCCTCAGGCGATGGAGACAAGCATGAGGCTACTTTAACCCCTCTGGGTGCTTCTCTAAAGACCAGCATGTAGAGACCAGCATGTAGAGACCAGCATGTAGAGACCAGCATGTAGAGACCAGCATGTAGAGACCAGCATGTAGCTCCTCCAACGGCCTCTAGGTGGTTCACGAGAGACTAGCCTGTAGTCCCTCTAGCGGCCTCTAGGGGGTTCACGAGAGACCAGCCTGTAGTCCCTCTAGCGGCCTCTAGGGGGTTCACGAGAGACCAGCCTGTAGTTCCTCTAGCAGCCTCTAGGTGTTTCACGAGAGACTAGCCTGTTGTTCCTCTAGCGGCCTCTAGGTGGTTCACGAGAGACTAGCCTGTAGTTCCTCTAGCGGCCTCTAGGTGGTTCACGAGAGACTAGCCTGTAGTTCCTCTAGCAGCCTCTAGGTGTTTCACGGGAGACTAGCCTGTAGTTCCTCTAGCAGCCTCTAGGTGGTTCACGGGAGACTAGCCTGTAGTTCCTCTAGCAGCCTCTAGGTGTTTCACGAGAGACTAGCCTGTAGTTCCTCTAGCGGCCTCTAGGTGATTAGCAGTGTTTTGGTGCAGAATGACCCATCACCATTCTAAGACAACGGGAAGAAATGTGATTTAATTCTCATAATGCAAAGTAAATACATTTGGTCTTCAATCGTTAAGGAACTCGGTGGCTGGATCATCTTCATCTTATGTTTCATATGAGGTCCCAGTTGACACAATTATATTCCATTAAACAGTAATTAAGGATGGAATGGAAATGAGCCATGGACATAAACTAGTCCCACCCTCATAGAGCCAACAATTTATATTTACCGCTGTTGGCGAAAAATATAAAATATGGCGACGGTTGATGGCAAATTCACACCCACGAAAACGGTCATGTGTTAACTAATGGGTGACCAATTATTATATGATACAGTCTATGGGTATAATATACAGAGGTGTAATGTAAAAGGCATTAGGGCTCCACTCTCGGTGTTATGATGAGGGCGACGTCTGGGAGCCTGCGCTGAATTTAAAGTAGTTAATATCGGAAGTTAAAGTTGCTAAAGCACACCGTAGGAGAGATAAACGCTGGCGACGTTTTAATTCACTCATCCACCGATAGTTTATTATGGAGGCGCATAGTTCAGACACACACAGTAAATACACACACGCGCACACATACACAAACACACACACACAAATATCAACAGCACCTGTCAATAGCCTTCCCTCTCCTCTCTCAGTCTCGCTCCGTCTTTTTCTCTCTCCCTCTTTCACTTCCTCAGTCTCTCTCTCTCCCTCTCCCTCTCCCTCTCTCTCTCTCTCTCTCTCCCTCTCTCCCTCTCTCTCTCTTCCTCTCTTTCTCTCTCTCTCTCTCTCTCTCCTTCTCTCTCTCTCTCCCTCTCTCTCTCCCTCTCCCTCCCCCCTCTCTCTCTCTCTCTCTCCCTCTCTCTCTCTCTCTCCTTCTCTCTCTCTCTCTCTCCCTCTCTTTCTCTCTCTCTCTCCTTCTCTCCCTCTCTCTCTCTCTCTCTCCCTCTTTCTCTCTCTCTCCCCCCCCTCTCTCTCTCTCTCCCTCCCCCCCTCTCTCTCCCTCTCCCTCTCCCTCTCTCTCTCCTTCTCTCTCTCTCTCCCTCTCTCTCCCCCTCTCCCCCCCCTCTCTCTCTCTCTCCCTCCCCCCTCTCTCTCCCTCTCCCTCTCTCTCTCTTTCTCTCCCCCTGTCAGTCTCTCTCGATCCTCGTCCATGTATATCAGTAAATCGTTGTCAGAACAGAGAAAAGGCCAAGTCCACTCGAGCCGATTGGATCCCCGGCGGCTCATGGCTCTGCCTATTCCAAACTAATTAATGGCCGTCGTCATGAATAAAAACACTTTGATTACAAAGAGTGGATGGCCTGTGCCTCCACCCCTGCCTCCGTCATTAGGAGCAGAGCACTCGGGTGCAGGAGAGCAACATACGGGTGGAGGAGAAGAAAATGCGGTCGGAGGAGAAGAAGGAGAGCTGGTACCCCCCCTAGCCCCCTGCCCCCAGCCTGCCCTCTGTTGCCCTGGCTTGATTGGAACCTTCCCCCCTCCGTCTCCCCCCTCCACGTCTCTATGTGTTATTCAAGAGGGAGCGAGAGAGGGAGAGGTGGGGGAGAGAGAGGGTGAGAGAGGGAGAGAGAGACTCCGAGACCCTCCGGATCTCTGATTAGCCGTACCTGTACCCACTGGCTAGCCGACGGAGAGAGCCCGTGGGGGTGCGGGTGAGTGGGGGAGGAGGGGGGAGGAGGGGGAGAAGGAGGAGGGGGAGACACTCAAGGTTTGGTGGAGGAATTCTGAGTGGCTCCGTCTCCCCCCCCGTGGCTCAATCAACTCTGGGCTCCCCTCTGATCCACCGCTCTGATGGGGCTCCCCTTTTCCTCGTCTCCTGGTCTCCTGGTCTCCTCGTCTCAATGCCTCCTTATCTCCTCGTCTCCTCGTCTCCTTGCCTCCTGGTCTCCGAGTCTCCGAGTCCCCTGGCCTCCTGGTTCTCTTGGTCTCTTGGTCTCCTCGGCTCCTGGTCTCCTGGTCTCCTGGTCGCAATGCCTCCTTATCTCCTCGTCTCCTCGTCTCCTTGTCTCCTGGTCTCCGAGTCTCCTGGCCTCCTGGTTCTCTTGGTCTCTTGGTCTCCTCGGCTCCTCGCCTCCTCGTCTCCTGGTCTCCTGGTCGCAATGCCTCCTCATCTCCTCGTCTCCTTGTCCTACTCACCCTCCTTGTCTCCTTGTCCCCTTGTCCTACTCGCCCTCCTTGTCTCCTCGTCTCCTTGTCCCCTCATCTGGTCTTTACTTCTGCTTACCTGCCCCTTCTGCAGTAAACGGTAAAAAGAAAAGATGGCTAAGCTAACGTCTTCTGACTTCTGTCGCCTACAGAGTCTGGGGAGAGCAACCACAGCTCGCCCGCGGCGCCGATCCCGTATAGACCCCCTAAACACCCCCCCTCCCCCTCTCCCCCTGCGCTATGGATCCCCCGGCACCACCGTGGTACATTACCAGACCTTCTGTGGCTGTCATGGATTGACTCTGCGGCTCGCTCCGTCAATACTGCCCCCCCCCCCCCTCCAGCGAGGCGTCCCCAGAGGGAGAGTCGGGCACCCTGGTGGGGCCATCTGTACCCAGGAACAGCCCCATTCATCATCACCACCCCCCGCCCCCCGCCCCGAAACGTTCAATTTGCGGACGGCTTGGGGGGGGGGGGGGGCGCGGCGATGACAGCTCCACATGTATGTTCCTGGTAATGAGGGACTTCTGAGCCGGGGGGCCGGGGGGATCAATGCTGGCTGCCTGGGGTTTGAATCGCTACTCCTGCTGTTCCTACTGCTGGTTTGCTAAATGTTTCTGGTCTCGCGACTGGTGACACTAATGCTGCTAGCTAGTGCTACTGGTGATCAGTGATGGGAATAACGTGCGTAGTCGGACACACAACGACACAAGTGAGTCAACATGAAACAGGAATGGAGAGCCCAAATAATCCAAAAACAGCCTTCTTTAAATAGATGCAAAGCCATCCATTACTTTTCCCTCCAAGAAATTAACCGAAAGAGAAATGCGTGAAATGCACATTATGCGCTGGACAAAGTGCCTCTCCACGTCGGTGTCAAGTCATTCAAACATCTTTCAACGTTGCATGCTTCCGTTCATTCCATGCTTCCTTGGATGAACGTGCACATCTATTTTGAGTTCCGTTAAAGAGGGATGGAGGTGGATGTGGGGTCCAAATTATTTGACACATTTGATCATTTAAAAATGAACTTCAAAGAAACGCAAAACTTACTTTTCACAGTCACTACTTACTTTTAGAATTTGTAACGGAGTAACTACTTTAGTTACTTTTTGGGTGAAGTAACTAGTAACTGTAACTAAATACTTTTTTAAATAACTGGCCCATCACTGCTGGTGATACTAATTCTGATAGCTAGTGGTACTGATGCTACCGGTGCTATTCGATGCTGCTGCTGCTGGTGATACTGTGCTGGTGTGTGTGCACAAGCTACTGATGCTTGTGCTACTGATGCTGCTGATGCTGCTATCTACGGGTGCTACTGATGCTAATAGTTCTGCTAGCTACTGGTGCTAGTGCTACTGGTGCTGCAACTGGTGCTACAAGTGCTATTGCTACTGGTGCTGCAACTGGTGCTACAAGTGCTACTGCTACTGGTGCTGCAACTGGTGCTTATGGTGCTGCTAGCTACTGCTACTGGTACTACTGGTGGCGCTCCTGGCACTGCCACTGGCCTCTGGTTGGTTGACTGGTTTGGGGGGAGGGTGGTGTTGAGGCCAAATCCCAGTCCCCGATGGGTTCTCTAGCCGCAGACACAGCAGCCATAACCGCAGCAGCAGCAGCAGACGGTAAACCAGCCGGTAATGATGTATCCCGGGGGCCCGGGGCCCCGGCGTGGACACACATACCCCGGCTCTGATTTGAACCCCCCGGCGGAGGCCCTAACTCATACGGGCGCCTGCCGCCGACAGTATGTATGTTTTATTTGGTTGTATAATGTCGGCGATAGCGTCGTAGAGGCCGGGCCCCTAGGCGGTCGCATAGGAGAATTATAATAATGTCGTTCTTTGAAATCCGCCTCTTAAATGCAGGAGCAGGAATGTGTTTTTATTTTTTACTTCACGTGCCCCCGGAGACGTCGCGGAGGAATTATGAGCTTTCATAAAACCTGTACGCCTGGTAACGGCGCAACACTATCTTAGCAACTGAGCTAAAAAATCACTGGTATCCCTCGGAGACACACAACGCCTCACAAACACCCGGAGACGGGCATCAGAGGAGCGGCCACGCGCCTCCGCCTTATTCCATCCCCGCCGTGGATAGTAATCACAGTATCTTACCATTAGCTTTTACTTGATGAAGCATAGCACACGTGTGTGTGTGTGTGTGTGTGTGTGTGTGTATTAGTGTGTGTGTCTCTGTGTGTGTGTGTGTGTGTGTGTGTGTATGTGTAGATGTGTGTTGGTGTGTGTTGGTGTATCTATGTTTGTCTGTGGGTATGGGTGCTATTTATCTGTGTGTGTGTGTTTGTGTGTTGGGTTTGCGTATGAGTGTTTGTCTGTGAGTGGGTCTATCTGTGTGTGTATGTGGGTGTGTTTGTGTGTTAGTGGGTATCTTTCTGTGTGTATCTATCTGTGTGTGTGTTTGTATTTGTGTGTGTCTATCTGTGTGTGTGTGTGTGTGTCTATCTGTGTGTGTCTCTATCTGTGCGTGTGTCTGTATTTGTGTGTGTCTATGTGTGTGTGTGTGTGTGTGTGTCTATCTGTGTGTGTGTCTATCTGTGCGTGTGTGTGTGTCTGCGTGTTTGCGTGCGTGCGTGCGCGTGTCTGTGTGTGACGT
>NC_136939.1:2002304-2004804 GCF_949987615.1 Pollachius pollachius | reverse complement strand
CCATCTTTTTTCCTTTGTGCCTCTTTCCTCTCCCTCCCTCTCCTCTCTCTCCCTCCCTCCCTCCTTCTCCATCACTCTGCTCTTTGTCTCCCCTCCCTCCCTCTCCTCTCTCTCCCTCCCTCCTTCTCCATCACTCTGCTCTTTGTCTCCCCCTCCCTCCCTCCCTCTTTCCCTCCCTCCCTCCCCCTCTCCATCTCTGTGCTCTTTGTCCCTGTGTCTGTAGTCTTAAATCCATTAGAGCAGTTCTCAGATCTGATAACGGTGTTAATATTCGCTTATCGTCAGCGATGAGGAGAGGGAATAAAAAGTGAAATATTACAACGGCAGAAATCTCCCAGCCTTCGTGCTCCATCTGCAGATCACTGCTGACGATTTTGATCATATTTCAGTTTCACTGATGATGATGATGATGATGATGAGGAGGATGATGATGATGATGATGATGATGAGGATGATGATGAGGATGGTGATGAGGATGGTGGGGATGAGGACAATTATGATGATGAGGACGATGAATAGGAGGGCGAGGGAGAAGAAGACGACGAAGAAGATGGGGATGATGATGATTATTTATTATTAATCAAGTGCAGTTATTATAATTTCGATATCACAGTACGTACATAGTGTCCGTTCACATGAAAACCTCCATTTAAAACGTCCTTTCATTTGAAAGCCCCTGATTGATATGTGGACTATATTCTGAAGGGTTTTCAGGCTTTGATGATGATGAGTGTCTTCTCAAGGTGCTTTGAAGGGATTGGATGCTGAGTCTCCAAACTCCATCTCCATAACTCCCAGACATCAGGTGCCGTCCAGACAAAGAATTCTCCTCCACTGTTTCTCCTTCGTTTTTATGAAAACCCAAACAGTCCGCGGTCACGTCTTCCTGTAGCTATGAGCTCAGCGGAGACACGTTCTCACACATACTTGATGCAGCATTGCTCGGCTGTTGGTGAATCACCTGTCTCCGTGAGATAACCCCCCCGAAGCCGGTATTAATCAAACACACACGTTGTTATTCTCCGTTGCAAGGGAGGAGCAGGAAAGTCGTTAGGCTGTTCAAATCCCCCCGGAAAGATTTTCGGTTCCATATCCGATGTCCTACACCCCCAGACGCCCTGACCATGCCCCCACCCCTTCACTGTGATATGCTTCGGATGAATTCTTTGGATGAAAATGAAGAACTAAACAGTAAAACAGGGATTTGTCTCAGCGTGTCTGTCCTCAGTTTAATGAAGAGCACTTTGTCCATGACTTAAGGATGTCCCAGAACTCCCCCCCCCCCGCCTCCCTCCTCAAGTGAGGGGCGAGTGAACCATCCAACCCCCCCTCCAGTAATTCTCCTTCTCAAGATCCAGCCAATCATGCAGCGGGGTCCGTCACTCTCCCTCTCCCTCTCCCTCTCTCTCCCCCTCTCTCTCTCTCTCTCTCCATCTCCCTCTCTCTCTCTCTCTCCCTCTCCCTCTCTCTCTCTCTCTCTCTCTCTCTCTCTCTCCCTCTCCCTCTCTCTCTCTCTCTCTCCCTCTCCCTCTCTCTCTCTCTCTCTCTCCCTCTCCCTCTCCCTCTCCCCCTCTCCCTCTCCCTCTCCCTCTCTCTCTCTCCCTCTCCCTCTCCCCCTCTCCCTCTCCCTCTCCCCCTCTCCCTCTCCCTCTCTCTCTCAGACCTCTGAATTGTGTGCGCGTGTCACTTCCTGTTGTAAGTTATGGCGTCCTCCCCGTCCGGACGGAGACATCACTCCCGGCCGTGCCTCTCCGCTTGCCGCCGCCACTCCCCTTTGTTTACCTCCGTCGTGACCTTATCCCGCCAACCCGTTAACCCCCCCCGCCGTGACGGCGGTTGGGGTCGCGGCGCCAGCTCGGGGAGGGTGTCACTGCGGGGTCACGGCTTATCCCTCCGCCGCCGTCGCCGTGATTTCGACGGCGGCTTTATCTGTGGACGGTAAAGCTACTGCGCTATGCTACGCTACAGGCTGGCGTCGTAAACCTCCCCCCCCCCCCCACTGGGTTGATAAGCGGGAGTGTTTTAGCAGCCGGTCGATAGGTCAGGGCTGTTAGCGCGCCGAGGATAACGGCGGGAGGGAGATTGCGACGGCGGCCGCTGCTATCTGACATCATGATTACAGGGCCGCCATCCATCAATCCCCGCGCCGCGGGCTAAAGCAGCGCTAACCCAGCGCTAACGCTATGCTAACATACTGCTGCATGTCGATGGCGGCTCTGTCGCTAATACCTCAACGTATTGATTTATATTTAGTTTAACGGAGGACGACAGGGAGGGTGGTGGTGGCCGATGTAAAGGCTGTTCGCCTCTGAGGCCTTAGACACCTCAGAGGCAAACATTGCTCCTTGTTTCACCAGCTGCTCGCTCTAATACTTACAACATATAGATTTTGGATTTTCTCTTCAACGCAGACCAAAGAAAACAGGCACCCGTTGTTGTGTTTAAATGAGTGAGACAAGGTGGGTGTTTAGAGGGGGATGTTTAGAGGTGTTTTATGTTT
>NC_136939.1:1991814-2002104 GCF_949987615.1 Pollachius pollachius | reverse complement strand
AGTTTGCTCTCTCTCTCTCTCGCTCTCTCTCTCTCTCTGTCTCTCTCTCTCTCTGTGTCTCTCTCTCTCTCTCTCTCTCTCTCTCTCTATCTCTCTCTCTCTCTGTAATCACTGTCGAGCGCCCCGCAGCCCGGAGGCATCGATCGCCCATCGACCGGCGCATGAGGAACCCAGCCTCGGGGGGCGACCGAGGGGCGAGAGAGAGAGATGAGAGAGAGAGAGAGAGAGAGAGAGAGAGAGAGAGAGAGAGAGAGAGAGAGAGAGAGAGAGAGAAGGCTAGTACTATAGGCTACTCCTATGTCAAGGTTTCCTGGAAAAACTGTTTGGCATCGGAATAACAATCAGTGCGGCTGAGAGAGACCGGTGAAAAAAGAAGAACGCTTCTGCTATTCCATCCTCTGAGATTTTCTCCTCTTTCTGTTTTCATCAATTATGTGGTGGACCGCCAAGTGTACTCTGCCTCTTCATCCAGCCCTCCCGTTCCACGCCCCTACTCTCTCTGGTGGCATGGCATGTCAAATATGCTTAGGCTGCCTTTAAAGACAGCTTTGGCTGCCCTTGTTGTGACAGAATAGGGCTACAAGGGAATTTCTCTCCTCCGTCTAGAAACATCACAACGTCTTTCAATTGCTTCTGTCGCTAAGAAAGATAAATGTTGCCGGTCGGGCCGAGAGAGAAGAAAGCCTGCGTTGCTGCATGTCAGCGCTGTCAGCCAGGAAGTGCTTCTGCGAAAAGAAATTATTTACTCTGACTTGACTGGAGATCAAACTTTCATTGTTGTCGAGTTGTGTGGCGCGTTGGAGGTAGAAACAGGCATCATTATACCATGGGTGCATGTAGGCTATCCCAGTGACTCACAGTATTTTACGTCGCCGTTGACTCAGGCTGGATTCAGGAGACGTCTTGTGTTGAAATACGAATGTGGATCGACTGAATATCGACGGGCTCGCCCACACTGAAAGAAGTGTGGAGTAGATGCCGCTGTATTCTGACACGCCTCGTGTTCTCCATGTTGATGGCAGAAGCGTGCGGCTGAGTGAATAAAGTATGAACTGTTACACACACTTTATCGCAGACCAAACTTTTCATTAAGCTGTGGTGTGATCTCACTAATCCAATCCTACCATCATTTAGTACTGAGTTTTTGTTTATAAAGCTCCTCCTCACTGATTCCGGCTTAAGGGGAAGAGTAACATTAAATACTTTTATGTTATTATCACCGACTCTTAGGCTTTGAAGAGTCATTCCTTTCATAACATAAAAAGCTTTCAATTTGCGAATTCTAAAAAGGCGACCACACTTCCGAATGCTACTATAATCTGTTGTTGGCAGTTTACTTTTAGCTTTAAAATGAATCCTTTCATTGTCTCTTAATAATTGTCCTTGTCATGTTTCTGAGATGTGATTCCCCTGTAAAGCACTGTGAGTGATGTTTAAAGGCTGCTGTATGAATCGTCTCGACCCTGAAGTTTCCTCTCCTCTCTCTCCTTAGAGATTAATTTAGGTTACATTCAACCATTACTTTTCAACATTACACAAAAAGGTAATTTACTTTTTCCTGTCTTAATAGCATGTAGGGCATTCACAGAAAAATGCCAACGAGCACGATCAAAGGTGCACGTTTCAGCGTGCTCTGTTAGACAGCCAGCCGGTCAGACATTAAACCCTGGGTTAAATCCCTGTCCGCCCAGCAGCCTGGTAAAACACGTCATTGATCATTTCTTAGCTGGCAGCCAGCAGAAGGTGATTGGGTCTTATACCGAACCAGAGTGATCGCTCACTCTTACTGCAACAGGCTGCCTGCCCCCTAGAACACCTCGCTATACTCACATAAGTATATATGAATAATGTATTTTACTGATCAACTTTACTTCAACAAAATCACCTGGAATCCTGAGATCCACCTCATTGACTTTACTTTCGAGGTATGAACCAAAAAAAATAACGCCTTCTCTTCAAATGCATATATCATCCAAACATTGGATCAATGGTTTCCTTGGATTCTGCATTCGGGCGATATGATAAAGTTCCTTCTGAACCAAAAACCAAAGCCAGGAATGCCCTGACGTATTGTTCATCACGGCGATGTTTACTCTCTGTGATAATAGCTTGTGTTTTCTCTGCCGTTGTCACGGTGATCAATAGTTAGCGAGACACCCACCAGCCCCTCCCTCTTCGGGTACGTCGGCACTTTATTGTTCCAGCCCCGGTCACAAAAGTAATCCTGTAAAAAAAAAACAGTCGACGTAAACAAAGTAACATCTCTCACCGCGCATAAACAAAGCAACATGCGCACCAAAAAAATGGATTTCATTATTTTGTTGTGCATGTTTCTTTGTTTGTTTTTTTGGGTGGTGGTATATATATAAATATATACACAGCAATTTGTTCCAAGAGACTTGGGAGGCGAGCAAAGAGAGGATGTGTGAACGAGTGGGCGTCGGGAGGGAATAAAGGAGCGCTGTGTTTCAAAGAGAGTCATGCCAGGTACCAGCTCCCAATTAACCTGCGTCAGTCTGTCCGGGGGTGGGGAGGCTTTCAGTTCTGCTGCACCAGGAGACGCGGCTGAACACATCTCCGACACCACCACAGTTTTGCTCTTACAGAAAGCTTTGAACTCATCACCACAGTCCTCGTTCAACCCTACACAAAGCTTTTGAACTCATCACCACCCCCGTTTAACTCTTAAACAAAGCTTTGAACTCATCACCACACTCCTTGTTTAACCCTACACAAAGCTTTGAACTCATCACCACAGTCCTCGTTTAACTCTTACACAAGCTTTTGAACTCAACACCACCAACCTGTTTAATTCTTACTCGAAGCTTTTGAACTCCTCATTACATCCTGGACTCCCTGACGGTCAGACCCCAGATGATGAGAATGGGCAACCGCCCCTAATCTGCACTGACCCTGAGCACCGGTGTCCCTCAGGGCTGCGTACTCAGTACCCCTCCTGCACGCCCTGTTCACGTATGACTGTGAGGCAACAAGCAGCTCGAAACCAACGTCCTTAAGTCTGCGGAAGACACCAGGAACTCTGTGTGTTCCTCAAAGTTGCCCTCACCTGGTCCAGACTCGGCTTTAAAAAACACCCGAAAGCGCAGTGACTCAAGAAGTTTGGCATGTCTGCCAATACTCTCACCAGCTCCAATAGGTGTGCCACTGAGATCGTCCTGTCTGTCTGCATCACAGCCTTGCTAGGAAGCTGCTCTGCTGCTGATCGCTGAGTCCTCCAGAGAGGGGGGAGACAGCGGCATCATCGGTTGCCAGCTCCCCTCCGTGAAGGGGATCTATCGCACGATGCCTGAGAAAAACACGGAGAATCATGAAAGACCACAGCCGTCCGGGCTGTAGACGGTTAACACTGCTGCCGTCTGAGAGACGTTAAGAGAGCATACAGGCTCGTTCTACCAGACTCACAGACTGTTTTACCCCTAGGCCTCTCAACCAGTAAAACAAATCCTGTTGATCATATCGATCGCGTGAACACTTCTTGCACATTCAATGAACATTACCTTCAATTATTATTGGCTGTATTCATCAACACATTCCACTTAAGGCTTATTTTATTCAATATTTATATTCCTCATTGTATTGCGGAACAGCATTGGATGGTTGTTTACTTGTTTTGCATTCCCTAGAACTGTCGATCGTGCTCTTGTGTTTTATTCTATTTATATTATTATGTATGGTATTTATTATGTATAGTTCATTTATGTTGCTTTATCTTTTGATCTATTATGCCTCCTACGCATTATTTGCCTGCTAGGTCAAAAAATAACTTCAATGTACAGAATGACCCCGCGTTCCTCTGCATAAATGAAAATAAAACATAAAACTCCTTTGACTCACTTTGATTCCCTTGTAGAACCCTGACTCAAAGCGTTTGAAGTCATCAGACTAAGAAGAAGACCGGTTCCAGAAACATCGGCAGGTCACGCTTGTTGCTGTTAGTTTAACAAGTCCGGTTTAGTCTTGAATGATTCGTAGTACTGTACCTGTAGGCTGTACTGTACCTGTAGCTTGTACTGTACTGTACCTGTAGGCTGTACTGTACCTGTAGGCTGTACCCCCCCTGGGTTCCAGACCAAGTTTGTGTCGAGTCTCACCCTCGCACTTGTCTTTTGGATTCTTATAGATTCTGCTCCAGAGGATCCCAGGGGCCGGCCCTCCGGACAGAGGGACTCCCCGGACAGCTCCTCGGACCGGGGGCGCCCCCTCTACCCCTCGCCCCCCACCCGCGACCCGGAGCGCGAGGTCCAGCCCTTCACCACCGTCCCCCCCGTCGACGCCCCCGACCACCGGTACCTCCCTGGGGGCCCGTTCCTCCCGGACCACCTCCTGCGGCGGGACTTCCAGGGCGACCAGCGCTTCTTCAGCGAGAATGCCCGGCCCACCGTCCCGGGATCACACGCCGTCCCGGGGGCGGGAGACGAAGCGCGCGAGGCGGAGGAGGTCCCGGCGTTCTCCTCCGCCCCCACCACCACCCCCGCCCCCACCCTCCACCGCTACCCCGGGCTGGCCTTCACCCCGGGGAAGACGCTGACAGGGGAGCCGGGCGGCAGGAGCAGTACGCCGGAGAGGGACCCGGCGTGGAGCGGGGGGAAGGGAGCGGGGAACAAGGAACAGGACCCCCAGGGGTCTACGTGGGCTCCCCCCCCCTCCAAGACTCTCCCAGAGGATCCAGCGGAGAAGAGGAAGACGGCCGCTGGCCGGCAGGCCACCGAGCAACCCGTGGACAAAGACCAGACCACCACCACTACCACCACCACCGCTATCACCACCACCACCACGCAGACAGGTAAGGACTCACCTTGTGCTCGACTCTCCTCCCCCCCCCGAACGTATGCCACAAGCTTAAAGCTACTGTAGGTGCGGTCGGAGAGTTGAAAAGGGAGGGACTGCAGAAAGAGCAGAAGAGAGCAGGTTGTGATCTAGACAACCCATAAAGCATCCTCCTCGTCACTGCTCCCTCCCTACATTTAATTGAGAGGTGTTGCGTTCGTGTGCCTGCGATTGACAAGCACGATGGATTAACCAAACCAATCAGGGAAGAGCCGGTAGCTAGAAACTAAAATCTAAATTGGCTCATACAGAGGCAGGCGCACTCAACTCGAAACAGATATTCTCACAGCCTATTCCCCCCACGAATAGCTGACGGAGGGCAAAAGCATTTCTAACAAATTACACTCAAGTTAAAGCTCTTAAATCTTACTACAGCCCCTTTAAATCCTACCCACATCACCTTTAAGTCGTACCTAATGCCCCTTTAAATCTTACCAACTGGCCCTTTAAATCGTTGAACTTGAGCCGTTGACTTTGAGGCGTCCTGCTCGGCCTCCTTTGGAGCCAGAGTCACCCTGAGGCGGGACACGAATCCTCCAGGTTCATCAGTTCACTTTCACCGTGCTCATCACACCTGGCCGCCCGCGCTCCGGGAACAGTGCGGGAGCCGCTGCGTCTGTCACATCCAATCTGCCTCCCCTGATGTGAGCCGTCTGCGGGCCCCTCGATGCCCAGCCCGGGGTGAGCTGGGCTGGGGCCCAGATGACCACTCCGAGGTGGTGGAGGTGGTGGTGGTGGTGGAGGTGGTGATGGGGGAGAAGTGAGGAGATAGGTTGAAATAACACTCTGTCGATCCCGTAAGGACAGTTCTGCAGGTGTTCCTGCAGCACGAAAGGAGAGTGCAAACCACACCAGAGATTATAAGAGTAAGATTAGAACACATCTATAAAAGCTATGAGCTACCATATATATATATATATATATATATATATATATATGTGTGTACATGTGTATAGCTATATATATGTATAGCTATATATATGTATACGCACTAGGCAGGCTTGTGTTAAACTAAAGAACAATGTGTTGACATGGTCATCAGAAGATGTGGCATCAAAGTACTGATGTGCTTGGGGGTTAATATGCGAATAAAAACATGCATGTTAAATCGTGAGACGAGGCGCGATGATAAGAATGGTGTAATCAATAGTATAATCAATATGTGTCTGCATTGTGTCTGTTAATGAGTGTGGAGGGAGACCCAGGGGATATTGGCTCTGCCTTTCATCCACTGTAATGTTTTCCTCACGCGGTGCAGCTGCTGTTGGTCCATAGACGGTACATCTTTGATGTCGGTGGATTGAATGTGATGCATTTGAATGTAGGTTTTTCCCTGTTGAAAACCAGACGGTTCCGGTTTGTTCTGGCGTGATGACAGCCGTGTCTTTGAATGTGTTTTGTCCCTGCAAACAAAGAGAGAAATACGAGATGAGAGACACGTGAACTGCCAACGCTTCAGGTGTCTGGAAGCGCAGAATACATTCTTCTGCTTCTGCTTCTTCCTCCTCCCTATTCCCCTTCTCCTCCTCCTCCTTCTTTTTTTCTCCTCCTGGTCCTCTCCTCCGCTCCTCCTCCTTCTTGTTGTTGTTGTTGTTCTCCTCCTCCTCCGCCCTCCTCCTTCTCCTCCCCCCTCTCCCCCCCTCCTCCTCCCCCTCCCTCCTCCTTCTTCTCCTCCTTCCCCCCCTTCTCCTCCCCCCCTCCTTCTCCTCCTCTCCCCGCCTCCTCCTCCCCCCTTCCTCCCTCCTCCTCCTCCTCCTCTCCCCCCCCTCCTCCCTCTTCTCCCTCCCCTCCTCCCCCCCTCCTCCTTCTTCTCCCTCCTCCTCCTCTCCCCCCCCTCCTCCTCCCCCCCTCCCCCCCCCTCTTCCCTCCTCCTCCTCTCCCCCCCCTCCTCCTCCTCCACCTCCTCCTCCTCAGGGCCCTGCAGTCTGAACTTCACGGACCCCCAGGGGACCATCGAGGTGCGGCAGCCCCCAGGGCCGGGGGAGGAGTGTGACTACCTGGTGACGGTGTACCTGGGCTACGGCATCGAACTGCAGGTACGCTCGCCGCCGGGAGGGGCTCCTCTGACGTAGCGGGCGGGGCCGCGGGCCGGGTAACGAGAGTCGTTACTCAGCGCTCCGACGGGCGCACCGCGCTCTGCTCGCTCATCGTCCTCCGATAGCGTGTTAAAAAGATGTTGTTGTGTTTTGTGGGAGGAAATCGGCATGCAGGAAAAGGTCCTGGACTGATGTTGTTGTGGTGTCACCCTTAAGGTGGGAGGACTTCGGTCGGGAATAAATCGGGGAGATATTCGCCCGACAGCTTGAAAGATTAGCAAGCAGACTTTTTCTTTTTTTTGCCGGATGTCAAACTTGTCTTGGTTTTTCTATCTTGTATTTTCTGCTGATCTTGTTGGAGAGAGGGGGAGAGAGAGGGAGATAGAGAGAGAGAGGGAGGGAGAGACAGAAAGAGTAAGGGAGAGGGGGGGAGAGAGAGAGACAGAGAGAGGGAGGGAGAGACAGAAAGAGTAAGGGAGAGGGGGGGAGCGAGAGACAGAGAGAGGGAGAGAAAGGGAGGGAGGGACAGAAATAGAAAGGGAGAGGGGTAGAGAGTGACAGAAAGAGAGAGGGAGAGGGAGGGAGAGAGGGAAGGAGAGACAGAAAGAGAGGAAGAGAGCGAGGGGAAGAGAGAAACGGAAGGAAAGACAGAGAGAGACAGAGAGGGAGAGAGGGACGGAGAAGAGAGAGAGAGAGAGAGAGATTGATGGGGAGACAGAGAGAGACAGAGAGCGGGGGAGGGAGGGACGGAGGGAGGGAGGGAGACGGCGGGGAGGGGGTGTTTTTAAGTGGATAGATGAGGGCTGGCGTTGGGATTTGCTTGGTAAGCCTCCTCACTAGCGTCTGCGAAGAATTAACTGACAGTGTGCGCTTCCTCTCTGGCAGTTGCAATTCTTCAAACGCTCCATTTACCGCCGGAGACTTTCAAATGTGTGGGCTTTGTCTGCACGGCTCTGGGGGGCTCAGATAAGTCGAAGTGGAAGAGTGGAAGAACAAGAGTGTTTGTTTAAATGCGCGTCTTGTCTCTGCCGCGCCGCTCCTAGGGGTGACCACACAAGGGGGGGGGGCGAGCGCACAAAGGCTGGCACGCACGCACACACACACACACACACACACACACACACACACACACACACACACACACACACACACACACACACACCCCCACGCACACCGGCGCACAAATGTAGCAGTGGATAAAACAAAGCAGCACTCGCCGCTGTCAAACAATCATCAGGAAGGCAGGCTGCTGTTAACGGGAGGAAAATAAATCTGGGCTGTGGGGGCGCCTCGGAAATTGCAGTCTACGACATTGTCTCCTCATCTTCCTCCTCTTCCTCTCCCTCCATCTCCTTCTCCTCCTCTTCCTCCTCTTCCCCTCTTCCCCTTCTCCTTCTTCCTCCTCTTCCTACTTCTCATTCTCCTCCTCCACCTCCTTCTCCTCCTCCTCCTTCTCCTCAGCCTACTTCTCCTTCTCCTCCACCTCCTCCTCTTCCTCCTCCTCCTCCTCCTTCTCCTCCTCCTCCTCCTTCCTCTTCCTCCTTCTCCTCCTCTTCCTCCTCCTCCTCCTCCTTCTCCTTCTCCTTCTCCTCCTCCTCCTCCTCCTCCTCCTCCTCTTCCTCCTTCTCCTCCTCTTCCTCCTCCTCCTCCTCTTCCTCCTTCTCCTCCTCTTCCTCCTCCTTCTCCTCCTCTTCCTCCTCCTCCTCCTCTTCCTCCTTCTCCTTCTCCTCCTCCTCCTCCTCCTCCTTCTCTTGTGACGACTGTCAGAAACCATTCAAACACTACAGCCTTACCGGCACTCGGACGCTAAGCTCACAGCTACCTAGCGCCGCCGCGGCGCTGCTAGCCCTTTTAAATTGGCCGAGGAAAGCCTCGCTCTGGCCTGTCACGTGACCCGAGCAAAGGGCCGCGTGCGTCAGATTCGTTTTCTCTCCCCCCTGGCCCAAGGCTGCCCCCGGTCTGCAGGTTATTATGGGATGGTGTCTGATGGTAACCCTGGTTTCCAGCGGGGTCAATGAGTCCTTGAACCCGGCCTGCAGGCTGTGTGTGGTGGTGCGTTCCGCTCGCCGTACCGCCGTGAACAGACTCTCTCGCTTAATGCCCAAGGGCTCGCAAGGCCTCCGTAGATCGAAATGTCTAAATAAATAAGTTTATAAATATTGATTTGTACATGGGTGCACGTTCAGCTGCATATACTCAAACACACAAACACACAAACACACACACACACAAACACACACACACACACACACACACACACACACACACACACACACGTAAGGACGCACGCACACACACACTGTTACACATCCATTTACAAGATATGATATGCATTCTAGGTGCAATGGCAATTCTCTGTATCTTAAAATATGCATCGAGTGATATTTATAATTTGTTCGGGGAATGCTGCAGGATTTTCTACTCACATAAACACAAACACACACACACACACACACGTCTTGCCTACACACAGACACACACGGGCAACACATGCGCACACCTCCACACATAATAACCCACAGAGCGTTGAGATGCTTTCAGCGGGCCCCTCGAGAAGCCCAGGCCCACAGACGGCTTTATTCCTCAAGAGTCAAGTCATCTGGTTTCACTTGAAAGACAATTTATAGAAACTGTCGACATGAGGTGGAATCACAGCTGAACAGAAAACACATTAAAGCCATTTTTCCCCCCAGACTTAATTCAATCCGAGCCCCAACCCAACACGAGCCGTGGTGTACTATAGGAGCGCTAGAGAAACAACAGAGAATTAGCAGAAGAAGAAGAACTTAAAAGTACTGCAATGTCTCCTCTGTGCTGGATGCACTTTGACTCACCTTCGGATGTGTTACATTGTAGAAGGTGTGTTATAGAGCAAGGCATTAACACAGCCTGGGTGTGTACCACCCCATAACACGATGGGATGGTATGAAACTTTAGAGAAAAGCGTCCCGTTCATTCAACATTGGCCTCCATACTGTGGCTATAGTGTACGTATAACACATACATACACTTACATACGTATAATAACACAATCACATATAATGTCCAATGGCGTTCATTGTATGATTTTACTTATTATTAAGTTAAGCCTTCTCCCCGTCGCCGCGGGATACGCTCCCACGCTCTCACTCATTCACTCACTCACTCACTCACTCACTCACTCACTCTCTCACTCACTCACTCACTCACTCACTCACTCTCTCTCACTCACTCACTCACTCACTCACTCACTCTCTCTCACTCCCGCTCTCAGTCATTCACTCACTCACTCTCTCTTTCTCACTCAATCACTCACTTACTCTCTCTCTCACCCCCGCTCTCACTCTCACTCGCTCACTCTCTCTCTCTCTCTCCCTAAGTATCCATACTGTGTGGCTTTAGTGTACGCATAACACATACTTACACT
>NC_136939.1:1979314-1989314 GCF_949987615.1 Pollachius pollachius | reverse complement strand
TACAAATATATGAAGACATAAACTGGATATTCTGCAAGGCTCCCTGAAATAACATAGTTATTATAAACTAGTAAATCTCTATAGCATGAGCAGAGACATAGAAGCCAAACAGATGTATTGAAACACTGTAGCACATTCTGATTAGTGCAGAACAACATCTTACCTAACCATAGGGTTTTAGTGATTTACCTCTTCCAGCGTTAATCTCCTAGGCCTGCGGTCGGCCGAAGTGTTAACCGCTCTGGAAGAGATTTGGGAAATAATATTCCCCTTACTTGAATTTAATAATCAGAAAGAAAGTCTTGGTCATCAGAATGCTGCACACATCGTTCAGTATATCTTCATCGGTCCTTATATAATGTATTATACATATAACGTTAACATTACGTTACATAAGACAACCCTGGTTCTCATATAGAAGATATATGGGGTGATGTGTCATCATCATGGCCGAGATATTTGTTAAAAGCAGATCTCATTATTGGAGTTATGCTAACATGAATATCAATAGAAACACTCATCTCTGCAGCGCTCACACACACAGAACACACTTATCTTATTTATTAAAAGCCTTTTTAATCTCGAGGACTCTCTTTTAAATGGTTATATCTTTTCTATTTCACCGCCTCTCGAAAACGGCCTCGTTCCTGAGCACATCAGCGCGTACCGCGAGGGAGACAAGCCCTACTCTTCGTCCTCGTCCCCGTCCGTCCGTCCTCTGCATCGTCTGAGGACCCTCGTCGTCCCATCGTCTCATCTTGGCCCGCGATGGAACAGATAAGCGGCGACCGCGTTTCCATCCGCCGCTGAATTGATTACTTCCCCTCTTTTGATGAGGTTTATTTTTTTCCCCCTGCGTCGTTGACGGCCATCGCACGCCCTCTCTCTCCCCCCCCCCCCCCTCATCCCCCCTCCTCTCCCCCCCTCTACTTCCTGTCTGGGATTACGAGGGTTTGTGGAGGAGATTAACATCCGGCCCGTCTGCGGTGACATTTCTTTCTTCCCGCTCAGCACTCGAGCGCTGGGTGAATGAGTCAGCAGGTCTTCAAACGGGGCCCCCGGCCCCCTGACGCTGCGTGGCCCTCAATCCAGGGCCCCTCTTTTCATTAGTTACCACGGGAACGAACGAACCGTTATAAAAGGGAAGAAGAAGAGCAGGCGGTCTCCAGGCAGGCGGCCCCCGATCGCCAGCACAGGGCAGGAGGGAATCGGACCCTCCACAGAGAGCTGTTGGAGGGTTAGCGCACGGCAAACCGCTCTGTGTGTGTGTGTGTGTGTGTGAGTGTGTGTGTGTGTGTGTGTGTGTGTGTGTGTGTGTGTGTGTGTGTGTGTGTGTGAGTGTGTGTGCCTATGTGTGTGTTTGTATGTGTGTGTATTTATATGTATATTTTTATGTACTGTAAATGTTTGTGTGTGTTTGTGTGTATGTGTGGTGTGTGTGTGTGCATGTGTGTGTATGTATGTGTGTGTGTGTGTGTGCGCATGTACATGTGTGCGTATGTGCGTGTGTGTACGTGCGCGGTGGCCAACACAGGGCGGGGGGGGGGGGATTCAAACCCTCCACATCGTGCTGTTCGAGGGTTGTTGCTAGCATGGCGGCTAACGGCGGTTAGCCTCTCTCCGGAGTCGACTGGGCGGGATAAACAGGCGGGGGTAAACAATGGAGCGCTCAGGGCTGTGAGTGCGCAGGGCCGCTCCGCCTCCCCTCAGCAGTTTGTGCAAAGCAGCCGGGTCATAAATGTAAGCGGAATTGTACTGCACTCAGCGCGACCTCTGACCCCGACAGTCCTGCTGCCACCGCCGACAGCCTCACACACCCACACACACACACACACATATGCATACACATACACAGGCATGCTGACACAGGCGCGCACAACACACACACACACACACACACACACACCACACACACATTCATACACAATACACACATACACATCCACACACACACACATCCACACACACACATGCATACACATACACAGGCATGCTGACACAGGCACGCACACACACACACACACATTCATACACATACACACATACACCACTCCACACACACACACATCCACACACACATAAGCACACACACGCACAAACAAAGACATACACACACTCAAACACACACACAAGCACACACACACAGAGACGCACACACACATACACTGGCATACGCATACACATACACAGGCATGCTGACACACACATAAGCACACACACAGACACACAGACACATGCACACACAAGCACACACAAGCACACACACACAGACACACACACATACATACACACATAAACAAACATACACACTGACACACACACACAAACACATACACACATGGGCAAGCACGCACACACACACACACGCACACACAGACACACACACACACACACACAGACACACACACGCACACACACATCCCGCCCGGTCCCCTCTGTCTGGATTTGATTCTCCCAAACGATATCGACCAAGATATTATATAGAGCTGCTGCTGTAATATTTGTTATCGTCCCAATGGAAAATAACTCATGTAGACGGAGGAGGAAGAATGTTATTAGTGTAATACATCGTGGTGCGAACGCAGCCTGGCACTATCTGGCTTTTATCTCTTAGGGAACCGTGAGATGGATACTGGAGGCTGGGCCTTGGACTGTTACTGTTTTAAGGGAATTGTGTTGTTTTTGGGCCATTGTTCACCCATTGTCGTGTTGTCATGGTGACCAATCAAGTCACTTTCGGTACGTTTTACGGTAACTTTCAGGCTCACCGTAAAACCGTAAAAACAATTATCGTCAAATTGGCCGCGGGGGAATGAGTCTAATCCGCCAACTGAACGATGAAATGAGTCGAAACCAAAACAAGCCTTCCTCCTCCGCCGGGCTGTGTCCCGCGACGTCCCGTTCCTGCGGGACACAGAGCTCCCGACACACGCCCGGAATAAAGCGAGGTTCACCCAGGAGGAGGCTCGGCGCCTGGGGAACCCCGGTTCGCAGCGCTCTACTTACGACGAGCAGCGCCGGTTAACTAGAACACTTCTCTCCGGCGGGGGGCGCAGACACAGGGAATCAGTTGTCTGTTTTACTCGCGGCTTCCTCTCGCAGCCGAGGAGACGTGAACCCTTCGACGGTCTCACCCTCGCCTCGCCGGCCGCTGACTCTGATTGGCTGTGGTCGGACGCCGGGCTCGGTCTAGGATTCATTAAGTCAGAGTTCACCTCCTCTCTCGACTCTGTTAAAAGAGCTCCGAGCGATGGATGGTTTTAATACACATATCTATCTACCGGTATGCTCGTATCTGTCTTCCAGTATAAACCAGTTATATAACCAGTTTCATACTGGGAGAAAGAAAGACTGCTTATGTAACCAGTGTATGTTATTACTGTTACCCCTACTACTACTACTACTACTACTACTACTACTACTACTACTACTACTAATAGTACTACTATTCTGCTACTAGTACTTCTATACTACTAGAACTACTACTACCACTTCTCCTACTAGTACCACTACACTACTGATACTACTGTTCTTCAAAATATCGATCAGGAAGTACAAAAGTACAGTTATGGTTTAGTACTACAGGGTGTTTGGAGACATGAAATATAAGTATTGACGCAGAAGAACAACATTGTTCTTTTATATTTAAGTGTATTTCGCCATGGGTAAAAAAATAAATAAACTGTTAAGTTCACCTCAGATCTGGAGTAAAACTCCAAACATGAACTACCCGGGGGGGGGACATGGCCCTCGGTGCTCAGACGTGTGGGGAGCGTTTTGTTGTCTGATTGATCAAATAGACCCCCCCCACCAGACCATCTGGACCGCTCTGGTTCAGACCCTCCTCCTCCGTGGAGCTGGCCCCAGCTCAGCAAGGGGCCACCTGGGGGAGGGCTGTCGGCCGGCCCCGCCCGGGGCCCCGGCCTCCTTCTGCATGGAGAGGAGAGAGAGGGGAAGAAAGAGATAGGGGGAGAGAGAGGGGGGGAGAGAGAGAGTGAGAGAGAGGGAGAGAGAGGGGGGGAGAGAGAGAGAGAGAGAGAGAGTGGGAGAGAGGGGGAGAGGCAGAGAGAGAGAGAGAGAGAGAGAGGGAGAGAGAGAGTGAGAGAGAGAGGGAGAGAGGGAGAGAGGGGGAGAGGCAGAGAGAGAGAGAGAGAGAGAGGGAGAGAGAGGGAGAGAGAGAGAGAGAGGGAGAGGGGGAGAGAGGGGGAGAGGCAGCGATAGACCAATAGAGAGAGAGAGAGAGAGAGAGAGAGAGAGAGAGAGAGAGAGATACTCAGACAGGGAGAAAGATCTCAGGCTGATGTATTCATAACCAGACACATAGGGAGGGAGAGAGAGAGTGAGTGAGTGAGAGAAGGGGAATTTCAAAGGCTCTTTATTTATTTAAAATACAGGACTGAGCGAGAATACAACTTTACACAAACTGAAAAATGAAAAACAACAAGCAAAGGTTTTCAACTGGAAAATCCCAATTCAGCCTCATTATGTCACAGCAGCACCCATGGTCAAAAACACACTGAAAGCATCTCTGTTCCCCACCTGTCATAGGCTCGAACTGGACTGGAGCTACATGATGAAAACATTTACATCTGTTATCTATAATTATAAAAATAAAAATAAATATTTCTATCTTATTTAAATTTTTGTGCTTTGGCAATGTAGTTGGACGATTTCCCTGGCAAGAGAAAAAGAGCGAGAGGGATACAGGGAGGCGGGAATTAGAGAGAGAGAGAGAGAGAGAGAGAGAGAGAGAGAGAGAGCGAGAGAGAGAGAGAGAGAGAGGCAGCTTTATTTTATTTAAGCAACGATTACTTAATGAAACAGCCGATGCACTGTGTTAAGGTGTAATTTAGTTTCAGAGGTCATTTGAGAGTAATTTTAAATATGTTACCCCGAACGTCGAACCCCTGATTCAATCTCTATTGAAACACACTGAGGTGTTTCAACATAATGCAGTCTCTTTAATTCAATCTCTCCCCGTCCTCTCTCTCTCTCTCTCTCTCTCTCTCTCTCTCTCTCTCTCTCTCTCTCTCTCTCTCTCTTCTCTTCTCTTCTATCCTCTCCTCTCCTCTCTCATTTCATCTCCTCTCCTCTTTCTATCTCCTCTCCTCTCCTCTTCTATCCTCTCCTCTCCTCTCTCGTTTCATCTCCTCTCCTCTCTCGTTTCATCTCCTCTCCTCTCCTCTTCTATCCACTCCTCTCCACTCTCTCGCCCTCCCTCTTGCTCTCTCACCTTACCTGTCTGTCACTCTCCTCTCTGCTTTAATTAGCAGTCCCTCCTGTGCACCTAGGCTGGCTCCCTGTTTGGGAAGCAGGGGACCATGTGATGGCATGTTGGTCTTGGAGCAGCTAACAGCCTTCTGCGTGTCAGCCAGAACCTTCCAATGACATTCTGTAACCAAAGGTCGAATTGTTGAATGTTAAGCATTTCTCTATCAACATGTGAGACCGGACGGAGGAGCGAGAGACAGGGAGGCTGGCAGACATTGTGATAAATAGAAAGATATAGAGAGGGAGAAGAGAGAGAGAGAGAGAGAGAGAGAGAGAGAGAGAGAGAGAGAGAGAGAGAGAGAGAGAGAGAGAGAGAGAGAGGAATGGATGTATATATATTAACAGATAGATGAAAGCATAGATACACATAGATAAATAGATAGATGAATGTATGGATGTATATATATATATACATATATATATATAAATTAACTGATAGATAGATAGATAGATAGATAGATAGATAGATAGATAGATGGATGGATGATACTGTATTAATAGATGGATAGATAGATGGACATATAGAAAGATAGACCTATAGATTTAGATAGGATTAATCGAATCATGTAAAGAGAAGAGCAGTATGACTTAGTATGTAATAAATAAACACAGTTTCAGTATGAATGCATAAATGTTCCTTCGCCGTGATGCCACATGTGTGAACACCGCTCGCATTACCACGCAGAACGCATCGCCGTAGCAACGTTCTCATCTGCTCCACGCCCGCTAATCAATTCCGCCTTCGCTAACGAGCGTTCTGCACGCGCGGCGGATTACGTCGGGACAAAGGCGCGACAAGCGCTTAGCGGCGCCGGGAAACCACGGGGTCAGCGGCCGCGAACGCCGCGGCGCTGCACGGCCGCGCCTCTGATCCAATCAATGGCCGTGCTAATCAGCTGCTTCCTGCGCTGATAGAAGTGCTCCATTGATCCGCTAACACTCATCGGGATTGGGCCGTTTCGCGCACGCACGCATTACGTCCGCGAATGCATGCAGGTACATACACACGCACGCACGCACGCAGGGATATGCACATCGACACACACGCACGCACGGAGGCACGTACTGTACACATGCAGACACACACACACACACACACACACACACACACACACACACACACACACAGAAACATACACAGAACGCACGCACACACACACTCCAGCACGCACGCATGCACACACGCAGGCATACATACACACACACAAACACACAGACACACACACACACAGACACACACTCACACACACAGACACAGATGCACGCAGGCACACACGCAGGCATATTCACACACATCAAGAAAGTGAATCTAAATCTAAGTGTAATCACTTGGACCCGCTGACCCTGAGTTAAGTGTTTGAGGAGACTTGACAGAAAATGGAGTCAGGTCATTTTAATGTTGCGTGAGATTCCCTGATATCTAGTGACAGTATCGATGTGTGAGAGCCTTAAGGACATCATGGTTTCCGAGCCTGCTCTTGCTAGGTTGGAGGACACCCCCACCATCGTTTTGAGAATCCTCTCAGTAACCCTCCACCCACACCCAATAAATAACCCAGGCTAACCAAGAATTGGTATCAATATTGTATCGGCGGAGCGGCTTTCAAAAGGGAAGAGGCGAGCGTATTCTCTCTCTGGGTCTGGTGTTCGCTCGGTGCCTCAGACGCTCGTCAAACATTCAACGCGTCAAACTGTTTCCACGTCAACATATATTATTCAAGTTATTTGAGTTTTCGTTTTTGTTTGTAGGCATAGCAACGATGCTGCTGATTCTGGTGCCCCTGGGGCCCGGCAGGTTGAGGGTGCCCTCTGGGGTACGCGGAGCCCAGGTTGGGAACCGCGGCGGTAGATTTCCCTGAACCACCCCCCTGTCTCCCAGAGCCGTCAGCCAGTGTTTTACGGCGGCCTGGGTCGTCACCGCCGGTCGTACCGCCGGGTCTGCAGCCTTTAATCAACCTGAGATAAGGTAGGAGGCCCGAGGGCACGCTGGCAGGACATAGAGGAGACCGCTTTGATCTTGATGAGCTTTTTAAGGTGTCAGCCTCTGAGAGGGGGGGGGGGCAGGGGGGGCTCTATAGTCCACTCCTCGCCAGGAGGGGAACGCTTTCTGGGTGACACTAATTGCTTCTCCTCCATCGGCGGCGGGCTGTCATACAGGGAGAGAACTCTGTCTGGAGACGGCCGGAGCCTCCATCACTGTCAGGGGGAGGAGGTGGTGGTGGAGGAGGTGGGTGGGGGGGAGGGGAGGGGGGGAGGAGGGGTGGGAGGAGGTGGGGGAGGGGGAGGAGGTGGGGGAGGGGAGGTCAAAGGGAGGGCCTTCTGTCTGTGTCGAGGTGAGCAGGAGGTGAGGGGCTAAAGGAGCGCAGAGAGAGAGGGGGAGGAGAGAGAAGGGAGAGGGAGGAAGGAGGCAACCATGGAGTAGAGGGAGGGGAGAGAGGGAGGGGTGAGGGAGTAGAGGGGAGATAGGGGAGACAGAGAGGGGGAGCGTAGGAGAGGGGGAGGAGAGTGGAGAGGGAGTTGAGAAGGGGGAGAGAAAGAAGGAGGAGAAAGGAGAGAGCGAGTAAAATGGAGGGAGAGATGATGGAGAAGAGTGGTGAGAGTAGATAGGGGAAGGAGAGGAGAGACATCAGAGAGAGGAGACAGAGGAGACAGATGGAGAGGAGAGAGAGGAGAGAGAGAGGAGAGACAGAGGAGAGAGAAGGTTGAGGAGATAGGAGGGAGAGGAGAGAGAGGAGAGAGAGGAGAGAGAAGGGAGAGGAGATAGGAGGGAGAGGAGAGACATCAGAGAGAGGAGACAAAGGAGACAGATGGAGAGGAGAGAGAGGAGAGAGAGGAGAGACAGAGGAGAGAGAAGGGAAAGGAGATAGGAGGGAGAGGAGAGAGAGGAGAGAGAGGAGAGAGAAGGGAGAGGAGATAGGAGGGAGAGGAGAGACATCAGAGAGAGGAGACAGAGGAGGCAGATGGAGAGGAGAGAGAGGAGAGAGAGAGGAGAGACAGAGGAGAGAGAAGGGAGAGGAGATAGGAGAGAGAGGAGAGAGAGGAGAGACAGAGGAGAGAGAAGGGAGAGGAGATAGGAGGGAGAGGAGAGACATCAGACAGAGGAGGCAGATGGAGAGGAGAGAGAAGAGCAAAGAGGAAGGAGAGAGGAGAGAGCAGAGAGGAGGGAGACGAGGGAGAGGAGAGAGGAGGGAGAGGGGAGGAGAGAGAGGAGAGAGGAGGGAGAGGTAGGCCTTGGCAGTCTCAGAGAGGATAAGAGGAGAAATCAGTAATGCATGAATTCAAATCTATGCAGAATCTCACAGTGTTGTTTGGGGGTGAAAAACACAAAAACAGCAAAGGGAAAAAACCCAACAAACCAACACAGAGGGGGCCCGGGGATGGCAGGGGGGGCCCTCAGGAGGCCAGGAGCCTTTAATTAGTCTCCTGAACACCGACGTGGCTCACGCCTCCTCACCTCGGCTGCACAGAGCTCCCTGCATGGGAAAATAATAATATAATGCTGTTGTTACATCATCGAGAATAATACTAATTCATAATGATGGGAATATGAATTATGATAGAAACGTCCATCGCTGTGGTCGGTCTTTATCCACGGTTTGCTCCGGGATCGTAAAATAATTCTGTTTGCCTGTCAGAGGAATACCAGTTGTGTGTGTGTGTCGGTTTGTGTGTGCGTGTGTGTGTGTGTGTGTTTTGGTTTGTGTGTGTGTGTTCATGAGTATGACTATGAGTGTGTGTGTGTGTGTTTGCGTGTGCGTACATGTGTGCTTGTGCAGGTGTGCGTGTGTGTGTGCGTGCGTGCGTGTACATGATTGCGCGTTGCGTGCTTCCGCGTGGGTATTGGCTCCTCATTACCTTGGCATTGTCTAAAGCCTGCAAGGTCCCCATCCCTCTACAACATGTTTCACTCTTACAGACGGGATTGTGCGACGGTACCACTGTGCCTCACACAACCAGACCTTCCAAACAAATTCCCTCTTATCCCTCAAACCGTCACGCTCCCTCACACACGTCCTGTTGTGAGC
Organism: Pollachius pollachius; assembly: GCF_949987615.1. Taxonomy (NCBI): domain Eukaryota; kingdom Metazoa; phylum Chordata; class Actinopteri; order Gadiformes; family Gadidae; genus Pollachius; species Pollachius pollachius. The sequence goes on along the minus strand of NC_136939.1, from coordinate 1,980,018 downwards.
GGTGTGTGCTCCGACGGCGATAAAGAATCCTCATCTAGGGTGGACCGGAGACAAAGCAGGTATCTCCTGACAACTGTTCCTTTTAATTACCCCCGACTCTCTGCGCCATTCTCCCGCCCACAGGAGGACGAGTGTTCACGCACCAGCGCGCCAGGAAACCTTATCACGCCGCATGACACGGCTGTGTGCCGTGAATGGCGGCGGCGCTCTGTTCCAGGAAGTGGCGTGTAATCCAAATGATTTCCTTTGTAAGGCGAATCGTTTACCGCCGTTTCATTCCGCGTCTGCGGAGGCGTGTGCGTCTGCGCCCCTCGGCGCCGAAAGCTGGGTTCTGGTTGGTTGGTTTGGGGAGCGGCGGGGATGTCTGAGGTTCTGTCTGCTTCGGGCGACACAGGCCCACGTTCCACCAAACCCACAGCCTTCATGATAGTAATATGAAATGATAATAGTCTTTATTAATGCAGCACCTTTTTAAGCGCTCAACAGAGCGAGACAAAGTCAATTTGATTCCAAAGAGACACAGTCAAGGACAAATAATCCAATGTGGAAATAAAAGACAAACTCAATGTGAAATCTTAAATACGACACGAAATGGATCTGCTTAGAACGTGTTCACCTCCGCGCCGTCTCTCTCTCTCTCTCGCTCCCTCTCTCTCCCTCTCACCCTATCGCTCTCCCTCTCTGTCCCTCCCTTTCCCTCTCTC
>NC_136939.1:1964314-1976814 GCF_949987615.1 Pollachius pollachius | reverse complement strand
GGGGGAGAGGAGGGGATGGCGAGAGAGCGAGAGGGAGGGAGAGAGGGAGGGAGAGAGGGGGTGGGGGGGGTTGGTAGAGGTAGCGCTGGCGGCTGCAGAAGCGCCGGGAGTAGCTCTGGTGGTAGTGGTAATGCTGGTAGTATTGGTAGCACCGGTGGTGGCGGCAGCACTAGCGGTAGCAGTAGTGCTGGTGTTAGCGGTGGTGCTAGCCCTGGTGGTGGTAGCGGTAGCGCCCGGTAGCGCTGGTGGTAGAGGTAGCCCTTGTGGTAGCGGTAGCGCTGGTGGTAACACTAGAGGTAGCCCTGGTGGTGGCGGTAGCACTAGCGGTAGCGATGGTGGTAGCACTAGCGGTAGCGCTGGTGGTAGCGGTAGCGGAGGTAGCTCTAGTGGTAGCCCCGGTGGTGGTGCTAGCGGTAGCGCTGGTAGTAGCGCTGGCGGTAGCGGTAGCGCTGGTACTAGCGGTAGCGGAGGTAGCCTGACGCCTCCTGACACGTGGCCAGGGGCCCCGGGGCCGCTGACGGATGACAGGGGCCCGCGGAGCTGCGGCCGCTGCCAGCACACGTCCACACAGATGCCCGTCTGCCCTGCCTCCCCGGGCGGGGCCGGCAGGGCGGGGCGGGGCGTGTCCGTCCCTGGTCTGGACCCACACTGGGTGTGTTGATGTGGTGAAAGTCGGGTCAAAGACACACCTTCTGTTGCCAAGACAACCGCACAGATGGTGGAGGGAGGGGGGTCGTCTTACTGGTGGTGTTACTATTGTAGTACTGTTGTATTATTAAGAGTTGTGTTATTATATTAGTATTGGAAAATAAGGTATTACAATTAATATTGCCATAAGTATTAGTAGGGATATTATTAATAGTATTGGTATTAATATTGTTTTAATTTGTATACATATTATAAGTATTCATTTTGTTGTTATTATTAGTAAATTATTTGTATTAGTATTGTTATCATTAGAATAAAAAGTATTAATATATTAGTGATAATAGTAATATTGGGATTAGTATTTTTATTAGTAGTAGTAATTTTATTAGTATTAGTATTATTATAAATATTATTAGTATTAGTATTGTTGTTATTAGTGGTAATATAATAAGTAATAGTTTAGTTTGTATTAGTAAAAATATAATAAGTGTATTATAATATTTTTGGTATTAGTATTGTCATTATTATTATTAGTAATATATTTTATTTATATATATATATATATATTTTATTTTAATATATATATTTTTTGTATTAATATTATTAGTATCCACATATGTACACAGCTGAATCGTTTGAGAAAAGATTCTTTTCGACCCCTTTTGTCAACTTCTTTCAGAGTGTACTTTCCAATCTTCTGCGGGAGAATCAGACGCATCAATCACAGGCTGAATAATTGATACCAGTCCTCTCAAAGGTGTCTCTCTCACGTCGAAGTGAACGGGCCTGCATCTGTTTAACCGCTATTTGCATATCATTTAAATATCATTTAAATATCTCCCCCGCTCTCTCTCGCTCCGGACTGAGCGTGCTCAGATGGTGATGCTCTTTCAGATGAAGGGAGCCTCAAACAGTCCGGGCTCCAGTGAAGACTTTCTTTCTGTGTTTCCGCAGCTCGTTAGCGAGCCTAAATTGAGTCCTGAACCTTATCAGCAAACGCAATAAAAAACGCACGGATGAATTAAACCCCCACTCAAGAGTCCGTTCAGCGACAACAACATGACGGCCGTCTGAGTAACGGGTCTGTGTGCGCTCGACTGTTACGGCGTGGGGTCTGTGTGTGTGTGTGTGTGTGTTTGTGTGTGTGTGTGTGTGTTGATGTGTGTGTGTGTGTGTATGTGTTGTGTGTGTGTCTTTGTGTGTGTGTCTTTTTGTGCGTGTGTGTGCACACCCGTGTGTGTGTGCGTGTGTATAAGTGTATGTCTGTGATTGTGTGTGTGTGGGTGTGTTTGTGTGAGTGTGTTTGTGTATATGTGTGTGTGTGTATTTGTATGTGTATGCATGTGTGTGTATGCCTGTATGTGTATGTGTGTGTGTGTGTGTATGTGTATGTGTGTGTATGCCTGTATGTGTATGTGTTTGTGTTTGTATTTGTGTGTGTGTGTGCGCGTGTGTATATGTGTATGTATGGCTTTCTGTGTGCGTGTGCATGTGTTGTTATGTGTGTGTGTCATTGCATCTGAAAGGAAAACGCTGACTTGAGCGTCTGGGCGGCGTGGCAGTGGCGTGCAAACGCCCGTCTCCCTCCTCATCATCAGCCCCTCGGCTGATGAGGCTGAGGAAGAAGCTGAAAGAGAAGCAGATTGGAACAAACTGGTGAGCAGAGAGGAAGCAGAGTCTGAATGATGCTATTGATGATGCTTTTCTATCTCTTAGTCACCTCTGTAATTATTACTATATACGCTTTTACCCAAAGCGACTCACAGTGGGTGTCGGGGTGTCAGTCACAGAGACAGGTCATTAAGGAGCAGGTAGGGGTTAGACAGTACAGAGACAGGTCATTAAGGAGCAGGTAGGGGTTAGACAGTAAGACATGTCATTAAGGAGCAGGTAGGGGTTAGATAGTACAGAGACAGGTCATTAAGGAGCAGGTAGGGGTTACACAGTACAGAGACAGTTCATTAAGGAGCAGGTAGGGGTTAGACAGTACAGAGACAGGTCATTAAGGAGCAGGTAGGGGTTGGACAGTACAGAGACAGGTCATTAGGGAGCAGGTAGGGGTTAGACAATACAGAGACAGGTCATTAGGGAGCAGGTAGGGGTTAGACAGTACAGAGACAGGTCATTAAGGAGCAGGTAGGGGTTAGACAGTACAGAGACAGGTCATTAAGGAGCAGGTAGGGGTTAGACAGTACAGAGACAGGTCATTAAGGAGCAGGTAGGGGTTAGACAGTACAGAGACAGGTCATTAAGGAGCAGGTAGGGGTTAGACAGTACAGAGACAGGTCATTAAGGAGCAGGTAGGGGTTAGACAGTACAGAGACAGGTCATTAAGGAGCAGGTAGGGGTTAGACAGTACAGAGACAGGTCATTAAGGAGCAGGTAGGGGTTAGACAGTACAGAGACAGGTCATTAAGGAGCAGGTAGGGGTTAGACAGTACAGAGACAGGTCATTAAGGAGCAGGTAGGGGTTAGACAGTACAGAGACAGGTCATTAAGGAGCAGGTAGGGGTTAGACAGTACAGAGACAGGTCATTAAGGAGCAGGTAGGGGTTAGACAGTACAGAGACAGGTCATTAAGGAGCAGGTAGGGGTTAGACAGTACAGAGACAGGTCATTAAGGAGCAGGTAGGGGTTAGACAGTACAGAGACAGGTCATTAAGGAGCAGGTAGGGGTTAGACAGTACAGAGACAGGTCATTAAGGAGCAGGTAGGGGTTAGACAGTACAGAGACAGGTCATTAAGGAGCAGGTAGGGGTTAGACAGTACAGAGACAGGTCATTAAGGAGCAGGTAGGGGTTAGACAGTACAGAGACAGGTCATTAAGGAGCAGGTAGGGGTTAGACAGTACAGTGACAGGCCCTTTCTCCAGGACGACTACAGATTATGCTGTGGACATTGGGAATTGAACCATAAGCTTTTGTTTAGGAGTCGATAAGCCCGACGACCGGACTATCTCCGCGGTGTTCTGAATCGCAACATCACAGTCACATCGTAGAAGCAGGAGTCTAGCCCTGAAGAGATGGCGTCAAATGCTCATCATTTCACCGTTCAGCCGGGAACAGGGGGAGGTTCCGTGTGTGGTAGCTGTCCGGCGCTCCGACCGGGAGCGGCTCATTTGCAAACCGGATGAGTTTCCCCCGTTCTCCCGGAGAGGAGTGAGACGAAGGGACCGCCGCCCCGGGCGCTGTCATTGACGTCGCCCTTGAGATCACGTGATGGCTCCATCTCACGCCGCGGCGCCCGGCCTCCTCCCAGGACAGTCGCCGCGACAACGATCCCCCAAACCCCCCCTCAGCTCTATGTACTGATAACACAAAATAACACCTAATATCAGCTCTATGTGCTGAATAACCCCTAATATCAGCTCTATGTACTGATAACACAGAATAACCCCTAATATCAGCTCTATGTGCTGAATAACACCTAATATCAGCTCTATGTACTGATAACACAAAATAACACCTAATATCAGCTCTATGTGCTGAATAACACCTAATATCAGCTCTATGTACTGATAACACAGAATAACATCTAATATCAGCTCTATGTGCTGAATAACCGCTAATATCAGCTCTATGTACTGATAACACAGAATAACCCCTAATATCAGCTCTATGTACTGATAACACAGAATAACATCTAATATCAGCTCTATGTGCTGAATAACACCTAATATCAGCTCTATGTGCTGAATAACCCCTAATATCAGCTCTATGTACTGATAACACAGAATAACCCCTAATATCAGCTCTATGTACTGATAACACAGAATAACCCCTAATATCAGCTCTATGTGCTGAATAACCCCTAATATCAGCTCTATGTACTGATAACACAGAATAACCGCTAATATCAGCTCTATGTACTGATAACACAGAATAACATCTAATATCAGCTCTATGTGCTGAATAACACCTAATATCAGCTCTATGTGCTGAATAACCCCTAATATCAGCTCTATGTACTGATAACACAGAATAACCCCTAATATCAGCTCTATGTACTGATAACACAGAATAACCCCTATTATCAGCTCTATGTCCTGAATAACCCCTAATATCAGCTCTATGTACTGATAACACAGAATAACCGCTAATATCAGCTCTATGTACTGATAACACAGAATAACCCCTAATATCAGCTCTATGTACTGATAACACAGAATAACCGCTAATATCAGCTCTATGTACTGATAACACAGAATAACCCCTAATATCAGCTCTATGTGCTGAATAACCCCTAATATCAGCTCTATGTACTGATAACACAGAATAACCGCTAATATCAGCTCTATGTACTGATAACACAGAATAACCCCTAATATCAGCTCTATGTACTGATAACACAGAATAACCGCTAAAATCAGCTCTATGTACTGATAACACAGAATAACCCCTAATATCAGCTCAATGTGCTGAATAACCCCTAATATCAGCTCTATGTACTGATAACACAGAATAACCCCTTATATCAGCTCTATGTACTGATAACACAGAATAACCCCTAATATCAGCTCTATGTACTGATAACACAGAATAACCGCTAATATCAGCTCTATGTACTGATAACACAGAATAACCCCTAATATCAGCTCTATGTACTGATAACACAGAATAACCACTAATATCAGCTCTATGTACTGATAACACAGAATAACCCCTAATATCAGCTCTATGTGCTGAATAACCCCTAATATCAGCTCTATGTACTGATAACACAGAATAACCGCTAATATCAGCTCTATGTACTGATAACACAGAATAACCCCTAATATCAGCTCTATGTACTGATAACACAGAATAACCGCTAAAATCAGCTCTATGTACTGATAACACAGAATAACCCCTAATATCAGCTCTATGTGCTGAATAACCCCTAATATCAGCTCTATGTACTGATAACCCAGAATAACCCCTAATATCACCTCTATGTACTGATAACACAGAATAACCGCTAATATCAGCTCTATGTACTGATAACACAGAATAACCCCTAATATCAGCTCTAAATACTGATAACACAGAATAACCCCTAATATCAGCTCTATGTACTGATAACACAGAATAACCGCTAATATCAGCTCTTTGTACTGATAACACAGAATAACCCCTAATATCAGCTCTATGTACTGATAACACAGAGTAACCCCTAATATCAGCTCAATGTGCTGAATAACCCCTAATATCAGCTCTATGTACTGATAACACAGAATAACCCCTAATATCAGCTCTATGTACTGATAACACAGAATAACCCCTAATATCAGCTCTATGTACTGATAACACAGAATAACCGCTAATATCAGCTCTATGTACTGATAACACAGAATAACCGCTAATATCAGCTCTATGTACTGATAACACAGAATAACCACTAATATCAGCTCTATGTACTGATAACACAGAATAACCCCTAATATCAGCTCTATGTGCTGAATAACCCCTAATATCAGCTCTATGTACTGATAACACAGAATAACCGCTAATATCAGCTCTTTGTACTGATAACACAGAATAACCCCTAATATCTTCTCTATGTACTGATAACACAGAATAACCCCTAATATCTTCTCTATGTACTGATAACACAGAATAACCCCTAATATCAGCTCTATGTGCTGAATAACCCCTAATATCAGCTCTTTGTACTGATAACACAGAATAACCCCTTATATCAGCTCTATGTACTGATAACACAGAATAACCCCTAATATCAGCTCTATGTGCTGAATAACACCTAATATCAGCTCTATGTACTGATAACACAGAATAACCGCTAATATCAGCTCTATGTACTGATAACACAGAGTAACCCCTAATATCAGCTCTATGCTCGTCTGACCTATGCTATTGACTTCCTTCTGGAACATCCTCACATCGGGTTTATTTAGTAGATCAGCCTCGGGGCCCCGCGGTGGCATGCGCTTGATGGCCCTGTCGTTCGGGGGCCCCGGGGGCCCGCGTCTGATGGCCCCTTCATTCGTGCCTTAACGAGGCGGCGCGGCTCTGCGTCGGTCCCGGAGCAGATGGAGCTGCCAGCATTCCTTAAGCCCGGACGTGGACCTCCTGCACGGCTGTCAGGCCGGATTACCAGGAGGACGGCAGGGGGGGGGAGGGGAGGGGGGGAGGGGGGAGGGGGAGGGAGGAGGGAGGGAGGAGGGAGGGAGGGAGGAGGGAGGGGGAGGGAGGGAGGCGGGGAGGGGAGGAGGGGAGGGAGGGGGGAGGAGGCGGGGGGGGAGGGAGGGAGGAGGGGGGGCGGGAGGAGGGAGGGAGGGAGGGAGGGAGGAGGGAGGGAGGCGGGGAGGGATGGAGGAGGGAGGGAGGGAGGGAGGCGGGGAGGGAGGGAGGGAGGGAGGGAGGGAGGGAGGGAGGGAGGGAGGCGGGGAGGGGGGGAGGAGGGGGGGGGGCGGGAGGGAGGAGGGAGGGAGGGAGGGAGGGAGGCGGGGAGGGGGGGAGGGAGGGAGGCGGGGAGGGAGGAGGGAGGGAGGGAGGGAGGCGGGGAGGGAGGGAGGGAGGGAGGGAGGGAGGGTTTAACCACTGAGAGGGAGAGGAGGTGCAGGGGAACTGGGAATCACGGGGAGCAGAGCAAAAAGGTGTGTGTGTGTGTGGGTGTGTACCATGCCTTGGTGCCTCCTTGGTGACTCTCTCCTCTCTCTCCTCTCTCTCCTCTCCCTCTCTCTCCCTCCCTCTCTCTCTCTCCCTCTCCCTCTCTCTCTCTCTCTCTCTCTCTCTCTCTCTCTCCTCCTCAAAGTCATGTGTTTGCCATTCAGGACGCACGGCGGCGAGGAAAAAGGATTTGCCGGTTAAACAAAGCGACGGTGTGTTTGCCGAGCGTTCAGCCGAGCGCCGCCCAGGACTTTACCCATTTGGCAAAGCAAACATGGACGCAGCGTCCGGGTTCGGAATGGGGGGGGGGGGGGGGGGGGCAAGGTGAGACAGGGGACGTGAATCGAACCCTGATCTTTGATGAGCGGGAACTTTGCATGTCACGCGATGCGATCGCCCGATTTCCGGGGAAGGCTGCGTGGCTTGTGATTGGTTGTGGGGTGAGATGGAGAGCCGGGAGGGTAGATAATAGAGGAGGGGTGTCCGGCGATGATGAGGCAGTAATTCAATGTCAACAGGCAGTGTTTACCAACAGCCCCCAGGACACGGGCCTCCTGCTGTTTTGATTTGAGCGGCTCTGGAAGAATAAAGGTTGTGTGGATAATGATTTCCGTTCAATCAGTCGACTCAACTTTCTTAGTGTTTTTTGTGCCACAATGCAAAACAAAGTGATTATCGATTTGAGCAACACAACAAGAAATGAGTTTGAAATAAACACAAGGAAAACTGTGTATTTCTTACCTGTCTTTCCGTCTGTCTCTCGGTACATCTTTCTGTCCATCTGGTCGGTCCAGACAGGGACTGTTTGATCCCTGTCTGTCTTTCTCTCTGTGTAATATCCATCTGTCTGTCTGTTCATCTGTTTCATGTCTGCCTGTCTGTCTGTCTGTCTGTCTGTCTGTCTGTCTGTCTGTCTGTCTGTCTGTCTGTCTGTCTGTCTGCCTCTCTAATGTCCGTCTGTCTGTCTGCCTGTCTGTCTGCCTGTCTAATGTCAAATGTCTGCCTGTCTGTCTGCCTGTCTAACGTCCATCCTGTCTCCCTCCACCTGTCCAGGTGCTGAACGCCAGCCTTGTGGAGGGGGAGGTCCTGTCCCTGGAGGACACCGGGGGCCCGGGGCCCTCCCTCCTGGCCAACGAGTCGGTGCTGATGCGGGGCCTGGTGGTGCGCAGCCACAGCAACCAGATCTCCATCAGTTTCCGTAGCGACCGTGGCCAGGGACGCTCCGGCTTCGTCATCCTGCGCTACCAAGGTGAGCGGGGTGACCCAATGACAGGCGTTACTATGGCGAGCTGGTATTTGACGTTACTATGGCGAACGTCACTGACACGTTACACGGCAATTAGTTATTTTACGTTACCATGGTGAGTAGCATTCAATGGTGAGTGTGTGTTTGTGATCGTGTGTGAGTGTGTGTGTGGTTGTGTGTGAGAGTGTGTGTTTGTGCATGTGTGAGTGCCTGCGTGTGTGTGTGTGTGTGTGTGTGTGTGTGTGTGTGTGTGTGTGTGTGTGTGTGTGAATGTGCGGGTATTTGTACTATGTTTGTGTGGGTACCATGTGTGTGTTTGTGGGTACCATGTGTGTGTGGGTACCATGTGTGTGTGGGTACCATGTGTGTTTGTTAGTACCATGTGTGTTTGCTAGTACCATGTGTGTTTGTTAGTACCATGTGTGTGTGTGGGTACCATGTTTGTGTGGGTACCATGTGTGTTTGTTAGTACCATGTGTGTTTGCTAGTACCATGTGTGTTTGCTAGTACCATGTGTGTGTGTGGGTACCATGTGTGTGTGGGTACCATGTGTGTTTGTTAGTACCATGTGTGTTTGCTAGTACCATGTGTGTTTGCTAGTACCATGTGTGTTTGTTAGTACCATGTGTGTGTGTGGGTACCATGTGTGTGTGTGTGGGTACCGTGTGTGTGTGTGGGTACCATGTGTGTTTGTTAGTACCATGTGTGTATGTGTGGGTACCATGTGTGTTTGTTAGTACCATGTGTGTGCGTGGGCTCCATGTGTGTTTGTTAGTACCATGTGTGTGTGTGTGGGTACCGTGTGTGTGTGTGGGTACCATGTGTGTTTGTTAGTACCATGTGTGTGTGTGTGGTTACCATGTATGTGTGTGTGGGTACCATGTACGCTTGTTAGTACCATGTATGTGTGTGTGGGTACCATGTGTGTTTGTTAGTACCATGTGTGTGTGTGGGTACCATGTGTGTTTGTTAGTACCATGTGTGTGTGTGTGTGGTTACCATGTGTGTGTGTGTGGGTACCATGTGTGTTTGTTAGTACCATGTGTGTGTGTGTGGGTACCATGTGTGTTTGTTAGTACCATGTGTGTGTGTGGGTACCATGTGTGTTTGTTAGTACCATGTGTGTGTGTGTGTGGTTACCATGTGTGTGTGTGTGGGTACCATGTGTGTTTGTTAGTACCATGTATGTGTGTGTGGGTACCATGTGTGTTTGTTAGTACCATGTGTGTGTGTGGGTACCATGTGTGTTTGTTAGTACCATGTGTGTGTGTGTGTGTGTGGTTACCATGTGTGTGTGTGTGGGTACCATGTACGTTTGTTAGTACCATGTATGTGTGTGTGGGTACCATGTGTGTTTGTTAGTACCATGTGTGTGTGTGGGTACCATGTGTGTTTGTTAGTACCATGTGTGTGTGTGTGTGGTTACCATGTGTGTGTGTGTGGGTACCATGTGTGTTTGTTAGTACCATGTGTGTGTGTGTGGGTACCATGTGTGTTTGTTAGTACCATGTGTGTGTGTGGGTACCATGTGTGTTTGTTAGTACCATGTGTGTGTGTGTGTGGTTACCATGTGTGTGTGTGTGGGTACCATGTGTGTTTGTTAGTACCATGTATGTGTGTGTGGGTACCATGTGTGTTTGTTAGTACCATGTGTGTGTGTGTGTGGTTACCATGTGTGTGTGTGTGGGTACCATGTGTGTTTGTTAGTACCATGTATGTGTGTGTGGGTACCATGTGATGCCATGCTGTTGTATCAGCGGGTGCGGCGCCGTACAGCTCCGTGTCCCGACCCTAATCACAGCCCATTACGGGCAGATTGGATTGTGGGTAAATAGGACATAATGGGGCCGCGTGTTGCTACCCCGAGACAAGCTGGGCCCTGATTGTTCCCATCACCAAAAAAAAAAGAGGCAATTTAATTTTTATTTGTTTGCCTGCATCGGGGGGGGGGGCGGCTGGTCCTGCTTTTATTCCACTAAATGGGGCAGAATAAAAAGCCGCCAGGACAGAATGAAAGAGATTGCTTTGATGCAGATGGCGGCGGCGGAGAGAGAGAGAGAAGGTGTGAAACGCTCGTCAGCTCCGGCCCCGATCGGCCGCGGCTCCCAGCCGGTGGTTTGGTCGAGCGAACGTTTTTGATGTCTTGACAGGCCTGCAATTCACCGCCATCACGGCTGACATATGGGGAGACCAGGCTCCGCCTTTTCCCTGTTTTTCCCCCTCACTTGTTTATCTTCCATTCCATTGACGTTTTATTTACGAAACAACAGAGATAGCAATTTTCCGAGCGATCGCGCAAAGTGGCCGCTGATTACACGCCGCGGTGCGAGGCCGGCATGGGGCCGTCACCACGCCGACAGCAGCGGCTAATGCCGCCTCGAATGACGGGTGATCATCACAACAGCAGCCGGATCACGACCGCACCATCCGCCACCAACGCTGTCGCCACCGCTGTGAAAAGTAGTTCCCTCAAACAAGCTCTGACTCTAGATTAACATCTTTCTTCCGGCACGATCCGAAACTGTACCTTTCTCCGACAAACGCCGCCCTCAGAAGGAGGCTCTGTTTCCCCGCCACATCCCGATTAATCAGATGAGAAGATATAAATCAGTATTCACGTATTACTTCCACCGCGTGACAACCACTTCCCCCCTCTCTTCCCTGAGATTTTCAAAGGTTATTAGCGTTTCGATCGGCGGAGATATTTCAATTTGTGTTCGTCTTCTTGGCCCGCGTACCGCTGTATCACCTTGTCCTCCGTAATGGGCTGATAGAAATGTGATTGGACAGGCGTGGAGGAGACGGATGGGCGGGAAGATGGATGTCCACTCGGGGTAATTAATATCTACTGTACGGGCTGCCGGCACGCCCCGGCTGGCTACGTGATGGATGGTGGCGTGGTATCAGCATCAGCACCACCGGCACACCAGGACGGGAACATGGGCGCCGTTCAGGATGTGAGGCAGGGAAGGTAAGGAGAGGGAGGAGGGGAGGGGGAGAGGGAGGAGAGAGGAGGAGGAAGAGAGGGAGGAGGAGAGGGGGAGAGGGAGGAGAGAGGAGGAGGGGGGAGGGAGAGGAGGAGGAGAGGGAGGAGGAGAGGAGGGGAGGGGGAGAGGAGGAGAGGAGGACGGGGGAGGGAGAGGAGGAGGAGAGGGAGGAGGAGGGGAGGAGGGGGGAGGGAGAGGAGGAGAGGGAGAGGGAGGAGAGAGGAGGAGAGGAGGAGGGGTGAGGGAGAGAAGGAGGTGACAGAAAGACGAGCAGAGTGACGGATGGACGTGTTCCGTAGCGCGGTGGAGTGGGATGGTTCATGGGGGAAATGAAGGGACATTTTGTTCAAGGTTTCTGCAGATACGTAGAGAGACACACACAAATGCAGACACACACACACACAAGGACACAAACAAAAAGGCCGAGAGACAAACGCCAAGACACAGGCTTTCAAAAACACACAAAGACACACACACACACATATCCCCTTACACAAACACACACAATTTCCGATGCACACAGACACGCACAAATGCTCAGACACTTAGACACACACACACACACACACACACACGCACACACACACACACACACACACACACACACACTCATAACGTATTGATGCATCTAAAAATAACAGCAACTTTTTTCTATTGCAATCTCTTTGAGTTCCATTCCTCACTCCTAAATACACTGGGGCACGCCTTGTTCCTCTCTTGCATTATATTTCTATGCACGGTTTTATATTTCTATACAGTATATCCTTCTGCAAAGTGGCGATCAATAACAATATCAGTTAGTGCGCTTCGCAGATTCTCCGGCGAAACACAAGCATCCAAAACTTTAAAAAGTGATGAGCCGCCAGGCCCTCAACTTCCTCCGATCAGCGGCAGACCTCCACGCCTAGTGGCCGTGTACACACCCTGTCTCACTCTCTCCCCGCTGTCTCACCCTCTCCCACTCTCTCCCTCGCTGTCCCCTGCTGTCCCAGGCCTTCCGTTTGGAGGGCG
>NC_136939.1:1949314-1959314 GCF_949987615.1 Pollachius pollachius | reverse complement strand
CCCCTTCTCTCCCCTCTCCTCTCTTCCCCTCCCCTCCCCCTCACCGTCTCCTCCACTTCTCCTCCCTTCCCTCTTCCTCCCCTCGGCCCCCTCTCCTCTCACTCCCCCTCTCCCCCTCTCTCTCCCCTTCCCAGCCTTCGTGCTGAGCTGTGCGTTCCCCCGGCGGCCAGCGGGGGGCGACGTGTCGGTGTCCCGGCTGCAGGCGGGCGGCGAGGCCTTCTTTGTCTGCTCCGGCGGCTACCGGCTGCAGGGGCCGGAGGTCCTGACCTGCCGCAACGCCACCACGCCCTACTGGAGCGGCAAGGAGCCCACCTGCGTCGGTAAGAGACAGGAAACACTTTAGTCTGCTGCTATTTACCATCTACCGTCACTGTACCCTTAAGTCTACTGTTACTCTGCTCTTTAGTCTACTCTTATAGTACTATTTAATCTCTAGTCTTTAATGATCTTGGTGCGAGATGAACCAAACAAAGCCATACTGGTCCTAAATGACACGTATCTTCAGCTGTAAAGCTTACACTTAAAACATTCAGCGGTAAACCTTCACTGTAAACCTTCATTCAACTGTAAACCTTCAGCTGTAAACCTTCAAGTGTAAACCTTCCACTGTAAACCTTCGGCTGTAAACCTTCACTGTAAACCTTCATTCAACTGTAAACCTTCAGCTGTAAACCTTCAAGTGTAAACCTTCCACTGTAAACCTTCAGCTGTAAACCTTCCACTGTAAACCTTCACCTGTAAACCTATCAATGTAAACCTTCACCTGTAAACCTTCCAATGTAAACCTTCACCTGTAAACCTTCCAATGTAAACCTTCAATTTAAAACCGGCACGATACAGCGGACATCTTTCACCCAAAGAGAACTCAATTTGCGTCATGACTCGGCTTAATTCTTCGCCTGAGTTCGTGACGTGGGTTCAGATGGGGGTCTTTTAGGGAAAGCTAGGGGGGCAAAGGGCATCAGCTCACTCAAGAACGCCAGCGGGGATCGAACCCAAGGACCTCTGGGCGTTGGTAGTCCAACCACAACCCGCCAGCCACCAGCACAGCGGTGTGACAGCCCTCACCAGCCCTGCCAGACACGCATTAGCATTCCTGAAACACTGGTTAGCGGCTGAATTTCAATTTGAGATAATGAAAGTTAGCCCGCCGGGGAGAGGAAACACACTGTGGCCCCTGAGCTGGAGGGGCCCCGCACGCCAAAAAACACAACCGCACAGAATTCAATTAAAGCTGACAGGAAGTGACTTGATTGGTCCCTTTGTACATGAAAGCTAATTGGGAAGTGTTTCATGTGGGGTGAAGTACCTGGCTGTCTGGGGCCGCCTTTGATTCAGAGGAGGGCTGCTCTCGCTCTCCCTCCAATGAATAACTCACCTTCGTTTATATTCCGCGCGTTAGCTGCTGCTGCCAACACCCGTGTACACAAACAGGGGGTGAAGCGGGCATTTTGATAGCGCTTAACAAAACAGCCCTCCTCCATCTTGTTAAAGGATGAGGGGATAAGATAAGATGAGGTAAGGTGAGCTTCAGTCATCGTAAAAACCGGCAATTTGGGTGTCACAGCAAAGTAATAGGGTGTTTATGTTTATGTGGAGGGTTTTATGAATAACTACTAACATGAAATACTGTCTTGTACTTCTGCTGTGAAACCCCAATTACCAGTTTCTGGGATTGATAATGTCATGACACGTTTAAGGATAGGACTAATTTTGATATGACACTATTAAGGGGATTTATGTAGCATCAATGATGATATGAAAAAATTAAGGGTAGGATTAATAAGGATATGACACTATTAGGGTAAGATTAATAATGATATGACACTATTCAGGGTAGGATTAATAATGATATGAAACTATTAAGGGTATTTATGTAGGATCAATAATGATATGGCACTGTTAAGGATATGATTAATAATGCTTTGACACTATTAAGGGGACATATAAAGGATCAATAATGATGTCCATTAAACGCTGAGGGTGTAGAGGCCAGGCCGAAAGGGTCTGTGTTGGGTCCCCAATGTCCACAGTCTACCTGCAGTCACCCAAGATGCACCTTAACTCCTACCTGCTCCTTAAGGACATGTCTCTGAATGTTCGTCACTTGTCACTTTGGATAAAAGCCTCCGCTAAATGAACCATAAGATAGTTATAAATGATCATCTCTTTTCAAAATGATGATATGGGTCAGTTCTCTCTTGGGAAGAAGATGTTTAATCTCCGGAGAGTAACCTGTTGTAATGAGGTTAAACGAGATGAAAGCACGTACGTTTATGAGATCTTTGAACTTTGTCCACGTACATGTATTTCATACGTCTGCTTTCATCACAGGTTTGTATTTGAAGTGAGACACAAACAACCAGAAATGTGTGGAAAAAACTCCTTGTCGTGCTCTGCCATACACGCACGCACACACATGCACACACACACACACACACACACACACACACATATACACACACACATACACACACACACACTCAGTCCAGCCCAGCTTTTTTAGTATGCTTTATTTCCCCATATTTTCTTCTCTCCCTCTCTCTGCTATTAATAATAATAAAGACTTCCCTCCCACCTTCTTGTCTCCCCCCCCCCCCCCAGTGTCTTGCGGGGGGATGATGAAGAACGCGACCCACGGCCGCATCGTGTCTCCTGGTTTCCCTGGCAACTACAGCAACAACCTGACGTGTCACTGGGTGCTGGAGGCCCCCGACGGCCAGCGGCTCCACGTGCACTTTGAGAAGGTGGCCCTGGCCGAGGACGACGACCGGTGGGTGTGTGGGGGGGGGGGGGGGGGGGGGGGGGGGGGGTGTAGACGCGTGTGTGTGTGTGTGTGTGTGTGTGTCTGTGAGTGTGTGTGTGCGTGTCTCTGAGTGTGTGCGTGGTGTTATATTGAATTGAAGGAACTTCAGAGGCTCCCGAGCTCTGCATGCTTGCGGTCACAAATGGCCTTTTAACATTTTAACATTCTAACAAAGCCACCGGGTCTCACGCTGGTACGCACTTCTTCAAGTCCTGCCCTCCACAAGACCAAAGCTGTGATGTATTTCAGGCAGCTCTGTTGCTATGGTTTTTGGAATTGTGTTGCTATCCTTTCTGTAGGTTGTGTTTCTATGGTTTCTGATGGTTGTGTTGCTACGGTTTCCGCTGGTTGTGTTCTATGGTTTCAGGGGGTTGTGTTGCAATGGTTTCTGATGGTTTTGTTGCTATGGTTTGTGGAGGTTGTGTTGCTTTGGTTTCAGGAGGCTGCGTTGCTTTGGTTTCAGGAGGTTGTGTTGCTATGGTTTCAGGCGGTTGTGTTGCTATGGTTTCAGGAGGCTGCGTTGCTACGGTTTCAGACGGTTGTGTTTCTATTGTTTCAGGAGGTTGCGTTGCTAGTGTTTCAGGACGTTGCGTTGCTATGGTTTCAGGCTGCTGATAAAGAACGGGAACAACATCGACTCCCCGCCGGTGTACGACTCCTACGAGGTGGAGTACCTCCCCAACGAAGGCATCCTGAGCACGGGGAGACACCTCTTCGTGGAGTTCACCACCGACGGCACGCTCACCTCCACTGGGGCGGCCATCAGATACGAAGGTAGGGAGCACTCAGACACCGGCTAGACCCCGCTCAGAGCTGCTGCAGGTACACTCAGAGAGGGAGTTAGAAGGAGGGGAGGAGAGAGCTGAGGAGAGAGCTGAGGAGAGAGCTGAGGAAAGCAAGATGTATAAAATAACACCCCCCTCCCTCTTGACATTTCTCCTCCGTTGAGGAGTCTTGCGTTCAGGCACCCTTTGATTGACAGGCGAGATGGCTTTCCCCAACCAATCAGGGAACAGATGGGCTGATTGTTGAGGAATGACCCGGAGCGTTCCTCTCTCTAAACTGTCTCACAGAGAGGCGGGCACAGGCGACTGGAGACAGACGTTCTCACTCAGACTCTCTCTTACCAACAGCTGACGGATGGCTCAGGCATTTGTTCCAAATTGCACTTAAATCTGATCTACAGCCCCTTTGATATCTCGTTGTTTTGAAAAGGCTCTGAAGGTAAGGAGAAGGTAGGGGAAGTTAGGGGAACATCTCTCCTAGAACATGTTCTCTCTCATCATCCCATGGTTTCCTCCCTCCATCTTTTGCTGCTCTAATTATAAATACCTCTCTCCTTCTTGTCTCTCACCCTCTCTCTCTCTTTCTCTCTCTCCCCTACCTCAAACCTTCTCTCCTCCCTCCCTCCCTTCCCTCTCTCCCTCCTCCTCCCTCCTCCCCCTCCCTCCCTCCTCCCTCCTCTCCCTCCTTCCTCTCCTACCTCCTCCCTCCTCTCCTTCTCCCTCCCCCTCCCTCCTCTCCCTCCCTCTCACTCTCCTCCCTCCCTCCCTCCCTCCCCCCTTCCTCTCTCCTCCTCCCTCCCCCTCCTAGCGTTCGCTAAGGGCACGTGCTACGAGCCCTTCGTGAAGTACGGTAACTTCAGCAGCAGCGACCCGGGCTACGGCCTGGGGGCGGTGGTGGAGTTCTCCTGTAACCCGGGCTACACCCTGGAGCAGGGCTCCGTGGTCATCGAGTGCGTGGACGCGCAGAACCCCCAGTGGAACGACACCGAGCCCGCCTGCCGAGGTGAGACCCCCCCCCCCCCGCTCCGAGACCCCCCCGCTGAGACCCAAAGCTCGCCCGGCGCGACGTCCGGTTGCTTTCTTGTTTTCAGTTTTCACCGAGACTCAGACTACATACCCCCCCCTGTTGCGTTCTTGAAGAAAGTAGTCTAATCCGGATCGCTTTTAACTCACTTTATTTGTTAAAGTATGGTAACTATGAAGCAAAAGGAGGGGAATTGTATGGACCCGCGTGTGAGCGACAAACAGCAGGCCTCTGTACCTAACTCCCTAGTATGGACTGCCGGATGTTTCTGATCTCGTTGGCTCCAGGCCCTGCTTTAATACTGAGTAGGCGTGGCCTATGTGACGTATTGGCTCCGCCCTCCTCACCTGTCTAAAGGTGCTGCCATCTGTGGCTGGAATAGTTATTGCAGCTTAAAATGTCGGGTCCTACTTCCTAGTGGCTATGTGTGGGTAGCTTTATGTGTTTAAAATATGTAACACCCCTCACCCCTCTTACGCACTTATTGTATGTTGTACGTCCTGGCACTTAGGAATAGTACTTAGCATTGTGTAGCATCTTATCCTAGCTGTCTCTGTTGTACACGGGGAATGGGTTTACCTAGTGATAGTTAGTGTTTGGCACTTGGTTCTATGAACATCCTTACTGTACCGACAGAGATATGTTATATGTTTCTCTTTCTTCTGACAAATGTACTTATTGTAAGTCTTTTTGGACAAAAGCGTCTGCTATATTCCCTAAAAGTACATGTTAATGTTCACAGGCGCCAAACAGAAGCAGAGTTGTCGTGTTTTAACACAGACGATGGAGGTAGCTTGGTGTGCGTGATTATATTTTATATTTTTTATATTTATGCGCTCGCCTCTTGTACGAAACTTCTCATTTGGCCTGTGTCCTGCCACGGCTGTGTGCTATGGATCTCACAACGTTATTAACCCAACTTATTGGGTCTAGAAGTTTCCATCTCCAATCAATTCTGCAGAGAAAGTTTTGTACATTCAGATGTGTCTGCCAAAACATTCAGGAGGACCTGGCTTAGGATATAATAGAGTTCTGCTTCATATGCATGAAGGCATACTTTATCTATTCGCGATGTTAGCATTATTGATCAGCAACAATGAATGATGAATATCACACATCTTTTATTCATATTTCGTATTTTTTTTTTGCTAACAAGCAAGGTGAAAATGTTTTCAAGCAGCCGCCGTTATGATCCGAGCCGGAGGATAGTCTGTCTCCAGCCTGGAAGAGGAGGCTGTGCTCTGCCAACTCCCCGTCTCTGAGCACTGGATGCACCCAACATATAGACCAGGGCACTCCATCCATCACTCTCACCTCGTGTCTGCAGCTCCACTCGCTCACTATGCAGCGCTGACCTCGCTGACCACACGCTTACGAGGGGAGCGAGACTTCGTTTCTCTCTGTCTGAGCAAAAGCCGGTTTCTAAACCTGAGCTCACGTCGAGGGAGACACACGGAGAGCACCAAATCGCCGGGGGACGAGGTCGAGGCAAAGGGAAGCTTTCAAGGAGACGCGGTGGCTGTGCTTGGTGTGCTCTATGAAGACCTTCGCTGTGCACTTTAATGCAGCCCAAATCCAATCGCGCAGAAGCGCTGAGACAGACTTTCTGTATGAGGGTCAGTGAGTCATGTAGCCTTGGCGTTTACGGACAACCAGTGGGCGTCAGACGTAGCTGTGTGCAGGCCTACCTGCTGACACACGTTTGTTGCACGTGAGTTGCATTTACATTTAGGGCTTTTAGCAGAAGCTTTTATTCAAAGCGACTTACAATAAATACATTTGTCAGAAGAAAGAGACAACATCTCTGTGGGTACAGTAAGGATGTTCATAGAACCAAGTGCCGAGCACTAACAATAACTAGGTTAACCCATTCCCCATATGCAACAAAGATAGCTAGGACAAGACGTTACACAATGCTAAGTAATATTTTTATGTGCAAGGACGTACAACATACAATAAGTGCATACATAAGTACAAACATAAGTTACAATAACTTGGCCCCGGCTGAGTCTTAGCTGAACACTCGTCTGATTGGCCGTCACAGGCCATGACCCCAGAACCACCTCTTTTAAAGGGACAGGGAACCCTAAGTGTAGTGGTCGTTTCTTTGATTCAAACTTTGTCTTCTACGATCTCAAACATGGTAATCAAAGCGATTTCGTCACGTCACCCACTACACCGCTCGGTATAACGCACAAGCTCAAAGACGCACACTAGCTAAAAATAAAGGAACACGACGGTGGCGCGAACCCTAACCGTGGGGATAACAGCCCCCAAACTTGTTTTATTGCATCTCATCGTGTTCTAATTAATTAGTGCTGAAACAGGAGTTCCCGGTGCCAGGACGGAGTGAAGGGGATAGCTTTTTACTCTCTGCTGTTTACTGCCCTTTCCTCTCGGCCCCATCCCCAGGAAAGAACAGAAAAACGCTTTTATTTCCAACCGACAATTTGAGTCGGCGCCTGGGTCATTTTTTTCCTTGCGCTTTTAAGACGGTTATCGATCTGCGAGTGTGTATTGTCCTTGTCCCGTTGTCATCGTCTGTAAACTGGAGGTCTGCTGTACTAAGCACAGCTTCCTAATCAGGGTCGCTCCGGGAGGCCGATCCCACCTCACAGAGCCTCACCTCGGCCGGGAGAGAGAGGGACACAGGGCGGGCTGAGGGCCTGCGCGGGGCGGAGGGGGCGCTTGTTTCGTGGGGCAAAGCTAATCGGCGGGTGTGTTTGTTTTGAGGGGGGGGGGGGGGGAGGGTCGGGGCTTAACGACGGGTGCTTCTTGTTTTGTGGGGCGGAGTGAAACATTGGGTGTGTCTGTTCCGTGGGGCAGAGCTAAACCACGGGTGCGCTTGTTTCTTTTGTGGAGCGGGGCTAAGCGAAAGGTGCGTTTGTTTCGTGGGGCTAAACAGTTGCGTGCGGTTCGTTTTTGTGGGGTTAAACGACGGGTGCGTTTGTTTTGTGTGCAGCCGTGTGCAGCGGGGAGATGACGGACTCGGCCGGGGTGGTGCTGTCCCCCAACTGGCCCGAGGTCTACGACAAGGGGCAGGACTGCATCTGGGGGGTCCACGTCGAAGAGGACAAGAGGATCATGCTGGACGTCCAAGTGTAAGGCAATATCAGGAGGGGTCTCGCTCCATGTCGCTAAATGTCTCTCTCTCTCTCTCTCTCTCTCTCTCTCCGTCTCTCTCTCTCTCATGTCTCTCTCTCTCTCTTAGTCTCTCTCTCTATGTCCCTCTCTGTCTCTCTCTCTCTCTCTCTGTCTCTATCTCGATGGCTATCTCTATATGTCTCTCTCCCTCTCCGTCTCTCTCTCTCTCATGTCTCTCTCTCTCTCTCTGTCTCTATCTCGATGGCTATCTCTATATGTTTCTCTCCCTCTCCGTCTCTCTCTCTCGCATGTCTCTCTCTCTCTCTATGTCCCTCTCTGTCTCTCTCTCTCTCTCTCTCTCTATCTCGATGGCTATCTCTATATGTCTCTCTCTCTATGGCTCTCTCTCTCTCTCTCTCTCGCTCTCTCGGGAGACCGAGAGAGATCACAGGATAAATCAGTATCTGTGTTATACATGAGGAGCGCAGTAGAAGCAATCTGACACACAAACGCACACACACATACACACACACACATACAGAAACACAATCACGTACACTCAATCTCACACACACTAGGAGAACACATCCGGAACAAAAACAAACAAACAGAAACACAAAAGAACACACACTGGCAGAAAATAAACAAGCACACACACGCACACAGAATAACACACACTAGCAGATCCCCTGAAGGACAGGAAGTGTTTCCGCGGTTAGAGTCGCTAATGAGGGGTTTCCTGTGTGTGTGTGTGTGTGTGTGTGTGTGTGTGTGTGTGTGTGCCGGTATGTGTACACCTGTGTTTTCTGGTGTGCCTATATATGAGGTTGTGTGAGTGTGTGTGTGTGTGTGTGTGTGTTTGTGTGTGTGCATGTGTGCGTGTGTGTGGGTGTGTGTGTCTGCGTGTGTGTGTGTGTGTGTGTGTGTGTGTGGGTGTGTGTGTCTGTGTGTGTGTGTCTGCGTGTGTGTGTGTGTGTGTGGGTGTGTGTCTGCGTGTGTGTGTGTGTCTGCGTGTGTGTGTGTGTGTGTGTGTGTGTGTGCGTGTGTGTGTGTGTGTGTCTGCGTGTGTGTGTGTGTGGAGTGCATGGCAGAGCTTCCAGCTCTCTGACCAGATTAAGCAGTAAGCCAGCGTAGAGCTGCGCACAGTAGAGCTCCTCTGAAATCAATCTGCCCTGGCACTCTGTGACAGCAAGACACTTATCACACACACAGACACACAGACACACAGACACACACACACACACACAGACATGCATTTACATACACAGAGATACCCTCAAACACACATACACACACACACACACACAGACAGACATGCATTAACATACACCGACAAACCCTCACACACATTCTTGTAATGTTTATATTATTCACCAAAGATTTTGTTCCTCCCATTAATCGTTAAACAATTTAAATATAAGGTTAATCCAGGACTCTGTGGTGGCTACAAACACACAACACAGCTTTCATTCCTCCCAACGCACACACACACACACATACACACATGCACACACACAGACACACACACACACACACACACACATAATACTCTGCATGCATCCCTCCTCAGATCAATTAGGCAAACGGAGACTCAAGCCTGAATCTATGCAGGTTTTTTTCTCTCTCCTTCTGTCTTTCTGGTTCCATTAATCTATTAATTATCATCTGATTAGCCATCTGATACGATGAGTAATGAAAAGGGAAATAGTTGTATTTTAGTCCCTGACATATCATCGCTCAGCGGCTCTGTATACGTTCTAATGAACACGTTTCTAAACGCACGGCCATGTTACGTCGGAACGAACCGAACAATCCTTTCGTAGTGAAGAGATTTACAGCTCATGGCTTAACATCCGTTAGCCTGCGGTTTCATGTTGCCTTGTTAAGTGTTATACTATAATGTGTTGCGTTGAAGTGTTGTTTTATGCTATCATTTGTTGTTTTGTGTTGTTTTGTGTTGCATCTTGTTGTTTAGTGTTATACTATAATATGTTGCATTGTGTCGCCATGTGTTGTGATATCATGTGTTAGACCATCACGTTGTGTTGCATCTTGTTATTTTGTGTCAGATCAGAGATCATGTGACGTGTTATGCTATCATGTTGTGTTATTTTGGGTAGTGATGTGTTAGACTATCATGTTGCGTTGCGTTGTGTTGTTATGTGTTAGATTATGATGTCGACTTGCCTTGTGTTGTGTTAGACTATCATGTTGCGTTGCCGGGTCTTGTATTACTATCACGACTATCACGTTATGTCAGGCCCATGCGGTCATGTTTGTCTGATATTTTATAGATATCCT
>NC_136939.1:1926814-1944314 GCF_949987615.1 Pollachius pollachius | reverse complement strand
GCGCGGAGGGTGCCGCTGTAATTGATAGCGCGCTCCCCGTCCGCGACGCGCGTCTTCGCTCACTTGTTTATTTTCTCAGGACGGCTCCTAATTGTTTTTCGTTCCGAGCCATGTCCCGGGTACCAGCGGAACACAGTCCTAGACCCACGCTGGGCATCGTGAAGCCCGCCTCGGGGGGAACAGCATACAGCGAAACAACCTCCCCCCTCTCTCCCCCCCCCCCCCTCCCTCCCGTTCGTTGATTACTTCAGAAGGAAACTACCGTCCTGGTGGCTTATTATTTTGTGACTCCACGGTTTCTGAATAAATGTCAAGCTCTGCTCGCTGCCGAGCACCGGGCCCCCCTACCTGGTCCGTCGCCAGTCTCCAGCCGCCAGCCCCCTGTGGAAAGGTTAATGCATTCTTAAATGAATCACTGGCGGCAGCGCCTCAATCACACTGTGGGAATCCCCCCCCCTTCCTCTCTCTCCATATCCCTCCTCTCTCTCTCTCTCTCTCTCTCTCTCTCTCTCTCTCTCTCTGCTTGGATTATAACGGGAATATAAGATTGTTATGCACGTCTATAATTTCTTTTTAATCTTTATTGCCCGTATGCAAGCATACATAAAAGTGTTTTCATTTTAGATCAGAATCTACGGAGGAGGATTAGGGCAAGGTGTGCATTTTTTAGTTGTTTTTGTTTTTTTGGTCTGAGTTTTGGGATTAAAGTCAGAATTCAGCCTTTAATCTCAGAATTCTGACTCAGACCTCAATGGGAAAATCACCCCTGGCCCCAATCCTCTTCCGTAAGAATCAATACAATCCAAACAATATGGCGACTATGGCCGTAGCGTTACGTCAGAGTGTTGCGATGGACACAACCTGCTGACCAAAACCTGGAGAACTAGGGTGGACACAGCAAAGGCCGCAGGTTAAAGGTTATAAATTGTTAAAGTGCTTATAGTTCTAGCTCTCTGGCTATACATGAGGTGTTGATAGTTGACTTGGTGCTGCTGCTTTTGTTTTTTTAATTAATTCTCTGCGGTTACCTTAATGGCTGGCTGTAGGCGTTGTGGTTAATTGTGGAGCGGCGGTAGGTTTTTTAATTAGTATTTTTGACAAAACATTCCCTTCATTCGCCCTCCTCTGTCCTGCAGTAATCATAAAGAAGCAACTTTATTCACACGACTTGTGGCGACGTTTGCTCAATGAATATGATAATGCAGTGAATAAACAATCTCTGTTTCCTCACTCCTATTTACATAAACAAACGATATCACATATGCATTTTCATAATGGGCAAACAGAAGGGGAAGAAAAAAGTTCTTGAATTATTTAGTGTTTATTTCACTTTCAGTGTGTAAACAACATTTAAATTTTAATCCACCCAAGGCTGATTCTCAGTCGGTGTAATCTCACTTCGTCTCCAGGCAGAGGTTCTGAGGACCAGATGGAGAGCAGCGTCATGGGACACCCTCCCCAGCTCTGTTCATCGTTTAGAAGAACACACTTAAATCCAAACCCGTCAGACCCGGTTAGAACCGGTCACACACTGGCCGCACTCAGGAGCGGGTCAGGGTTTCGAGGGTAGAACGCATTGCGGACACTCGGGATCGAACCCGGTTCCTTTGGACTGGGAGTCGAAGCCCCCGACTGCCGCGTCAGACGACCAGTCGCCCTGAGGGTCTGCTTAATAAGAACTATTTATTGATACGGTAGTAGGGAGGCATGTGGCCCCGGAGGTAGAGCGGTAACCTGAAGGTTGCTAGTTCAACCCCCGGAGTGTGGAGGTGTCCCTGAGCGAGACGCCTCACCCTGACTGCTCCCGACCAGCCGGCTGTCGCCCTGCGTGGCCGACTCCGCCGTCGGCGTGTGAATGTGTGCGTGAACGGGTGAACGTGAGGCAGCGTTGTAAAGCGCTTCGAGCGGCCGCCGGTTAGAAAAGCGCGGTATAAACGCAGTCCTTTTACCGTTTACGTGTTTTGACGTTTAACCGCGGCCCCTCATTTTCCCGCTCGCCTCAGACTGAACCTGGGGAAGAACGACCTCTTGACCTTCTACGACGGGGACGACCTCACGGCGAACATCCTGGGTCAGTACGGCGGCACGCGGCCGCACTTCAAGCTGTTCACGTCCATGTCCGACGTCACCGTGCAGTTCCAGTCCGACCCGGCCACCAACATCTACGGCTACAACAACGGCTTCGTGGTGCACTTCTTTGGTGAGGCGCGCGCTCCCACGCACACACACACGCACAAACATAAACACATACACACATATGCACACACACATGCCTGCATTTAAGCGCACACAGGTATATGGTGCACATGCAGGTATATGGTCCTGCTAGCGCGATGTTCGATATTATCATGTTTAATATTATTCACAAATTTTGCCAATCAGCAAATACTTACCCCACAAAAAACACCCCCACACGCACACAAGAACACACACACACACACACACACACACACACACACACACACACACACACAAACGACGAATAAGGATCACTCATCAATCATGTCCTCCTGTTTCCTGTGACCATTCTTACCCCCCCCCCCCCCGTCTCCAGAGGTGGCCCGTAACGACACCTGCTCGGAGCTGCCGGAGATCAGCAACGGCTGGAAGAGCACGTCCCACCCGGACCTGATCCACGGCACGGTGGTCACCTACCAGTGCTACCCCGGGTTCGAGCTGGGGGGGGCCGAGATCCTCATGTGCCAGTGGGACCTCAGCTGGAGCGCAGACGTCCCCCGCTGCGACCAGGGTGAGAGGGGGGAGGCACGGGGGAGAGGGGGGAGGGAGAGGGGAGGGACCATGGGGAGAGGGGGGAGGCACGGGGGAGGGAGGGGGGAAAGGGGAGAGACGCTGGGAGAGAGCTGGGAGAGACCAGGGGGAGAGGGGGAGGCACGGGGGAGGGAGGGGGGAGAGGGGGGAGACCAGGGGGAGAGGGGGGAGAGACCAGGGGGAGAGGGGGGAGAGACGGGGGAGGGAGGGGGGAGAGGGGAGAGACCAGGGGGAGAGGGGGGAGGGAGGGGGGAGAGGGGAGAGACCATGGGGAGAGGGGGGAGGGAGGGGGGAGAGGGGAGAGACCAGGGGGAGAGGGGAGAGACCATGGGGAGAGGGGGGAGGGAGGGGGGAGAGGGGAGAGACCATGGGGAGAGGGGGGAGGGAGGGGGGTGAGGGGAGAGACCAGGGGGAGAGGGGGGAGACCATGGGGAGAGGGGGGAGGGAGGGGGGAGAGGGGAGAGACCATGGGGAGAGGGGTGAGGGAGGGGGGTGAGGGGAGAGACCAGGGGGAGAGGGGGGAGACCATGGGGAGAGGGGGGGAGACGCTGGGATGGGGGAGGGGGGGGGAGAGAGACCAGGGAAAGAGGGGAGAGACCAGGGTGAGAGGAGGGGGGGACCAGAACATCTCCTTCTGTTACTCCTGCAGTGGTACCTTCTGACGTTCTCCTCTGACGTTCTCCTCTGTTCTCGTTGTCTCCTGACCTCCTCCTCTGGTCCTCTTCCGTCCTGCGGTCTCCTGCCCTCCTCCTCTGGTCCTCCTCTGTCCTGCTGTCTCCTGCCCTCCTCCTCTGGTCCTCCTCTGTCCTGCTGTCTCCTGCCCTCCTCCTCTGGTCCTCCTCCGTCCTGCGGTCTCCTGACCTCCTCCTCTGTCCTGCTGTCTCCTGACCTCCTCCTCTGTCCTGCGGTCTCCTGCCCTCCTCCTCTGGTCCTCCTCTGTCCTGCGGTCTCCTGACCTCCTCCTCTGTCCTGCGGTCTCCTGCCCTCCTCCTCTGGTCCTCCTCTGTCCTGCGGTCTCCTGACCTCCTCCTCTGGTCCTGCTGTCTCCTGACCTCCTCCTCTGTCCTGCGGTCTCCTGCCCTCCTCCTCTGGTCCTGCTGTCTCCTGACCTCCTCCTCTGTCCTGCGGTCTCCTGCCCTCCTCCTCCGGTCCTCCTCCCCCAGTGCTGACGTGTCCGGACCCCGGGGCGGTGGAGCACGGCCGCCGGACCCTCTCGGCCCAGCGGCTCGGGGTGGGCTCCACCGTGCAGTACGCCTGTCAGAAGGGCTACCTGCTGGCCGGCGCCGCCCTGCTCACCTGCTGCCGCCGGGACGCCGCCAAGCCCAAGTGGAGCGACCGGCTGCCCAAGTGTGTCCGTGAGTACCGTCGCCGTGACGATGAGGAGGGGGATGACGGGGAGGCGGAGGACGATGATGATGATGATGATGAGGATGAGGATGATGATGATGATGGGGGCTGTTATGAAAAACTATGTTTTGTAGGAATCGTATTTGTGTGTGTGTGTGTGTGTGTGTGTGTGTGTGTGTGTGTGTAGCCCGGTGAGTCTGAGTGTGTGTGTGTGTGTAGGTTGTTCACACACACACACACACACACACACACACACACACACACACACACACACACACACAAATACACTATGACACATCCACAATGACATATTTTCCAAGCTATTGAAGCTATTTAAAACGCTTACTAGGCATGTTCCCTCTCCAAGATTCTGTCTGTCCTTGTCACTCTTCAAGATAGTGCATGGCCAACCTTAAATGTATATTTTATTTACTTTGTTATTATTTGCTCAGTTGAGGGTGTCTGAAGTTCATGCATGCTTCTGCTAGTTGTGAAGGGTGGGAGTGTCAATCAAATACAATAAAAAATGGATAGGATGGCACTTGGCCCGTTCTAGTTGACCTCTTCAAGATGGCGGTCGGTTGTATATAGACCTCTTCAAGATGGCCTCTCTCCCCTGTCGGCAGCGGAGCGCTACGAGCCGTGCAGGAACCCCGGCGCCCCGTCCACTAGCGTGCAGAGCTCCGAGAAGGCCTTCTACCAAGCAGGGGAGTCGCTTACCTTCTCCTGCCACCCCGGCTACGAGCTCCAGGGTGAGGCCGCCATCGCCTGCGTCCCGGGACACCCGTCCCAGTGGAACAGCACGCCGCCTGCCTGCAAAGGTACGACCGGAGATAACCGGTTTACGGGACGATCTAACGCCGTTCCTTCTTACAGAGCGTCTTATCCTAGCTGTCTGTGTTCTGTACGGGGAATGGGTTAACCTAGTGATGGTTAGTGCATGGCACTTGTTTCTGTGAACATCCTTACTGTACCGACAGATATATTGTTGTTTCTCTTTCTTCTGACAAATGTCGCTTTGGATTAAAGCGTCTGCTAAATGCCCTTAATGTAAATGTACATGTTAGTCTACGCGCACAAGATGGCACGCTGAGGATGTTAAGAAACCATGACTTAACCTAATAACTTTTATTCACTTGTATTTATTCAATTAAAACTGTTCTTATAATTGATTTCCCTTTCTGAACGTCCGGTGACTCTGTGTTTCAGCTTCAACCAGCAAGTTTGTGAACGAGCGAAGGCTGGACGGTACGTCTTATCACCACAATCAAACTTATCCCTATTGAAAGAAAGTAACGTGAAGTTATGCATTTTTGTTCTTTTCTTTTATGTATAATGTATTATTTTTTTATTTCTACATTGAGGTTATTACAAACATATTTTATATATTTCATTCGATATTTTTTTCCTTGATGGATTTGTTTCGAGAAAACAAATTGGGGGACATTTTTGTCTTCTATGCATTTAATTTTTTTTTTTATATAAATGTATTTTTTTATATAATTTTGTTTCTATTTTTTTTCATGTAAAATAAGTACCTTTCTCAGTGCTCTGAGCGTGCTGTCTGTGTTCCAGTGGCGAGCCCGGAGCTTGAACTGGAGGGCTCCAACGTGGCGCTGGTGGTGCTGGTCCCGGCCGTGGTGGTGCTACTTGCCGTCCTGGCCGTCTACGTCTACTTCACCAAGTAAGACCCCGTCGCCATGGGGGCCGGAAACTCAATACACCGAATATATCGCTACCTGACCAGAATCTAACTATAAATACACAGCACGTCGCTACGGTGACCAGAAACTACCTCAAACTACAGAGCACATCGCTATGGTGACCAGAAACTAACTATACCGTACACAGAATCACCAATCATATTTTTAAACAGAATCACTATGGTGACTAGAAATGAACTTTAAACTACACCTTATATCGCCACAGGGACCAAACACTAAGCTACACCAAAAATCGCTATGTGACCCAAAACTTACAATAAACTTCCCCGGATATCGCTACGGTTACGAAACCGTAACCGTAGCGATACACAGAATATCGCTTCGGTGGCCGAAGTCAAGGTATTAGAAACAACATGGAATATCGCCGCGGTGACCAAACAAAACATATTTAGTCAACTTCATCAAATATTTTCTCCGTCTCCGTCATTCAGTTGTGGTGTTTTGTTTCCGATCGCAGACTACAGGGGAAGTCGGTCCGAATGCCGTCGTCGCTGCCACCCTACGACAACATGACGGAGGAGTCGGCGTTCGACAACCCCGTGTACGAGAGAGGCGTAAGTACGGCCGGGCTGAACCTGCAGGACGTGGGCTCACACGACACCAGCGTGCTGTCCTGAAGCCCGGCGTCATCTCATGTCTCACCGGTAGAGGGCGCCACTTAGCGGTCCGTCAGCTGTTTACTTCACCAACGACAACATGAATTTGTGGATCTGCATGTGTCGGTCCCAATTCATATTGTGAACATTTCATTTTTGTTATTTATTTGTATTTATTCATTCATACCTTCATTTATGTTGATAGCTTCACTATCATTTCATTATTTATTTATTTATTTTCATTTTTATTTATTTTCATTTGTATTATTGTTCATCATGTCACGTCCATGCTGTGTTGCACTCCACCGTTCATGTGTTCATGTATTCCTGTTGTTGTTATTGTTTATTTGTATCATCCGTCTTGTTTGTGTTGTCATCATCTACCATGATCAAAGATGTCTTCATGACCGCATGAATGCAGATGTACTTCACTGGTATTTATTCATCTTTAAAGTTCAACCTTTTCTAATGAAACAAACAGTGAAGCTTAATGCTTTTGTATAATATGTTTGATATCTTAATTTTGTAAAGTGAAATATGAGAACCTCTGCTGCATGATTAAGGCAGCGTTTCCCATTTCAAACGGTTCGTCCAGTGTTGATGAAACCACACAGTGTTTCCTGCTCACTGTTCTCTCCTGTTCCCATCGTCACCCTCTCCATCCCACTCCCTCTGGGTCCAGCACCGGAAGACCCACTCGACCTACTAACTGCCCCCCCGGGCCCCACCCAGGAGGCCGAAAGACTTTGAGGGGACCCTGACCATTCCCCCTCCCCCCCACAACCCCTCACTCCAGAGGCTGATGCTCCAACCTAAAATGGAGGCCTGCTCATCCTGCAGCCATCGTATTGACTACCTCTCTCAACCTCGCCGCCATCTTCTCGTCCTCCTTCCGTTTATTATTCAACGTTCCCGACGCGACGCTCCGATCAGCATCCGACCGGACCAAATTATTCCGTGGCGGATTATTTCATCAGCGCCATAGGTTTAACTTTCTCTTCGTTTCAGTCTTGTTTTCCACTCTGCTTCACCCTGTTTTAATACCTTTACGGAATATCGTTTTTTTCTTCTCTCACTGTTAGAATAAGGTTTGTTAAAAGGCGTTTGTTTCCCCCTCACCGCCCACATCTCCAGGCTGTACTAGATTGTGTTCCATGTTTCTGTCCTTCTACAAACCACTCTGTGCTTATCGTGGATTTTTCTGGGGAAGGTTTTTCTTTTTATTACTGGTTGTTGGGATTGCAGGTTTTAATTTGTTTTAACACCAAAAGATTGAGACAGAGAGCAGGTGGAGTGGACCAACGTTTCAGTTTAACGACGTACCTGTAACGTTCAGAAGACACGATCACCTTGTCATGCTAAGTGTGCAACTCTTTCGTTTTCCCTGTCTTGATCTGTTTATGTATTTATTTGATTTGACTGCGGTTTAGTTATCCAGTACAGAGAACAGAAAGACTCAGAGAGGCTCCGCGGAGAATGAACTTTCCAGTCTTGTATTTTAGACAATCTTTCTTTAGCACAAGAACCAGGAGGACCCATCAGAGACTGAAGACTGGAACCCATCCCGACGCAGACACCGCCACCCCACGGAGACGCTGGGGTTGAGAGGAAAGACACTCTTTGTTCCCTAAGGACTGGAGAGGAGAGAGGGTTTAAAGCTTAAAGACCGGCCTGGAAGGGAGAGGAGTAAGAGTTTGAAGGTTAAGGACCAGCCTGGAAGGGATGAGAGCGAGGGTTTGAAGGCTGAAGAGGGCCTGGAAGGGAGAGGAGAGAGGGTTTAAAGGCTGAAGGGGGCCTGGAAGGGAGAGGAGAGAGGGTTTGAAGGCTGAAGAGGGCCTGGAAGGGAGAGGAGAGAGGTTTTAAAGGCTGAAGGGGGCCTGGAAGGGAGAGGAGAGAGGGTTTAAAGGTTGAAGAGGGCCTGGAAGGGAGAGGAGAGAGGGTTTGAAGGCTGAAGAGGGCCTGGAAGGGAGAGGAGAGAGGGTTTAAAGGTTGAAGAAGGCCTGGAAGGGAGAGGAGAGAGGGTTTAAAGCTTAAATACTGTCCTGGAAGAGAGAGGAGAGAGGGTTTGAACCCTAAAGACCGGGGTGGTGGAGGGTTTGTACCCTGAAGGCCGGGGTGGTGGAGGGTTTGTACCCTGAAGGCCGGGAGGGCGGAGGGTTTGGAGGTTGAAGACCAGGGGGGAGGAGGGTTTGGAGGTTGAAGACCAGGGAGGCGGAGGGTTTGGAGGTTGAAGACCAGGGGGGCGGAGGGTTTGAAGCCAGCACCGCATCGCCTGCTGAGAACGGAGCATTCTTCTGAATAGCCAAACATTTCGTTAATAGGAAAGGCGATGAAGCGAATAATGTGAATTAAAAGCGACAATGGGGCTGAATTACTTGTACTGCTCATTCTAATGGAAATAAAGTATTTTAAACGTGGATCTATTGACGTAGTATGAAGGTACACCTTTCCTTTTGATGGTTTTTCATTTACAATCAGTCACATTTATGCTTGGCTGGTGACCTTTAACTAAAGATGATATGTTAGTGGTGTATTTATACATAATTTGCATCTCAAGTCTCCGAAAAAAGGATACCGTTAAATTAATTTCTCATTAACCTCTGTACTTTCTCATCAGAGATGCATACTCACTATATCAATATAAAACCAAACCTGAGCACTATCATGACTAAAATTAACACTATCACCTTCCTCATAAGAATCTGTGATATAAAGATGAATCCACAACGTGAAATCTGTAACAAACTAGTTAACGTGTCATCAGTGGCAACATGCAGCAACACAAAACCTACCCATAATGCCCTTCTTCATTAGCGCCATGGAATGGAGACACTGTTCATTACTTCTTCAAGCTCAAGCTTCAATATAAAAAGCGGAATTAGCGGAACACTTTGGTTGTTTTAATTTAATTGGATTGTAGATGCCTATTTGTGTTTTCTGGTAAACGCATAGCAAATGACTTTCCTGTCCGTCGGAGAGGCTGGGGACTCGTTCCCTGGGGCGGGCTGGGAGGAAACTCATTTCAGCTCTCCTATTTACATAGAAGTCAAATGAGGGGAAGCCACAGAAATATGATTAAATACACAGTGAATCTGTGAATACTTTAAAACCCTTCTTTTGTTCATAGACTGAACAATAAGAAACGCTTTAAACATGCAGTCTGATAATCGGGTCCTCATACAGCATGTGTGCCACTTGTGTACATGTTTTTAGATTAATAAATGATCTTGCAAATACTAATGTATGTACATATGTTTAAACTTTTAAATATGTATATTAAATGCTGGTGAATATATTATAATACAAAGGTGCGGTCCAGTTATGTGTCGTTGGTTCGGTTGATTTTAACGGACAGAGAGATTTAGCATAATCCCCTCGTTAGTTAAATCCACCTTTAACCGTTCTTGTCAGGTCAAGTCCATTGTCTTAACACCGGTATTCGCAGCAGGGGCTTCACAGACCACGGCCCTCTAAAGGACGTTCTTCTGCCATTGACCTTGGTTTATTTTTTCATTCCTATTGTGGGAATCAGGGGCGTAGGAATGAGTTTAACATTGGGGGGGACATATATCGGAAACCTGACAGATCCGGTATAATTTTTAGGTGGGACAAATGCGCCTGCCTCCGATATTGGAGGGGACACGTCCCCTCCGTCCCCCCGGGTTCCTACGCCCTTGGTGGGAATATCTGTTGAGATCTATTTCAGATTCATATACATTTTTAAAGATTTACAGAAAAAATAAGATCCGAGGAATTATGGGTATTGCGTGATAGCACTACACACTTAGGCTAATTCACGGCCAACGTTAAGTCAAAATGTATTTTAATTTTGTAAATGTTGAGGTCTTATAATACTTAATCATTTTGTACAACATGATGTTGAAGAAACGTTCTCATGTCATGTGGATAAAAGTGTATTTCGGCCTACGTTAATAATTCACGATGGTACGTTTTCCACAACCACCACCAGATGGCAGTGTCGTCATTGTTAACGCGAAAGACCGTTGCTTGAAATGCCGTTGACGTCAAATACAACTAATAAAAATACGGAGCACTTCCTCTGTGGATACAATCAAGAATTCATTGTTATATTCCATAAACGTCGTCGGCCTATTAAGCTCAATATGTATTGATTGTTGCAATGGGTCACTAACACTTTTAACCGAAGCAAGGTGCACTGATACAGACCCTCCCTGGCGTTGAGGAGAGGGTGATTATAGGGTCTCTGAAGGACGCCTACAGGTGAGATCAGACACTGTGGACCGAACCCAGAAGAACCTTTCGTCTGGGAGTCACACATCACCCTGCCTCCAAAGTAGACTGAAACAATGAGCAACCTAGGCCTATTTCCTAACCTCAGCACAACGAGCGTTGGGCTGACCCCAGAGCAGCAACACGCACAGAGACCCGTCAGCCGGGAGAGGAAAGTTGAGCCTCATAGAGGACAGGACAGGCGAGCCTGGACTTGCATACTTTGATTAAAGTATCCGCTAAATTACTAATTTAAGGTACTGTGAACGTATCGTTGGTTTAATGCAATTGTGTGCTAATGAACGCGTTTCGTTTGAAAACGACTGCTTAAACCAACCTTACGTTCACAATTCTCCCAGTACCCATTAACGAGGCCCATCCCGCGGCCGGCCACTAGATGGCACTGCTCCCCCTGTCCGCCCCGACGGGCTATTTCGGTGATATTTTTAATTCTCCACGCTTCACCACGGAGGGCAGCTCTGACACCTGACCTAATCCGGGCCCCCCGTGCACCGCTGGCGAGCTGCTTAGCACGGCTACGGAACGAGATGGTTCACAATTAAAGCGAAACGGGCCCTGCTCATAATCCAACGGAGACCGCGACATGGCAATTAACCCACTAATACAGCCGCCCATTAGAGACCTTCCCGGCCGCCGTAGGGCTGGAGCTGAGCCGCATTAGGAGACAGAGTTTAATGTAATGACCCATTCAACGGATCCTCGCTCTTTTCTTTCTTTTTGTGCATTAAATGATATGTAGTGTGGCCACTAAGTTTAGACTGGTGGAGAGAGAAATGGACCGAGAGAGAGAGAGAGAGAGAGAGAGAGAGAGAGAGAGAGAGAGAGAGAGAGAGAGAGGGAGAGAGAGCGAGAGAGAGAGAGGGGGGAAGAGAGAGAGAGAGAGGGAGAGAGAGAGAGAAAGAGAGCGGGAGAGCGAGAGAGAGAGAGAGAGAGAGAGAGAGAAATAGAGCGGGAGAGTGAGAGAGAGAGAGAGAGAGAAAGAGAGAGAGTGAGAGAGAGAGAATAAGAAATATAGATGGTGTGTGTATGTTTGTGAGTCTCATCTGAGATTTCAACCTTTGGCATGGCCTGAGATTATGATTATGAATATGGTTTTGCTTATATTATTATTATTATTATTAATAATAATAATAATAATGATAATAATTTCACATTGTACAACACAAAAGTGAAATAACTGAAGTTATAAGTGATCTGTAGAAAACAGATACATAACATAAACACACACAAACATAGTCGCTAACATGTAATCCCAGACATATACACACACACATTCTTTATTACATGTAAACCCATCCACACACTCTCACATGTACACACACACATACACGCACTCACACACACACACACACATACACACACTCACACACACACACACACACACGTGCACACACACACACACACATACATTTGCATATAATAACCAGCACTACGTGAAGCAGACTGTAGTTCATAGAGTCCTTCGCCTTCACATGTTGGGTTTAATTGTGTTGTGTGTTGAGTGTTGCGTGTTGTGCGTTGAGTGTTGTGTGTTTGTTTCGTGTGGTAATAAGGCTCCGCTCTGCACAACACAAGCACGCGTTTATTTTCACTACATTTACTTTCAAATCAATTTCCGCCAGCAGAGTTATTTTCCCCCCGTAATGAATGGGTTGCTTGGATTGGGCTTTATTAGTCTGAGATGGGACAGTGTGTGTGGACAGCCTGCATCACGGGAACGACACCAATCAAAACACAATCAAATTGGTCCGTAAATCTCAGCAATGGCTTCTGTTATTGGAGCCTGACTGAAAACGAAACACGCCTGGACTTAAATCATGTTTCATATTTAAATCATGTTTAAGTCTTCTGGTAATATAGAGGAGCGTCGACATCTTCATCACATGATCTCTACTCCTCTTTGTCACATGTTCTCGACTCTTCATGACATGATATCTACTCCTCTTCATCACATGTTATCTACTCTTCATTGTCACATGATCTATACTCTTCATCACATTTTATCTACTCCTCTTCATCACATGTTCTCTACTCTTCATCACAGGATCTCTACTCTATACATAATGAACAATCTACTAATTATTACTAAATGATGTTTCTATTATTTAAACATCATCCATAATTTTGTTCCTTTCATTGTGAAGCGCATAACTTTGCAAACTACTCTTAAAGGAAAACAAGTGCAGATCTTTCAATTGGCTTCTCTAAAACAGTTATCTTTAAATTGTATTCATCGTCCATATCATCTCTGCACCCGTGACTCCATCGGTTTCCACCGTCTGAAATGAAAGCAATTTCTGTGTTTAATCCAACATGGCGGCTGATTACTCCAGTGAGAAACCAGGAGGATTCTGGGTAAAAACAAAAGAAAAACAAACAGCAGGAATACAATGGGAGGCACGGTTCACGACAGTGTCAGCCACTAATACAACTTCTACTACAACTACGACTACACTTACCACTGCCCAAACAAAAGCAGACCTTTGCAAAGTAAACCTTTCATCTCATTTGGGTAAAGACATACCAACTGAAAACCATCTCAGACATAATGTCTGCGTTTTTATCACAGCCTGCTTTAGACACAGAGCGGATCGCAGAGACGCAGTCTCCCAAGCTGGGAGGATGAAGGTAGTCTCCCCCCCCCCCCCCCCCGTAGGAGTGGGGTCCCAGTGGAGCCCTCCCCCTCCAGCGGTCATCGATGAGCCGCTGTCTGTGTGCATGTGTATGTATTACCCACAGAGAGAGAGAGGGGCGAGCGAGCAAAGGCCTTTACTTCCAGGGTCCTGGATGATGGGATTGAGAGGAGATGACAATAGAGAGAGAGAGAGAGAGAGAGAGAGAGGGGGGGGAGGAGAGAGAGAGAGAGGGAGAGAGAGATGGGGGAGGAGAGAGAGAGAGAGGGAGAGAGAGATGGGGGAGGAGAGACAGAGAGAGAGAGAGAGAGAGAGAGAGAGAGAGAGAGAGAGAGAGAGGTAGAGAGAGAGAGAGAGAGGGGGGGGGAGGAGAGAGAGAGAGAGGGAGAGAGAGATGGGGGAGGAGAGACAGAGCGAGAGAGAGAGAGAGAGAGGAGAGAAAGAGGGGGAGAGAGGCAGAACGAAATAGGGAAGAGGATGAGAGGGAGAGAGAGCGAGGAGGATGAGCGAGAGAGGGGGAGAGAGCGAGACAAAGGGGTGGAGGAGGGCTGATCCGACCAGACACTAATGCGGCGTGACATCTCTGAAATGAATCCCTGGGTGTGGTGGCGAGGGGCCGTCCTCCAGAGAGGGGGGGGATAAAGCCGGCTGTAAATGATGTTTGATTAGTATTTAGATCATGTACCTGGCCGGCCGGCCCGCTGTCAGCCACGCTCCGCTCGCGCGGCCCTGCTGTCCGGCCCTGGTCTCCGGGCCTGTCTGTATTCATAACACTCTCTCGCCCGTCGCCTCGCGGTCGACGGGACGGCCGCTGGACTCGGTACACCGGCGGCGTGCGGCTCAGGAGGTACAGCGGATCGGCTGGTCACCAGAAGGTCGCTGGTTCGATGCCCGGCTCCTCCTAGCTCGAGTGTGGAGGTGTCCGCGAGCGAGACGCCTCACCCTGACTGCTCCCGACGAGCTGGCTGTCGCCCTGCGTGGCCGACTCCGCCGTCGGTGTGGGAATGTGTGCGTGAACGGGTGAATGTGAGGCAGTGTTGTAAAGCGCTTCGAGTGGCCGCTGGTTAGAAAAGCGCGACATAAATGCGGTCCATTTACCATTTCTACCGGTTCAGAGATGATGCCTATCACCTTACATGAGGGCTGAAACTCACTTAAAAGCCTTAGCTTCATTAATCCTACGTTCTATAGCGGGTGGTGGTCTTCTCCCAGCCAGAAGGCTCGAGGTTCGATCCTCCATGTCAGCACTCTACCCGCAGCCACCCATGAGAGAGATGCCCCCTAGCCCCTACCTGCTCCTGAACAACGTGCTCGTGGCACGCAATACTAACAAACATGGCACCACCAAAGATACGCTCCGATGGCGGACGTTTGAAACAGACCAACGTCGGCTTACACTCGGTTTGTGTTCGTTTGTAGGACCACACAGTTTGCTCGTCGAGACACGTCACCCGACTAGCCTCCGTCCCTCAGACCTCCGGCCCTGGGTCGGGGGTGGGCGGGGGAGTGGGGAACAGGGAGAGCCAGGGGCCAGCGGTGGGGGCCCCCAGTCGACCCGTTCTATATGTACATTAGTACTGAACCCTCCTGTTTGCTCACAGCTTAGCAGCCAGCAGGCAGCCGGGCCCCCGCACGGCAAACAGCCACCCGGGAGAGCAGCCTAATACCTGGCTGTCGCTGCCTGTTTGTTCATGCACCGCAGCATCTTAACAAGGTATTACCTCCCCCCCCCCCTCCCTGAAGCCACCGGACGCTGGGGAGGAGGGGGGCGGGGGGGGAGGCGTGCAAATTGCGAAAACGTAGAAATTGGGTGAAGTGGGAGATTTGTGCATATCTATGAATAAAGAGGGATGAACGCGCTGCATCCAAACACTGAGGATAATGATAGATTCTCAGCAGGTGAAAGACGCTGAATACAAACCAGCCAAACCAGGCGGGGTCGGAGTTCAGAGGCGCTAGGGTAGCACCATCGCCTTCCTCTTGTTTTTCCTTTGGGTTGTGTTCAAGAACAACACAAAGAAGGGCGCTATTAGCGTGCTGCATCAGTGAGAGGAGACGCTGCCACGCTACATGCTAGACACACTGCTACGCTACGGGCTAGCTACTGCTACGATCAATGCTAGACGCTGCTACAACACATGCGATAGGCTTCGGAGCTGGATGCTAGTTGCTGCTAAACTAAGCGCTAGAAACTGCCAAGCTACATGCTAGCATTATGCTACATGCCATTCGCTACAAAGCTAGATGCTAGTTGATGCTACAATCAATGGTAGCCACTGCTGCGCTACATGCGAGATGCTGCTAAGCTAGATGCTAGTCACTGCTATACTTACTGCTAGACACTGCTACGCTACGTGCTAGGTGATGCTATGCTTCATGCTAGACACTGCTACACTACGTGCTAGATGATGCTATGCTTAAAGCTAGACACTGCTACGCTACGTGCTAGGTGATGCTATGCTTAAAGCTAGACACTGCTACGCTATGCGCTAGGTGACGCTATGCTTCATGCTATACACTACTACTCTACGTGCTAGGTGACGCTATGCTTCATGCTTTACACTGCTACACTACATGCTAGGTGACGCTATGCTTCATGCTATACACTGCTACGCTACGTGCTAGGTGACGCTATGCTTCATGCTATACACTGCTACGCTACGTGCTAGGTGACGCTATGCTTCATGCTATACACTGCTACGCTACGTGCTAGGTGACGCTATGCTTCATGCTATTCTGCCTGCTGCTGATGCAGCCGTTTCCAGAGGGCGTCACTGTCTCTCTCTCTCCTCCTCCCTGCTACTCTCTCTCTCCCCTCCTCTCTCCCCTCCCACCTCTTCCCTCTCCTCCCTTCTCCTCCCTGCTCCCCTCTGCTCCTCCCACCTCCTCCATGGTTGTTGTGTTGATGGAGCTGCTCAGCAAGCAGAACTAATCACACCTCTGACTGCTATCTGTCTCCGTCAATTACACACTGGCTGGCTGAGGCCTGCTGCCAGCACACACAACTCAACACACACACACACACGTACACACACACACACATGTACGCATGCACACACAACTCAACAGTCACACAGACACACACACATGCCTGTACGCACGCACATACACAACTGAACACAGCCTCACACACATATACACGCACACGTACATACACACACACACAGTTGAAACGCAGCCTCACACACACATACACACAACTTATCACAGCCTCCAACACACTTGCAGATACACACAGACGTACGCACACGCAGATATAGACACACAACTCAACAGAGCTTCACACTCATACACACACACACACACACATGCAAAATAGGATAGGAATAGAATAGGAAACCCTTACCCTAGAACCAAACTGATAGAGTAAAAAAACAGCCCTGACATGAAACTCCAACGCCAGAACCAAACCCTGAACCCAAACCCATCTACTGACCAAATACTGATTGTATTTATGTACTTGTTTCGTATCTATTAAGTCACCTGCTTGTGTTTCGGACTCTGACGTCCAAACCAACAGGTTAAAATATTCCTTCATGTCAGGAATCCACCAGCTGCTAACCAGACTCAGAGCAGGGGCCTCAGCTGGGGGCCCGGTCCGGGGCCCTCTCTCCTCCACCTCCTCCATCTTCTCCGTCTCATCTCCTCCATCTACATTAACCCAAACCCCATCCCTCCCACTTCATCTACAAATCACCCGTTAATTGGCGGTCATCCCGTGCCTAACGATGTGATGGTTTGTCCGGCTCCATCCTAATACTGACCGTACTAACGATGTGATGGTTTGTCCGGCTCCATCCTAATACTGACCGTACTGTCTTCCCACCTCTACCCCAAGGGGTTCTGGGTATTGTAGTTTCACAGTAACAGCCGGGGGGTCTTGTAGTTGAATGTATAAAGGGGTGTGTGTGTGTGTGTGTGATCGCTTCCCTCCATGTCTCGCTCTTATCTCCATCTGGTATAATTGATCTTCTCTCTCTCTCTCCCGTATCCCTGCCATTCCTCTTCCTCATCCCTCTCTCTCCTCCTGCTCTCTTGCTCGCTCGTTCTTCCTCTCCTCGCTCTCTCTCATTCCCTCACTCCGTCTCTCTGTCTCTCACCCCACTATCGCTGCCATTCCTCTTCCACGTCCCTCTCCCCTTCTCTCTCTCCCCCCTCT
>NC_136939.1:1899991-1926614 GCF_949987615.1 Pollachius pollachius | reverse complement strand
TCCTTACTGAACTGAGCGATCCTTTTGGGTAGGATCCGTCTAACCCCACTGCAGGAGATGTGGATGAAAGCGACGGCTAACTTGACTAGCAATATTCCAAAACACAACATTTAGATATACATTTAGGGCATTAAACAGATGCTTTCATCCAGAACGACTAACAATAAGTACATTGTCAGAAGAAAGAGAAATAACAATATATCGCTGTAGGTACAGAAAGGATATTCATAGAACCGAGTGCCATGTACTAATAATCGCTAGGTTAACCCATTCCCCGTATACAACAAGATAGCTAGGATAAGTGCAAGGACGCACAACATACAATAAGTGCGTGCATTAAGTGCCAGGACGTACAACATAAAATAAGTGCGTAAGAACTCTGCCTAGAATACGGCATCATACTGTTTAATTGATTCGTATTCAGAGGTTTCGGTTTTCTGTATAATCCAACTACTCCGTACAACAAATCAAAAGGGGGGCGAAAAATTGCTGTACGACCTAGTTTAACTGGCCAGAGGTCAGAGTAGCTCTAGCATGTACTGGTTTCTGCTAGCATAGCATATAGCTACTGGTTTCTGCTAGAGTAGCATGTAGCTACTGGTTTCTGCTAGCGTAGCATGTAGCTCCTGCTTTTTTGCTAGAGTACAGCAGCCCGGCTCACGAGAAGACCAGCCCAGCCAGATCCACCGAGAACCAAGCAGGTCTCTCCTCAACACCCCACCCAGGACCCGACCGGGCAGGGGGGTCCCTGTTGCGTTTTCCCTTACCCAGAGGCCCCCTGGGGCCGGTCCTGTGTCTACAACAGGGGCCCTAATGGATGAGGGCCTTCCAGGCTAAGTGCGGCTCCCAAAGACAATAGCTAAAGGGGGTAATTGCAGTGCACCTGTGGTTTGTGTCTTTAGTACCGGACCCTTGTGGTCCTAACAAGCGTCCTAACGAGGGTTCTAACGAGCGTCCTAACGAGGGTTCTAACGAGGGTCCTAACGCGGGCGGTGGAACCGTGGTTCCTCCGGCCCCCCCGCCGTGATCCGCCCGGAACGTCACACATACTCCCGCCGCTCAACACACTCCTACGCCTGGTCCGGATAACCTAATTAGAGAGAGAGAGAGAGAGAGAGAGAGAGAAAGGAGGTCTCTCTCTCTCGCCCACTAATTAGTGCTCCGGTTATTAGATATCGCTCTATGAATATCTTCATGAAGAGGAGTTAAAATAGACGTCCCCTGGCATCCAGCGCCGCGCTGCGGAGCTCGGGTGGATCTCCCTGACGCTGACACCGGTTTGAAAGACTCAATAAGTGAATTGGAAGAAAAATGAAAGCGCGAAGAGTTAATAGTTAAACGATGTTTGATTCTGCGTCTCAAACAGGGGGATAGTTGGTTTGAATTAAAACAAGGAAATGCACACATGCCAGCATTTCCCTGACATAAGATAAGATGATGATAAGTATAACTCCTAAGGCTCTCTTCCAGTCTACTTTATAACACATATCCCGTGCTTGTGTTAAACGCTGTGGTTTTACCCCAAAAGTCAGTTCCCATTTTAAAAAGGTCAAATCTCAAAGTGGATATTTCATTTCCTGCCATAACATGAGATATTCATTATATTTGACTTGGCTCAGAGCTCAGTCACTTAATATTATATATAATGTACTACTTCATTTAAAGAAGGGAGTGCTAAAATCAAATCTAATATTCTATTACATTTAACAATATAATATGACTAATGACTTCATTCACCACATTATTCAACCCATATCATTCACCACTTCAACCTACAGTTCACCACAACAAAATCCCCAGCATTCACCACAACACTAACCACAACACAAACCCCAGCACTCCCCACATCACTAACCACAACACTAACCACGACATTCACCACACTAACCACAACATTCATCACAACACTTACCACAACATTCACCACAACACTAACCACGACATTCACCACACTAACCACAACATTCATCACAACACTTACCACGACATTCACCACACTAACCACAACACAAACCCCAGCATTCCCCAAATCACTAACCACAACACTAACCACGCCATTCACCACACTAACCACAACATTCATCACAACACTAACCACGACATTAATCACAACACTAACCACGACATTCACCACACTAACCACAACACTAACCATGACATTCACCACAACACTAATCACGACATTCACCACAACACTAACCACAACATTCACCACAACACTAACCACAACATTCACCACAACACTAACCACAACATTCACCACACTAACCACAACATTCACCACAACACTAATCA
This sequence comes from Pollachius pollachius, assembly GCF_949987615.1. Classification (NCBI taxonomy): domain Eukaryota; kingdom Metazoa; phylum Chordata; class Actinopteri; order Gadiformes; family Gadidae; genus Pollachius; species Pollachius pollachius. The sequence goes on along the minus strand of NC_136939.1, from coordinate 1,924,319 downwards.
CGGCATTCACCACAACACTAACCACGACATTCACCACACTAACCACAACATTCACCACAACACAAACCACGACATTCACCACAACACTAAACACAACATTCACCACAACACTAAACACAACATTCACCACAACACTAACCACGACATTCACCACAACACTAACCACGTCATTCACCACAACATTCACCACAACACTAACCACAACACTAACCACAACATTCTTCGCTTCACCACAACGCTTACCACTTCACCCTACTGCTCACCACAACATTAACCACAACATTCACCACAACACTAACCACAACATTCACCACAACACTAAACACAACATTCACCACAACACTAAACACAACATTCACCACAACATTCTTCGCTTCACCACAACACTTACCACTTCACCCTACTGTTCACCACAGCATTCACCACAGCGCTAACCACAACATTCACCCTACAGTTCACCACAATACTAACCACTTCACTAACCACCACATCCACCACTCCACCACCTCGCTACCCACCACATTCACAGCAGCATCGTCTTCAGCCCTCTGGTTTCGGGTTCGAACAAAAGCTTTGTTTACCTCTCAAGGCCTTCGTCTTCAGAGGACAACAACCAGAACAATAAGGTGCGCGCGGCGCTGAACGTATGTGGGCGGTTTGGTTACAAGCGACATAAGCAAGCGTTGTACGGGGAGGGAATACATACCATACAATGTGCTGAGGTCACCAGGCTGTCTGTGACAGGATTTGGGCTAACAGCTATTTGCGTTGAGGTGTGTGCTCGGTGAGGAAACAAAGTGTTGACCTTGCTGTTTTCGTGTGGTGGAGACACAGGACAAACGGCGAGGTCGCCGCCGCCCCCCCCCTTCCCGGGACACACACACACACACACACACACACACACACACACACACACACACACACACACACACCGTTTACGATTTAACCACGACTGCCGCTCGGCAGACGAAATGACCCATTTCAGAACGGGTTGACTTTCTGCTTTCACTTTTTGCGCGCGCGCGCTTATTGTTGGCTTTTACGTCTGCTGCTTTTGTTGCGTCTCAAACAGCTCCGTCTCTTTGTTTACCCACTAAATCGTTGCGGCATTATCCCTCGTGTGAATCCCCCATGTAGGCCAGGCACTGGGCGCACAATGCTTCTGTCCGCGCCATTCAGCCGCAGAGTCATAATACGACGGTTTCCAGGCTTTCCGTTTAATAACAGTCTGAACCGAAGGGGGTGTAATCACGGCGGTTAGGGCAAATTATGGCGTCTGTGGTGGGCCCATACATCGGGCTTTTCTGTGGCCGTTAAATAATACAAGAGGTTTCCTGTCACCGTGGGGGGGAAATAAAGTAAAAAAAGGACAGTCCACATGGCAGACTGCGGTAATCGCCCTGTCGTTAGTAAACACTTAACCGCCAACCTGCGCCCCCTGAGATTGAAGTCGTTTACCCCTTCGGTTCGTCCGGAGCCAGCAGAGTTCTGCCGGGTTTGGGAGGTTAGTTGTGAGTGTTTTCTAACCAAATGGCTACCATGTCTTTTCAAGATCCACCCTGAGACCACAATACCAGCGGGAAGCTCTTCCTCGTCCAATATCGACTAAATAGTTCATTTAAATCTGCACTTAATGTACGCACTTCCTGTATGTTTAACGTCCTTGCCCTTAACAATAGTGCTTAGCATTGTGTAGCCTCATCCTAGCTAGCTGTTTAGCTAGAAATTGTTTCTCCCTCTTCTGACAAATTGTAAGTTGCTTTGGATAAAAGCGTTTGCTAAATGTAAATGTAAGTTGTTCTAGGTATTTACTTGTATATCTAATAAAAAAAAACATACAAACAGTAAAAATGTGGTTTACATGTTAGCATTTGAGGTGAATTCAGATATCTTTTTTATATCCAGTATAAAGTACATGCTTGAACTTTAGGCTCTAAAAAGACTCCTTTTGTAAACCATACTGTAAACACTAGCTACCTGGCTCTGTTGAACTGCTGTTAATTAACATTGAGGGCCCTTCAATTAAATGGGCCTGCCTCCAAAGACCATGTGATTAGAACCAATATGGATGGTCTCTCTCGCTCTCTCTCTCTCTCTCTCTCTCTCTGTCTCTCTCTCTCTCTCTCTCTTTCTCTCTCTGTCTCTCTGTCTCTCTGTCTTTCTCTCTCTCATGTGTCATTGGCATACATCCCTACCCTGTCGACGTGGTGAAAGTTGTGTTATGTGGTGAATATAACGGTGAATGTTGTGTTATGTGGGGAATGGGGGGATTAAGTGGTGAATGCTGCATTGAAAAGTGGGATGACATGGTGAATATCGTTGTTAATGCAGTGACAAAGATTGCAGTGAATAAAGTGATGAATGTGGTGGTGATTGTGGTGAGCGATTTTTGATGAATGGTGAATGATGTGGTGAAGTGAATAGTGTTTCGAAATGTGTCATCGATGGTATGGTGAATTGGTGAATGCATAACATCGGTATAATCAAGATGAAAGAACACTGAAGGAGGTTCCTTTGTTTGGTAAAAACAGACCACCAGCATGGCAGTGGACCCCCTCTACACACCCCCACTCACACCCCCCTACTCCAGGGTGAATATCCTCCTGCCCCCCCCCCTCCCTAGGGTGGATCTTTCTCCATACCACCCATACCCCCCCAGGATGGACCCCCCTCATGTACCCCTCTGTATCTCAGGGGACCCAGGTACCCCCCCCCCCCACATCCCCAGGGTGGATCTCACTCATGTACCCCCCTGCCCCCTGTATGGCGGGGTACCCCCCCCTACCCCCCTCCTATCCAGCCTCGACCCCCCTCATGTAGCCCCCCTGTATGTCGGGGTACCCCCCAGTACACCCTCTCCTTTCAAGGGTGGACCCCGCTCATGTTCCCCCCTGTATGTCGGGGTACCCCCCCAGTACACCCTCTCCTTCCCAGGGCCGACCCCCCTCATGTAGCCCCCTGTATGTCGGGGTACCCCCCAGTACACCCTCTCCTTTCCAGGGTGGACCCCCCTCATGTTCCCCCCTGTATGTCGGGGTACCCCCCAGTACACCCTCTCATTCCCAGGGTGGACCGCCCTGATGTAGCCCCCTGTATGTCGGGGTACCCCCCAGTACACCCTCTCCTTCCCAGGGTGGACCCCCCTCATGTAGCCCCCTGTATGTCGGGGTACCCCCCAGTACACCCTCTCCTTTCCAGGGTGGACCCCGCTCATGTTCCCCCCTGTATGGTGGGGTACCCCCCAGTACACCCTCTCCTTCCCAGGGCCGACCCCCCTCATGTAGCCCCCTGTATGTCGGGGTACCCCCCCAGTACCCCCCCTCCTCCCAGGGTACCCGGGGCTGACCTTTGGCTGCTGACAGGCCCTGCCGCCGCCTTTGTGCTGCGGACACCAGACACAGATCCTGATAAGCCCCCGATCCTCGGAGAGGCCGAACACGCAGATCCTCATTCACATGATCCCACCCCTCACCGCCGTGCTCCTGCCTTTTATTCCCGGCGTTCCTGAACGGAGATAGGGCTGCCGCGGTGGTGTATTATACAGCGCGTGTGTGTTCACCCGTTCATCTCGTATCCAGATAGGTTATCAGGAGCAGAAAACTGCACGCAGAGGGCTGTGGGGTCTGCAGATACGCTCTGGGGGGTGGGTGGGCCGCGCTGGAGGGTTGACGTAGGGGAGCTGGGAGGAACCCGCACAGCTACCGGGGGTCCTGTAGATCCCTACATGATGGGATGGAGGTCAAGTGCGATGTCACACACAGATAACGGTAAGGAGGAAGAGGAGAAGCCACGGTTTTGGAACGATAACAGAACCGGCTGGCGTTTTAAGATCTGTGAAAGCGGTTTATAATCGTGAAGATATGTTTACTGCTGAAGAATTACGACGGTTGATTTGTAAGCGTTAAAACGTTGTTGATTTTGTGTTGTAGAGTTTTATTCTACAGCACCATGTTCAGATGTGTTAAAGGCTAAGTGGTTTAATGGCTCCAATTTCATAAAATATAGCTGATTTCCAAAAAGTATGTGTGTATATTTAATTATACGTGTACATGTGTGTATTTACTTTTGCTTGTACATTCCCTACATTCCCATTCCTACATTCCCCAACATAAAAAATCACTGTAACTGTGGAAAAAAGCAGTAAACATTTCTCCCTTAAGTCGTTAAACAGGGGAACTAAAATACGAGATGTTTCCGCTTCTAAAAATAGTGCTTTCCTGAGAGGTCATTTCCTATTGGCTGCGCAGTGTGTGTGTGACACGCCTGGCCACGCCCCTCGCACCTGCTCCCATTGAACCCAACATGTCGGTTTTTCCAAATCCCATTTTGGCCTCAAACCCCATTTTTTTTTTGTAAATCTCCTGTTCCGGAAGTTGTCCTGCTCCAGCGGCTCTACCCCCCCCCCCCCCTCTAATACCTCCGTCGCCCCCCGACACCCATCACCCCACGGGGGGTCTTTATGGAGGTAAAGACGCCCGCCCAGCCCCACCATGACGGCCTGATTAACGTGAACCACAACACAATGACGGCACATGTCACCACAGCGCCCTCCGCGCCCCCCCACCCTCACAGCTACACCCCTAATAAGGATTAGGATGGCCAGGGCTTGCCCTGATGAAGAGGTCTTTGAGGGGGCTCCTGCATCCCCCCCCCCCCCCCCCCCCCGAGCCCTCCATTCACACCCCGGGCTCGCCTTGTCCTCTTGAATATCAAAGGTGGACAAGTCACACGCATGTGTGTCGCGGTGGACCCCCAACCCCCAAGCCCAGAACCCCAGGACCCCACCTCCACCTCTAGGGCTGTTCCACGGTCCGTTACAAAGGGCTGGAGGACCGGCCATCTGCTGCCTCTCCACCTCTCCCTCTCCGTCGCTCTCTAACCCTGCCCCTCCCTTTGGCTCTCCCCCTACTCTCTCTCACTCTCCCTCGGCCCCCTTCTTTCACTCTTTCACTCTCCCTCCCTCTCTCTCTCCCTTTCTCCCCCTTCTCTTTCTCACTCTCTCTCTTCCCCTCTTTCTCTCCCTCTCCCTCTCTCCCCCCCTTTCTCTCTCTCTCTCTCTCTCTCTCTCTCTCTCTCTCTCTCTCTCTCTCTCTCTCTCTCTCTCCTCCCTCCCCCTCTCTCCATACCCCCCCTCTCTCTCTCCCTACCCCCTCTCTCTCTCTCCCTCGGTCCCCTTCTCTCTCTCTCTCTCTCTCTCTCTCTCTCTCTCTCTCTCTCTCTCTCTCTCTCTCTCTCCCTACCCCCTCTCTCTCTCTCCCTCAGTCCCCTTCTCTCTTTCTCTCTTTCCCTCCCCCTCTCTCCCTCTCTCCCCCTCTTTCTCTCCCTCTCCCTCTCCCCCACCTTCCCTCTCTCCCTCTCTCTCTCTCTCTCTCTCTCTCTCTCTCTCCCTCCCTCTCCCTCTCTCCCTACCCTCCCTCTCTCTCTCTCTCCCTCGGTCCCCTTCTGTCTCTCTCTCTCTTTCTCTCTTTCCCTCCCCCTCTCTCCCTCTCTCCCCCGCTTTCTCTCCCCCCCCCCCCCTCTCTCCCCTTGGTCCCCTTCTCTCTCTCTCTCCCTCTCCCTCCACCCTCTCCTCCTGTCTCTGCTGTTTCGCCCCTCGGTCTTCATTCTGCTGGGTTCGACCTGCTGTCCCTGGACCAAAGACCCGTCCACACAGCGTGTCGGACTCAGTGCCCCACAGACCAGAAGGAGGACCTCTCCTCCAGGACGTCCCCAAACAGGGGTCACAGAGATGCTCGGGCAATGCGCAGTTCGGACATCCTTTCAGTGAATTTACATTAAGATACATATTAATGAAGTTAGTTAAAGGGACGGTGTGTACTGCTATGGCTCTGCACACTGAAAGGTACACATGATGAGGGCTTGGTGCAGGATGGACAGTTCTCGGGGAAGTCTCGCATGATTCTTAGATACGGAAACCAACCTCCTCCACCACCTCCACCGACCCCACTTCCATCATCACCACCACCCCTCCATCCACCACCTCGTCCACTTCCTCATCACCAGTATCCCCGTCACCTCCACACACACACACACACACACACGCGCACGCACACGCACGCACACACACACACACACACACACACACACGCACGCACGCACGCACGCACGCACGCACGCACGCACACACACACACGCACAAGCACACACGCGCACAAGCACACACACCGCCTCTCCGCCAGCCCCCATCTCATCTGCGCCGCTTCCTTGCACCTCAGCCAACTCCATTTCCACTTGGGTTCGATCAGCTCTCCGTTGGCCCCTGGAGAGAGACGGGACCCCTCCCTGCACGGATTACCCCCCCGGAGTGACGGACAGGGCTTTTCTCTGGGGAATCTCCCTCCTCAACAAAACACCTGGTTTCTCTTTTTCCCCCTCCCCTCCCTCCCTCCCCTCCCTCCCTCCCTCCCCTCCCTCCCCTCCCTCCCTCCCTCCCTCCCCTCCCTCCCTCCCTCCCCTCCCCTCCACTCCCTCCCCTCCCTCCCCTCTCCTCCCTCCCTCCCTCCCTCCCTCCCCTCCCCTCCCCTCCCCTCCCTCCCCTCCCTCCCCTCCCCTCCCCTCCCCTCCCCTACCCTCCCCTCAACTCCCTCCCCTCCCTCCCCTCCCCTCCCTCCCACCAGATCCTGACAGCCACCCTTTCCATTTTCCTCCTTCCTCCTCACCTCTGTTCCTTTGGTCCGTCCTCCCCCTCCTCCTCCCTCCTTCCCCCTCCTCCTCCTCCCCCCTCCGCCCTCCTCCACCTCCCCCTCCCCCTGGTCCGTCCTCCTCGCTGTCACTCATCCGTCCGTGCTGAGTGACAGGTGTCCCTCGCCATCTGACAGGGCAATTTGCCCCAAATTTTATAAAACGCGTGTCATCATAGGAACTGTCACGGGGCGCGGCGGCGGCGGCGGCGGCGAGCGGGAGAGAGAGAGACGCAGGGCGTGAGACGCAGGACGCAGACGTCAACGTTCCGGTTCCTGCTAGTATTGACAGATGGTTCTCCGCCTCCCCCCCACTCGTTCTCCATGTCTCCTCCTCTTCCTTTTGAAGCGTGTTCTGCGTCTCCTGCCCACACCTCTCCCCTCTCTGTCACCACCTCCTCCTCCCTCCTTCACGGCGGTCGGAGTGAACACGCACTGCGTACGCCGCGGCCATCCTCTACACACTTGCGGTGGGCGTGTTGGCTGGTAACCTGAAGGTTGCTAGTTCGAGCTGAGTGTCGAGGTGTCCCTGAGCAAAACACCTCACCCTGACTGCTCCTGACGAGCTGGCTGTCGCCTTGTATGGCTGACACCGCCGTCGGTGTGTGAATGCTTGATTGTGTGAATGAATCGGTAAATGTTAGGCAGTATTGTAAAGCGCTTTGAGTGGCCACTGGTTAGAAAAGCGCAGTATAAACTGCAGTCCATTTTGTGTACATCTCCTGTTTGTATTTCCCGGTCCCGTCCCCATATCCGAGCGGGTCTGTGTTCCAGAGCTTCCCTCCGCCCGTCTCTCCGTATTAATGAACACTCTAAATGCAACGACAGCTGTTAATTCAAGGCCGCTGCCGCAGAAGGAGCAGAAACTGACCTTCTGAAGACGGAGAGGACACTGTGAGGGCCGGCCAGGCTTGCCAGGACCTGTTCACATCGTTTGGGGTCAGTCCTGGATATCATTTGAAGGTTTTTTTCGGCATACAAGCGAAGCATGGGGGGGGGGGGGCGTGAGGCCTGGGTGGCCAAGCGGCCCAGAGGCATCACTAGCAGTTAGGAGAATCTTAAATGAAGAGCAGATTCTGTTGGTGCCTGCCAATGCCCCCACTATACCGGGGGGAAATCAGACTCCGGCATCGGAGTCTGATGACGGCGCCTCGGAGACAATACGTCTCCGCGAGCAGCCAGACGTCCACCATCTGATTTCCATGAAGAATACGACTGATCTTCACCAAGACAATCCGTTGTTTTTTTTGGTTTCTGTGTAGATTAGACGCGCTCCGCTCAAGTATCTACGCTTCACAGAGCGCAGTTTATCTGCTGCTCAATCCGCACCGCGCCCCGGGGAATGTATGGAGGTATTGATTGGTAACGTTGGAGTCCATTCTGTCCTGGGTGTGTTGTGTTAAGAGAGGTTTCAAGCCGAATCTGCTGCCTATAACGAAAGGGGATGTGTAGGAATATCACCGTGATATAATCATAAAATCACTGTGATATCACTGTGATATTACAGTGTATTCCCCATCTTATCCCCGTAATATCACCTTGATATCACCGTATTATCACCGTAATATCACCTTGATATCACCGTATTATCACCGTAATATCACAGTGATATCACCATATTATCACCGTGATATCACCAGACCTGACCCCAGGGTGTGATGGTGATGGTGATTAAGAAGGGATGATTATGATTATGACTTATGAAGTCATCTTACATTAGAGCAAATCACTGCTATTCTTCTGATGGCATTTACAATGACAGGTAATACTACTGCTATTGAATCCCATCCTACCCTGTATGAATCCTTGAACATGAGATCAAATATCTACATATTTACCAGCTAGTCATGTAGCAGACCTACAGAGAATTCAGATACAGGTCATTAAGGAGCAGGTAGGGGTTAGACAGTACAGAGACATGTCATTAAGAGCAGGTAGGGGTTAGACAGTACAGAGACAGGTCATTAAGGAGCAGGTAGGGGTTAGACAGTACAGAGACAGGTCATTAAGGAGCAGGTAGGGGTTAGACAGTACAGAGACAGGTCATTAAGGAGCAGGTAGGGGTTAGACAGTACAGAGACAGGTCATTAAGGAGCAGGTAGGGGTCAGACAGTACAGAGACAGGTCATTAAGGAGCAGGTAGGGGTCAGACAGTACAGAGACAGGTCATTAAGGAGCAGGTAGGGGTCAGACAGTACAGAGACAGGTCATTAAGGTAGGGGTTAGACAGTACAGGGACAGGTCATTAAGGAGCAGGTAGGGGTCAGACAGAACAGAGACAGGTCATTAAGGAGCAGGTAGGGGTCAGACAGTACAGAGACAGGTCATTAAGGAGCAGGTAGGGGTCAGACAGTACAGAGACAGGTCATTAAGGAGCAGGTAGGGGTCAGACAGTACAGAGACAGTTCATTAAGGAGCAGGTAGGGGTCAGACAGTACAGAGACAGGTCATTAAGGAGCAGGTAGGGGTTAGACAGTACAGAGACAGGTCATTAAGGAGCAGGTAGGGGTCAGACAGTACAGAGACAGGTCAGTAAGGAGCAGGTAGGGGTCAGACAGTACAGAGACAGGCCATTAAGGAGCATGTAGGGGTTAGACAGTACAGATATAGGCCATTAAGGAGCAGGTAGGGGTTAGACAGTACAGAGACAGGTCATTAAGGAGCAGGTAGGAGTTAGACATTACATCTTGTTCAAGGATGCCTTCTACAACTGCAGACTTTGGGTTTGAACCCAGAACACTCTGTAGTCATACACAAGACCCCTTGACTACCCTGCTCCTTTATAACACGTTTCTGATTAACTGGGATTCGTTTGGATTAGGGAACCTGCTAATGGCTTTGTAGTGAATAGTTTATTTTCAAAAAGGGGCTATTGAAGGGTTTGGAGGCTTCGTATTGGCTGAGCAGTGGATCAAGAGCCTTGTTCGGAGACCTTGGCCTCTCATCCCGCCCAGTGTTGTAGGGACAGCGCTGACCTCCCAGGTCGCCTTGAAAAGCCGCCTCTCCTTTCAGAGGCCTGCTAATCCGCCGTTCACATGTCGGAGGCAGCAAGGGCTAACCCCACGCAGAACACGACACGTACAAGGCTCACAGATTATCCGCCGCTGTACGCACTTCACACCAGCAAGTGTAAACCTTATTGTGAACACTGCTGCTCCACGTTTGTTAATTCACGCTTTTCTGCTCTGTGTAGATTAGTTAGTGTTTATAGGTGAGTGTTTGTTGGTTAGTGTTTATTGGTTAGCGGCTAGAGGATTTTGGGGAATTTCACATTTCAATGTGAGGTAAAGAAGATTTTCTGTAAGACTCTAAGAGAAAATGCACAATTGTGTTTTTAAAATCTGAGTCGGAAAACTTTACGAGAATATTGTGATCTAGAGAACTATGCTTCAGGGAATGTTAATGTAAATATACATATATATTTTTTTAATTAATAAAAAAATATTATATAAATAGAGAAAGATAATCTACACATTGAAATATTTGAATTAGAGAGATCATTGATAATTTTCCATCGTTCCCGACATTGCACCAATCCAACTCTCCCAACAGGAAGAACTCGCGGCAGCAGCGTCGTATACCGTCTCTCCGTCGCCTGACGTAGGAGCAGCACACCCTCCTTACACCACGTCCTCCTCCACACACGAGGTCACCTCCACCTCCACCACAGGGACGCCTCCCAGAGGTCAGGTGTCCAGCACCCCGACGGCGTCGACCGCGCGGCCTCCATCACGCCGGGGCCTGGGAGTACCGGGCCAGCGGCGCCTCCGGTCACAAAGGCCCCGGGCGGATCAATACCCCACTGAGGAGCCGGGGATGAGCCCAGCGCGCGCCGCCGGAGACCCAGAGAGCGTCTCCCGGCCCGCAGCGTGACCAAAGACCCTCATTGTTCAGCTCCGTCCCCGGACCCCCGGCCTGCAGGGCATTGATCCGGCCCCCCTCCGACGCAGAGCGGAGATGGACATTGATTTTTTGCTCTTTTACAAAAAAAAATAACAGCCCGGCTTTGCCCGGACAAACGGATATGTCTTATTTTCTCTGAGAGCGCGACCGTGCCAGAGAGCATTATGGGTAGGCAACAAAAGGTCTGTTCCGACAAGGTGCGGCTGGGAGGATCCATGGACGGAATACCGCCGGGAAAACTTTAGTTCCAAGGCGACCGTGTTTTGTTGTTGAGTTGTTGTGGACGGTTTTGGTAAATACTAAACGTTACACATCAAGATATGTTGTTTTTTTTCACAAAAATGTATATATTGGAGTGAAGGCTTTTTCTCAGTTATGGTTGTTTCTTGGGAAGCTTTTGAAATGTGGCATGGATAAGCTGTGATGTGAAACTGAAACCCTTTCGTCCAAGACCATTCTGATGGACCGCCAAGTGACCCAGGAACGGTCTGTAATGAAGACCCAACCGACCCCCTCCTGAGACCCTCCTGAGACCCTACTGAGACCCTATTGAGACCCTACTGAGACCCTATTGAGACCCTCCTGAGACCCTACTGAGACCCTACTGAGACCCTACTGAGACCGTCCTGAGACCCTACTGAGACCCTACTGAGACCGTCCTGAGACCCTACTGAGACCCTACTGAGACCCTATTGAGACCCTACTGAGACCCTACTGAGACCCTATTGAGACCCTACTGAGACCCTACTGAGACCCTATTGAGACCCTACTGAGACCCTCCTGAGACCCTATTGAGACCCTACTGAGACCCAACCGACCCCCTACTGAGACCCTACTGAGACCCTACTGAGACCCTATTGAGACCCTACTGAGACCCAACCAACCCCCTACTGAGACCCTACTGAGACCCTACTGAGGCCCTACTGAGACCCTACTGGGACCCTACTGAGACCCTACTGAGGCCCTACTGAGACCCTACTGAGACAGTTTACACATCGGCTCCTTAATGTAATCAGCGATGGAGAGATTGCGCAATTTATGAGACGCAATTAAAAAGCAGATATTTTATACGACCAGACGAGCGGGAGAACTAAAATGTGGTCGTTTGGAGAGAGGAAGAAAAAAATCAAACAAACCAAAGACGCCGGTGTGTAATCTCCATGGTAACCATGCCCCCTGCTCCCCTCCTCCCCAGGGGAACAGGCTATCTGCTGGTTCCTCTGGGGGGGGGGGGGGTTGGGGCGTCAGGGTCTGGTCTTATCGCTTCCGGTCCCGGGGGAGAACCAGGGCCGGAGCGAGACCTCTCGGAGCGAACCTATCACAGTTCTGGAGATAAAATCTGGGTCAGGAGCCCAGAGTGCGGGATTCTCTCTCTCTCTCTACCTCTCTCTACCTCTACCTCTCTCTCTCTCTCTCTCTCTCTACCTCCCTCTCTTTCTCTCTCTACCTCTCTCTCTCTCTACCCCTCTCTCTCTCTCTCTCTCCCTCTCTCTCTCTCTCTACCTCCCTCTCCCTCCCTAATCCTCTCCATATCCCTCCCCTTTCTCTCTCTCTCTCTCTCTCTCTCTCTCTCTCTCTCTCTCTCTCTCTCTCTTTCTCCCTCCCTCACTCCTGGGTGAACAGGAGAACCAGGGGTCGATCAATGCTCAACAAATAGCTTTATTGACACTAAACAAAACAGCCAACAAACGTAACATCTGTATCGGACAAACTGTCGGCACGACGACCGAACGGGGAAGCCCTGATGAAGCCAGAGGGGGGAGGGTGGGGGAGGTACAGGCGACAGAGAGAAAAGGAGTGAGTGATGCAGTTCCCCCAATGTCTTCTGTTTACCGGGACCCTCGTTCTCCAACACACACGCCACACTGCGCCCGGTCAGAACGCTGGCTCAGAACACGCCCGGTCAGAACGCTGGCTCAGAACACTAAGGGAGGAACGCTGGCTCAGAACACGCCCGGTCAGAACGCTGGCTCAGAACACTAAGGGGGGAACGCTGGCTCAGAACACTAAGGGGGGAACGTTGGCTCAGAACACTAAGGGAGGAACGCTGGCTCAGAACACTAAGTGAGGAACGCTGGCTCAGAACACTAAGGGGGGAACGCTGGCTCAGAACACTAAGGGAGGAACGCTCGCTCAGAACACTAAGGGAGGAACGCTGGCTCAGAACACTAAGGGAGGAACGCTCGCTCAGAACACTAAGGGAGGAACGCTGGCTCAGAACACTAAGGGAGGAACGCTGGCTCAGAACACTAAGGGGGGAACGCTCGCTCAGAACACTAAGGGAGGAACGCTGGCTCAGAACACTAAGTGAGGAACGCTGGCTCAGAACACTAAGGGGGGAACGCTGGCTCAGAACACTAAGGGAGGAACGCTGGCTCAGAACACTAAGGGAGGAACGCTCGCTCAGAACACTGAGGGAGGAACGCTGGCTCAGAACACTGAGGGAGGAACGCTGGCTCAGAACACTAAGGGGGGAACGCTGGCTCAGAACACTAAGGGAGGAACGCTGGCTCAGAACACTAAGGGAGGAACGCTGGCTCAGAACACTAAGGGAGGAACGCTGGCTCAGAACACTAAGGGAGGAACGCTGGCTCAGAACACTCAGGGGGGAACGCTGGCTCAGAACACTAAGGGAGGAACGCTGGCTCAGAACACTGAGGGAGAAACGCTGGCTCAGAACACTAAGGGAGGAACGCTGGCTCAGAACACTGAGGGAGAAACGCTGGCTCAGAACACTGAGGGAGAAACGCTGGCTCAGAACACTAAGGGGGGAACGCTGGCTCAGAACACTAAGGGAGGAACGCTGGCTCAGAACACTGAGGGAGGAACGCTGGCTCAGAACACTAAGGGAGGAACGCTCGCTCAGAACACTAAGGGAGGAACGCTGGCTCAGAACACTAAGGGAGGAACGCTGGCTCAGAACACTAAGGGAGGAACGGGCGAAATAAACAGAGCATAAAATCCGGGATGTGGGTTCAAAAATAGCACCAGCAGAATAAGAATAAGGGTATAGGATTTGATTTAGACATATAGACTTGACTTCAATAATTTATGTGTTGAAATTTTCTTGAGGGCCGCACAATCCGGAAAATCAAAAATCAAAACAAACAACAGAAATCAAAACAAACAAGTGTTTTACAACCAGAATATTCACACCGACAACAGTACCTTTAATACTCATGAAGCAACCCAAATAATACCGTGACATTGGTGTCACACTAAACTACACGATACCAAAGACATCGCTGTCCGTGTCGTATCTCATGTGGAATAATAATAAGTAGATGATGAACGACTCAGATCAGCCCTGTGCCAGAATGCCCGGGGCAGAGAGAGAGAGAGAGAGAGAGAGAGAGAGAGAGAGAGAGAGAGAGAGAGAGAGAGAGAGGGGAGATAGAGAAACAAAGGTAGAAAGGGAGAAAGGGAGAAAGGGAGAGAGAGAGAGAGAGAGAGAGAGAGAGAGAGAGAGGGAGAGGAGATAGAGAAACAAAGGGAGAAAGGGAGAAAGGGGGAGAGAGAGAGAGAGAGAGAGGGGAGATAGAGAAACAAAGGTAGAAAGGGAGAAAGGGAGAAAGGGAGAGAGAGAGAGAGAGAGAGAGAGAGAGAGAGAGAGGGAGAGGAGATAGAGAAACAAAAGGAGAAAGGGAGAAAGGGGGAGAGAGAGAGCGAGAGAGAGAGAGAGAGAGAGAGAGAGAGAGAGAGAGAGCGAGAGAGCGGGGCTGACGTATTGATGGACTGTCAGAGAACGACCAGACAGGCGGGGGACGTAACTAAAGAGCAGCCAGGGACCCTCGCCCGGGTCTGGGCGGAGGTGTGCTGTCTCCAGGCGTCCGGGCAGACCTCCACCCTCCTCCCCCCCCACCCTGAGGGTGAGCCCTCTGTCTGGCAGCCGCCCAGCGCTGGGATCAGCTGCTCCGCCGTGTCAGACCATTAACACTTCCTGTCCCCCTCTGACTCTCAGCCCCGGGCCCCCCCCCCCCTCACCCTCTCACTCCCTCACCCTCGCATTTCCCCCACCTCCAGCGCCTCAGCCCCTCACCTCCCCTCACCCCCTCACCTCCCCTCACCCTCCACTCCCAAGAACACTTATGAAAGCCAGCTCTGAGTCCCCATTCCCTCCCACCTCCCTCCCTCCCTCCCTCCCTCCCTCCCTCCCTCCCTCCCTCCTCGTTAACCAATCAACCAATTAGTTAACGAGCGTTTTATGGCCTTAACGCGTGCAGGGCCTGCGGGCAGGGCGGGAGTAAGAACAGATTAGCACATGAGCATCCGCAGGGGCCCGGGGGCCTCTGCCTCGGGGCCCGCTCCACCCCCCTCCACCCCCAGACCATTTCACCCCAGGAGAGGAAGGGATTAATTCTCTGTCCTTCCCGCTCTTACATTCTAGAGCCTGGGTATCAACAGCTCATGTAGGATGAAGAATAGTACGTCTACTCCCTCTCTACTGTCTAACCCCTACCTGCTCCTTAATGACCTGTCTCTGTACTGTCTAACCCCTACCTGTTCCTTAATGACCTGTCTCTGTACTGTCTAACCCCTACCTGCTCCTTAATGACCTGTCTCTGTACTGTCTAACCCCTACCTGCCCCTTAATGACCTGTCTCTGTACTGTCCAACCCCTACCGGCTCCTTAATGACCTGTCTCTGTACTGTCTAACCCCTACCTGCTCCTTAATGACCTGTCTCTGTACTGTCTAACCCCTACCTGCTCCTTAATGACCTGTCTCTGTACTGTCTAACCCCTACCTGCTCCTTAATGACCTGTCTCAGTACTGTCTAACCCCTACCTGCCCCTTAATGACCTGTCTCTGTACTGTCCAACCCCTACCGGCTCCTTAATGACCTGTCTCTGTACTGTCTAACCCCTACCTGCTCCTTAATGACCTGTATCTGTACTGTCTAACCCCTACCTGCTCCTTAATGACCTGTCTCTGTACTGTCTAACCCCTACCTGCTCCTTAATGACCTGCCTCTTTACTGTCTAACCCCTACCTGCTCCTTAATGACCTGTCTCTCTACCATCTAACCCCAACATGTCTCTGTACTGTCTAACCCCTACCTGCTCCTTAATGACCTGTCTCTTTACTGTCTAACCCCCTACCTACTGTTGATGACATGTGTCTCAAAGGCACTGTTCATATCATTAGAGGGTGCATCACCCGATACCAAAACACAACACCACATAACTCTCTTCCCCTGCCTCTCCTCCTTTCTCTCCCTCCCCCGTCTCTCCCCTCCCTCCCCCGTCTCTCGCCCTCACCCTCTCTCAGGAGCTATTGAACCTGTCAGTTTGGTCCGCTCAGATCGGCCGCTCCACCGTCGGAGGTGAAATACGACGCACACCCCTCCACAACTCCACCACCACTCCCCCGCCCACTCACCCTCCACCACCTCCACCTCCTCACCCCTCCAGACCCCCCCCCCCCCCCCATCCTAGTGTGAGACCCAGGTGTTGAGAGGCGAGCTGTTAAATGTGGTCATTACTCCTGAGAGAGAGAGGGAGGGAGAGAGGGAGAGGGAGGGTGACAGAGAGTAAGAGTTAGAGCCAGAGCAGGAAGGGGGAGAGAGAGAGAGAGAGAGAGAGAGAGAGAGAGAGAGAGAGAGAGAGAGAGAGAGAGAGAGATGGATGGGGGACGAGAGGGAGGGACAGAGGGAGGCAGGGGGAGGAAGAGAGAGACATACGGAGACAGAGAGACAGAGGGACAGAGTGATGGAGAGAAGCAGACACTGGTTGTCATGTTGAAGTGCAGGAAGAACCAACGGGATCAGAGTCCGTAGGATGGGGGGGGGGGTGAAGGGATGAATGAGGTTGTTTGTGTGTGTGCGTGTATGTCTGTATGTGTGTGCGTATGTGTCTTTGCGTATCTGTGTGTGTATGTTTTTGCATATTTGCGTTTGTGTGTATCCATATGCATGTATGTGTGTGTTGATGTGTACATGTTTATGTGTGTTTATGCATGTGTGTGTATCAATAGCCATCTGTGTGTTGATGTGTGCGTGTGTGTGTGTGTGTACCAATATGCATGTGTGTATGTGTGTGCATGCGTACGTGTGTGTGTGTATGTGTATGTGTTTGTGTGTGTGTGTGTGTGTGTGTGTGCGTGCATGCATGTGTGTGCGAGCATGTATGTGTGTGTGTGTGTGTGTATGTGTGCACATTCATGCCTGTGTGTGTGTGCATCCATATGCATGTGTGTGTTGGTGTGTGATGACAGGGCTGGGGGCGGGGCCAGAGGGAGATCTAACGGTGATCTGATGAATGGCTTACAGATGGGCCACTCAATATATGCAAATTAGCTCTGGTGGAAGGGGCGGGGCAGCACAGACAAGACCTGTCTGCGTGGCTCCTCCTCCTTTGCTAATTCAGCCAATCAGCTGCTTGGTATTCAGCTAACCAAAGATATTGACATTTTCCTATATGGCAAAAACAACAATAAATAAATAAATAAAGGTTGTCCTTGAGGTAACATTAGAATACAGATTTTATTTAAATACGATCTGTTTAAGCAGATACTTTTAACTTGTAAATCCATGTAACATGTAAACATAGAGCATTATGTAGCCCTTTTAATGTTTATCTTTTATTTTTCTCTTATTTAAGAACGTTACACAGTTATCTTATTAAATTATTTTTTTTAATAAGATTACTCCTCATACTCTTAATCAAACCATCATAAACATTGCACACAGGCAGATTAGCTTGTAACGGATGTTTTACAAAATTTTAAATCCCATCAAATTCACCTGATCAATAGCGGCGTAGCGTCCTGTCCCCTCCCCACGCCGACAATCTACCTGGCCCCGCCCCCCGCCCCCCGCCCCTCCAGACACTGGGGTCTCACACATTAGCTCCAGCGCTAATCCTCTCCCCCCATACAGCCTCTCTGTCTGCAGCCTCCGTCGCCACGCTGACAGCCTCCCCATCGCAGCAGGACCCTGTTCCACCAGAGACCCACTGGATCACCCACTGGATCACCCACTGGGTCACCCACTGGGTGATCCACTGGATCACCCACTGGGTGACCCAGTGGGTGATCCACCATCCACCACCCTCCACCCTCCATCCACCCACACTGGAGCTGGGAGAGAGAGGAACCACCCACACACATGTACACACACGCACACGCACACACACACACACAGACACACGTATGCATGCATGCACACGCATATGCACGCATGGACAAACACATACACCTGCTAGTACACACACACACACACACACACACACACACACACACCCACACACACACACACACCTTCTAAAACACACACACACACACACACACACACCTCAACAATTGCGATTAATGCGAAGGCTGGATTAATTCGGGGATGAGTGTGAGGTAATGTATGCTAATTATCTGACAGGATATTCTTACGGGGACATTAGCATATCTGGGAGGCCAGACAGGGTGGGGGGGGGGGGCTGATAAGACGCTCTGGTGATGAGAGGAGGAGATACCCCTGCTTTCTCATATTCTCCTCCTCCTCCTCCTCCTCCTCCTCCTCCTCCTCCCACTCTGTTGTATGTGCTGGGATGCTGGAGTGACACACGTTTATATGCTCGAGTTGACGTGTATCGTGTACACACTGAGACACGTGCGATTGTTCAGGAGCACACACACACGTGGTCGCGCACACACTCACACACACACACACGGCCGCGCACACACTCACAGACATGAAAGGAGTGCGACAGCCATTCAGAATTGAAATAACCGCATAATTACCATTATTGTGTTCATATTTTACAAGGTTATCGTTTGTTATCCCAAGGTGATGAAGGTTTGTATCATCATCATCGACGATCCCATGAGACATTTCTCATGATGATCAGTGGATGCTTTAAAATTAATCCAAGTTATATGTCATATCTCATATGCACCATATGTTCAAGACTGTATCTGCTGCGTTATGAACATCTTTGAGTAGGAATCCTTACAGTATTTCTTATAAATCTGTGTTTATTATTTAAAAAATCCCAGTGTGAAAAGGTTATGTGCAACCAAACACACACACACACACGCACGCACACACACACACACACACACACACACACACACACACACACACACACACACGCACACACACCCGACTGCGATCCCACAACACACACCTATGGAGCACCCATGAAGAGGGGCCAGGCGGGGATATTATGGGATATGGTGGCTGCTCCGTGTCGTGGTGAAACACAGAGAGGTTGTTTGGCCATCCTTTGGTTTGTTCAAACCTGGGTTCGGTTCAGTCCACAAATGTGCAGCTGGAGTGCGACTCTCTGATGAAGGGGTTTGAGGGGATAGGAGGAAATGTATTATTATAAAGTGCCATTATAAAAAGGTTATACAACGATAGATAGTGTCCATCCTGTCCCCTCCTGGTCAGATCATGTCCCCCGCTGAGTGTCTGTCTGTACGTCTGCTCCACCTCCTCTCTGTTCCACACCGGCGGGTTGGGTTCAGCCGCATCGAGCGTCGGTCGATCCCTCGGTCACGACTGTAAATACTCCGGGGGTATTGACCCAGGGAATCGACACGGAAAACTACAGCAGCCGCCGCCTCCACCACGAGTCACCGGACGGACCTCAGGGCAGCCCAGACGCATCGGTCAGCGGACTAGCGGTACACGTGGTGTGGTCTGAGGGGAGGTCACTCATCCATGGAGAACTGGGTTCTTCTTCTGTGTGTTTTTGTCACCCGGAGGTGATGAAACAGGACCAACGGAGTTGGGGGGGGGGGATGCGTTTGTCACGGTGATATAATGGAAGATGGGCCACTCTTTTTGAGTCAATGCTAATTTGGACACTTTTTCCTTTACTTACATGAGTCACTTTAATCACCAACAAGTTTTTTTTTTCATCAGCTGACGTTTAAATATTCCGTGCTTTGAGAGTTGTGTGTTTGCGTTGTCAGCGAGACATCTGCTCCATGGTTGTAGCTCACTGCTGTTCTTAACGTTGGGTCTGTAGTATTTAACGCAGTGGTTTAAACAGGAAATATCAAAGTCTCTTTGTGGGGGGACGTGCGGCGTCTGGCCTACAGGGGGAGTATGAGCAGGTTGGGAGCGCACCGGATCGGCTGGGTGGGGGGGGGGGGGTTGGACCTGATTGCGGGCACCTGCTCGCAATCAGGCCAATCAGGTAGTGCGTATTTATGTGCCTGCTTTGTTTGTAGTAGGGAGAAACCGGGAGCAGAGAGAGGGAGCGATCCAACGCGGTCCCCAGAAGAGATCCCAGATCGCGGAGCGCTGAACGAGAGGACTCTCCCGCGCTGTGTTGATTTATAGCTTCAAGCCTCTGTTCTGTTTGACTTTTGGTCGAAATAAACGGGCTCCCAGTGAGGGACGACGAACTGTGGTCTCTGCGCGCTCTCTGACACTCATTTGACCACGGAAAAGTCGGAAAATCATAAACCGTTCCAACACATTAACAAACATCAACACTCATCAGCGCTACCAACACATCAACACATTTCAACACACATTAACAAGTCAAAACCCAACACATCAACCCCCACCAACACACCACACAAATCAACCCATTTCAACACACACCCACTCATCAACACACCAACTCAACACACATCAACACATATCAACGCGCATCATCACATCAAAACCCAACAGACACCAACACATTAACACACATCAACACACACCAATACATCAACATACATCAACACACACACCAATACATATCAACACGCATCGGCTCACACACACACACATAAACACACATGAACACACGCAGACAACCCGACACATCCACGCCCCCCCAAACATCAAACCCCACCAAGCGCTCACAAAGCGCGGCGCGCACCGCTCCACACCAGACCTGTGTCGGGGCCCTTTGTGCGGCGCGGCCCCGCCCGGGGCCCGACTGTACCCAGGGGCCGCTGTATCAACCTCCTCTCCATTGGCGTGTAATCAGCCGTGTAGGACACCAGCTTGCCAGGACGCCGGGGCCCATTGAGGGACGCCCATCTGCTCAGTGCATTGGGGCCCCGGGGAAGCCAGGCCGGTCTACAGGCTCGGGGCCCGTCTGATCAGGCATCAGTGAAAGGCTTGGAGAATAGATATCTCTTCTGGAGGTTTTATTTGGTTTCATTGTTTTCAATCATTCTAACGTATTCTACTACTGTCTTGTACTTCCTGTTTTCATAGGATCAAAAGCGGTTCATTATCTTATTTAAGCTTAAGGTTTTATAAAGCCATGTGTTTATAAGTCATTACAAGTCATGTTCAAATACTGCTGGTATTTTACTATGAAGTATTCAAAACAATAGGCGCCACTATAGCCAATTAGAAAACCAATTAGTATATTCTGTAGCCCCGACAGTATGAACAATATGCTAACAAAAAACATCTACCTATTGGGATGGAAGTAAGAAAGGGTAAGGGCCCCTGGACTGTGAGGGCCCCAGAGTGTAAGGGCCCCAGAGTGTAAGGACCTCAGAGTGTGAGGGGCCCCCGACCGAGAAGGCCCCAGCTGAATCACGCAGGCTTGGGGGCCCCAGTGTGTGTGTGTGTGTGTGTGTGTGTGTGTGGTGGTCAGCGTATGTTACTGTGAGGGCCCTATACTGTGAGGGCCCAAGAGTGTGAGGGCCCCAGCTGAACCACACAGGGATGTGGGGCCCCAGTGTGTGTGTGTGTGTGTGTGTGTGTGTGTGTGTGTGTGTGTGTGTGTGGTGGTCAGCGTATGTTACTGTGAGGGCCCTATACTGTGAGGGCCCAAGAGTGTGAGGGCCCCAGCTGAACCACACAGGGATGTGGGGCCCCAGTGTGTGTGTGTGTGTGTGTGTGTGTGTGTGTGTGGTGGTCAGCGTATGTTACTGTGAGGGCCCTATACTGTGAGGGCCCAAGAGTGTGAGGGCCCCAGCTGAACCACACAGGGATGTGGGGCCCCAGTGTGTGTGTGTGTGTGTGTGTGTGTGTGTGTGTGTGTGTGTGGTGGTCAGCGTATGTTACTGTGAGGGCCCTATACTGTGAGGGCCCAAGAGTGTGAGGGCCCCAGCTGAACCACACAGGGATGTGGGGCCCCTGTGTGTGTGTGTGTGTGTGTGGTCAGCGTGTGGTTTCAGCGCCGGTGTTCTGGCTCAGCGGCACGCGGGCGCCTGGCAGATGAGACTCACAGAGACGTGCCGACCGGAGCAGCGGGAGTGTTTGTGGTGGGGGGTGGGCCGGGTGTGTGCACGCATGTTTGTGTGTGCTTGAGTAAGTGAGTGAGTGTGTGGGGGCGCGGCACGGGGTGTCTGCGTGTGTGTGTGTGTGTGTGTGTGTGGGGGGGGGGGGGGGGGGAACCATCCTTCTCCCCCCCCCCCCTCTCCTCTCCCCTCACGGTTGGACTAATATTTTACTTATCGACTCGTCAATGTACATATCAGCCACCCGGAGACCCAGCAGACACATCTTAGAGGAGATCGATTCATACAGTGGAGATCACACACACATGCGCACACACACACAATATGTCACACACACACACACACACACACAGAATCTGTCACAGACACACACACACAGACAGAATCTGTCACACACACACACACGCACACACAATCTGTCACATTCACACACACAAAAAGAGTCACACACACACACCCACAATCACACACACACCCAAGCACACATATAAAGACACACAAATACACACAGGATCACACGTGCGCCTGCACGCCAACGCAAACACTCTCGCACACCCGAATTTCCCTTCTAGGATTAATAAAGCACATCTTATCTTATCGTCCATCGCACACACACACACACACACACACACACACACACACACACACACACACACACACACACACACACACACACACAGGGGAGGGGAATAGAGAGACACAGAGAGAGAGAGAGAGAGAGAGAGAGAGAGAGAGACAGAGACAGAGAGAGAGAGAGACAGAGAGAGAGAGAGACAAAGAGAGACAAAGAGAGACAGAGAGAGAGAGAGACAAAGAGAGACAGAGAGAGAGAGAGAGAGAGACAGAGAGAGAGAGAGACAGACAGAGAGAGGAGCATGGAGGGGGCTAAGCTGTTCCAGTCCAGTCTCATCTCTCCCTGGCCAGCCGTGACCCTACTACAATAAGGCTGATTACCCGTGGCCCGCGAATCCACACGCACGTGCACACACACACACACACACACACACACACACACACACACACACACACACACACACACACACACACACACACGCACACACGCACGCACACACACACACACACACACACACACAAGCACACACCCCCGACTGCGACCACTCAACACACACACACCCATGAAGAGGGGCCAGGCCAGGCGGGGTATTATGGGATATGGTGGCTGCTCCGTGTTGTGGTGAAACACAGAGAGGTTGTTTGGCCAACATTTGGTTTGTTCAAACCTGGGTTCGGTTCGGCCTATAAATGTGCAGCCGGAGTGCGCCTCCTGTTGCCCGGGGACATCAGGAGCATCGGAACACGAGCTTTATTCATGTATTTGTGTAAATGATAGAACATTGAGGTGGGATAGTGGTGTCTGTGTGTTTGTGATTGTGTTTGTGTGTCTGTGTCTATGTCTGTGTGTGTGTGTGTGTATGTGTTTGACTCCCAGCTGAAAGGGTTCTGGGTTTGAATCCCAGTATCCCCAGACGTGTAGGTGTCCTTGAGGAAGATGAGCTGTCACCCCTACCTGCTCCTTAATGACCTGTCTCTGTACTGTCTAACCTCTACCTGCTCCTTAACGACCTGTCTCTGTACTGTCTAACCCCTACCTGCTCCTTAATGACCTGTCTCTGTACTGTCTAACCCCTACCTGCTCCTTAATGACCTGTCTCTGTACTGTCTCACCCCTACCTGCTCCTTAATGACCTGTCTCTGTACTGTCTAACCTCTACCTGCTCCTTAACGACCTGTCTCTGTGCTGTCTAACCCCTACCTGCTCCTTAACGACCTGTCTCGTTACTGTCTAACCCCTACCTGCTCCTTAACGACCTGTATTTGTACTGTCTAACCCCTACCTGCTCCTTTACGACCTGTCTCTGTACTGTCTAACCCCTACCTGCTCCTTAATGACCTGTCTCTGCACTGTCTAACCCCTACCTGCTCCTTAATGACCTGTCTCTGTACTGTCTAACCCCTACCTGCTCCTTAATGACCTGTCTCTGTACTGTCTAACCCCTCCCTGCTCCTTAATGACCTGGCTCTACTGTCTAACCCCTACCTGCTCCATAATGACCTGTCTCTGTACTGTCTAACCCCTCCCTGCTCCTTAATGACCTGTCTCTACTGTCTAACCCCTACCTGCTCCTTAATGACCTGTCTCTGTACTGTCTAACCCCTACCTGCTCCTTAATGACCTGTCTCTGTACTGTCTAACCCCTCCCTGCTCCTTAACGACCTGTCTCTGTACTGTCTAACCCCTACCTGCTCCTTAATGACCTGTCTCTGCACTGTCTAACCCCTACCTGCTCCTTAATGACCTGTCTCTGTACTGTCTAACCCCTACCTGCTCCTTAATGACCTGTCTCTGTACTGTCTAACCCCTCCCTGCTCCTTAATGACCTGGCTCTACTGTCTAACCCCTACCTGCTCCATAATGACCTGTCTCTGTACTGTCTAACCCCTCCCTGCTCCTTAATGACCTGTCTCTGTACTGTCTAACCCCTACCCTGCTCCTTAACGACCTGTCTCTGTACTGTCTAACCCCTACCTGCTCCTTAACGACCTGTCTCTGTACTGTCTAACCCCTACCTGCTCTTAATGACC
>NC_136939.1:1861909-1899791 GCF_949987615.1 Pollachius pollachius | reverse complement strand
AGGGCCCTGCGGCAGAACACTCAGCCCCTCTCTCTGATACCCCCCCCCCCCCCCCCCCCCTCAAGCTTCTGTCTCACATCCACAAGCCTTTATTTCCCCGTGAGATGGGACGGCGCTGGTGGGGCATGTGTTACACATCTGACTCCAGAAAGGGTTTGATATACGCTTAACGTTTAAGAGGGAACAGTTTAATATACATTTAATGTTTAAGATATCGAGGAGAGTCGAACATACATTAGATAATGTAGATAGTATACACAGCTGACTCCAGGAACAGTATATACGTTTAATGTTCAAGATAGAGAGCAGAGTCTAATATACATTAGATAATATAGATAATATACACACCTGACTCTAGGAACCGTTTGATATACATTTTACATTTAAGATAGAGAGAACAGTTTAATATACATTTAATGTTTAAGATATCGAGGAGAGTCGAACATACATTAGATAATATAGATAGTATACACAGCTGATTCCAGGAACAGTATATACGTTTAATGTTTAAGATATAGAGGAGAGTCGAACATACATTAGATAATATAGATATTATACACAGCTGACTCCAGGAACAGTATATACGTTTAATGTTTAAGATATAGAGGAGAGTCGAACATACATTAGATAATATAGATATTATACACAGCTGATTCCAGGAACAGTATATACGTTTAATGTTTAAGATGTAGAGGAGAGGCTAGACATTCGATATTTTAGATAGTATGCACATCTAACTCCAGGAACAGATGAATATACGTTTAACGTTTAAGATAGAGTAAACAGTTTGATATACATTTAACGTTTAAGATAGAGAGCACAGTCTTATATACATTAGATAATATAGATAATATACACATCTGACACCAGGAACTGTTTAATTTACGTTAAGCATTTAAGATAGAGGGAAAAGTTTAATATACATTTAACGTTTAAGATAGAGAGGAGAGTTTAATATACATTAGATAATATAGATAGTATACAAAGCTGACTCTAGGAACAGTTTAGTATACGTTTAACATTTAAGATAGAGAGCAGAGTCTAATATACATTACATAATATAGATAATATACACACCTGACTCTAGGAACCGTTTGATATACATTTAACATTTAAGATCGAGAGAACAGTTTAATATACATTTAATGTTTAAGATAGAGAGAAGAGTCTAACATACATTAGATAATATAGATATTATACACAGCTGAATCCAGGAACTGTTTAATATACATTTAGCGTTTAAGATGAAGAAGATGAAGAGAGAAGAGGCTGCTATACATTAGATGATATAGGTAATATATACATCTGGCTCTAGGAACAGTTTAGTATACGTTTAAGATAGGAGAGTTTAATATATATTAGATAATATTGATAATATACACATCTGACTCTAGGAAAGTTGAATATAGGTTCAAAGTTTAAGATAGAGAGGAAAGTCTAATATACATTTAATTGTATAGTTTCACTATAAAGATTGAAACATAGCAAGAGAAGAGTCTGATTTACATTCAACTGTATGGTGTGACTATAAAGATGGAGAGAACAGTCTAATATACATTAAACTGCATGGTGTGACTATAAAGATAGAGAGTCTAAAATATATACATTAGACAATAAAGTTTGACCGGGTTTGGTGGACAGGACCATCAACTATAATAATATAATAATGACATATTTTATTTATGTATTGCGCTAAATAAATCTACAACCAAGGCACGACCACACGTCCAAAACGTCAAGACTGGGGGACAAATATAAATAGTTAATGTTGAAATTTTAGTATTGTAGGGATAATAAATCAAAATCATTACAAGCTGGAACCTTAAGGTAAACGCACTGCCAACGGACACACACAGATCTCAAATACAGATACACAAAATATGTTTAATGCAGACAGTATGATCTCAAACACGAAAATGTTTTGCCACCAATCTGACTCCCTATAGCCCCTGCTCACGACCCCAGTAGACCCCTGACGTCCTAGTCATAGGCCCTCCCCTTAGTTTGTGCGTGTGCCCCCTCCCCCCCCCCCCCCCCCCCCCCCTTAACTGAACCCCTGCAACTGAAGCCGCACCCCACTCCCCGACCTCGCTCTTTTTCAAACCCTGGCTATGGCCCGGCCTGCATTATTTACCCCTTTTAGTGCTATTTTAAATAACATAACTGCATCGATTTTAAAACAGATACAGGATTGATCTCCTATGCTGAGTTCAGACCACCAGTGTCTGCTCCACTGTAACCCACCGTGGTCAGCAGAAGAGCTACAGCTCCTCCGCAGATGATTGATTATGCTGTGGGAAGCAGCATCGCCCCGGTCTAAACCACTTAGTCCACTGATATAATAATGATCCTTAGTCGGGGATACCTCCCTGCTTTCTGCGGGTTTTGGGGAGTTTAGTGAGCGGCTCATTGAAAACACCAATGACGTCCTTTCAGGGGGTAATGACGGCTCATCATTGGACTGAACTGACAGGTGTGGAAACTATTAGCCAATCAGGATCAAAAGCATTTGTTGGTTTCATTTACGATGATCACCGATTGATTAAGCAGGTCGATTGATTCAAGGATAATTTCCTTTGGGTTCTATGGAACATGGTGGGATGTATGTGTAGTAAGTGAAGAGGAGTTCCTGTGTGTGTCATTCATCAGAATCCAGACTCAAATGAATAAGTCATATATATATAGACGCAGTATAAAGGTGTTGTGTACTGCAGATGTTGGACAGGTTTTGATGGATCACTCTATGGCACCCTAAAGCAGGTATCACAGTTTCTCATGTTTATGTTTGTGCCTTGTTGTGTTAATTGATGTCCAGAACTTTCCCCTGGCCTGTGCATCACTGGATAATCTTTAATTGGCTTTAATTAGCTCCTCGTAATTAATTAACTTTTCCTACAAATTATTTGTATGAGTGGTCCCAGCGGGGGGCACTGTTCATCTCGTTAGCAGCAATTAGCTGCAATTAACACAAACTAATGACATGCTTTCTGGGGCCCAAAACAAACAGCCAGCACCCTGCCAGCTCCTGCGCTGTGAGAAGTCTGGAGAGCCACTGGGGGGCGGGGCTCTGAGGGCCAGCCAGCCAATCAACACCTCTCACATGGGACCCACACATCCACGCAGCACCTCGTCCAAACAAGACATCAGCGCGGTTATTTAAATCAAAATAGACGCAAAATAGACGCATTCAGGGCGCGCGCATGGTAACAGGAAGCTGGTCTTTCGTTTTTGCCTCTTGGTTGAGGTCCTTGAATCTAAAATGATTTTAACGGTTCGTTCAGAATGGAGAGATCCCAACCAGCTATTATATATAATATCTAACCTAAAACAGTAGTCATATAATCAATGAAAGCAAATGTACCGTCCGGTCAAACCACCGTCAGAAGGCCCTCTCTCCATCAAGCCCCTCACGTCTACAATGAACAACGGGTCAACGGGTTTTCTTGTTCTGAGGTCAGTATTACGTCTTGTTGGCGTATCTCTCATCTCTAGACCTAAGGTCTTAGCACAATTGTTTCCGAGAGATAAAGATGTGTTCACAGATCACTCTTTCAGCTCATTGGGTCAGTTCACCCCACTTCCTGTAAAATAACCGTTTTGTTTTTTTTAAACTTCCCCTGAAGTAACCATTCAGGCGGACAGGGCCTGCCCCTACAGGTGGGAGGACTGCGTTACACCGTGGACCCGTCAGCCAGAACCCACCGCAACACCCTGTGTCTCTTCTGCGGTATGGAACACCTGATAACAGATCAGAGCCATCTCTGTGAGAGGAGGACCCAGGGACTGTAGGGTAGCTACATCAATGCTTCTTGCAGCAGGTCTCCGCCTCCTGTGGAGAACAGCAAAATACACTTCAGTACAAAACAATAACCAGAGAAGTAGTCAGATACATGTGGAATAGTCAGATTACTATCCCGTCTAACCTTTACTTATCTGAAATGATGGCAGACAAAGGTGTCAGTTTAGTAGTATTTATATATATATATATATATATATATATATATATATATATACATATATATGTGTGTTTTTACATATATATACGAATGAATATATCATGATTAACCTTATGATGTGAGCAGCATCATATACACCTGCATATTTGCAGTATTGCTTTGGAGAATACATTTCTTATTCCGACTGACAAATTACATATTTTTTACTTTGACGGACAGTATAACGCGTTTCGTATTTCTTTAAATGTATTTTCAGATTTTACCACATTTGATAAACTCCACCGCTGATGTTGCTTATTGGGAGTAACTGTTGTTAGTTTTTTTTCGATGCAAACACAATTTCCATTTCAATTTCAACATTCATTAAAAAACTAAATTGAGACGCGGTGTCTGTGTGAGGCTTGTTCAACAACACGGGAAATGAGGGAATAAATGTCCTTTTCTGGATAACTGCGTGTCAAACTAATTTTGATGTGCAGGATGTTTGTTTGTGTGTGTGTGTGTTAAAAATTGACGTGATCTTTTTGTGTGTGTCTGCGTGCGTGTGTTTGTGTGTGTGTGTGTGTGTCTGTGTGTGTGTGTGTGTGTTTAAATATTGAGGATATATTTTTGCGTGTGCTTGCTTGCGCGCGTGTGTCTCTGTGTCTGTGTGCATGCGTAGCGTGTGTCTGTGTGTGCGCGTGTGTCTGCTAGGCCATCACAGAGACCAGAGAAGAGGTGATCATTTCTACATCCAGTCATTTTCTTATAGTTTCCCATCCATTGTCTCAAAACACAAACCCTGACTATTGATTCCTCAAACGAATTGTGTGATAAACATTTGCTATCTCCCCGCGGTTATTATCTTGTTGTATATAGGCCTACCAAGTGATTATCTTGATATTTGTCCTTAGTTGACTTATGGAATACCTTCACAAGCCCAAAAGCAGCGCACTGGGCTTTATAATAATAACCGAACAACCGAATAAGAGAAACACTATATATATATATATATATATATAATAGGCCAAGCGCTATGAGCAGAACACAAACACTGGCCATATATTAATCAGAACAGGATCATGAAATAAACGGCCGCCGTGTCGCCTCTGTTTGGGTTTTATGGGCTTGGAGGGGTAGATTTCCCCGGGTACCCGCTATCAGTGACCCGCAGGGCTGTGCGTGTGCACGGGGGAGGGGGGGGGGGGGGGACGCGCTCAGAGCGCGGGCACGATAACATCTCCAAAGCAGTCCACCATCGCTAGATGTTGGAACCATTAGTGATCTTTGTCCCATTCTCTCTCCCTCCGCTCGCAGAATGATGAAATAATGTGTGTGGAGCGTTCATCTGTGTGTGGAGAGATTGGGTTCTGCGCGCGCACACCTGTCTCCCTTCTAGACAGATGCTCTCGCGCCCTGATAACAGTAGTATTATTACTATTATTAATAACAATACAAATAATTAGGGGAATAATACATTTCTTCTTATTATAATAATATAGTAAAAACTGAAATCCGTCCCTATATGACTTGGGCCAGGCGAAATAACCAGGCCTTAGTTCTCATTAAAGCAGCATATTCCACATCGTTTAATGTATTGTCCTAAATCGTTGATTTAGGTTGTTGATTCAATTATGGATAAGGATCAGAATAATTTCCTAATCCGTGCAAACGTGTTACGTCACTGCTATCAGACAATAATCGAATTCTTGATTCGACAGTTAACGCCTGAATGGATGGTTTAGGCCTTAAAGGACCTTGACCCAAGACGCGCCTTTAAGGACCTTGATCCAAGACGCGCCTGTAAGGACCTTGACCCAAGACGTGCCTTTAAGGACCTTGACCCAAGACGCGCCTTTAAGGACCTTGACCCAAGACGCGCCTTTAAGGACCCTGACCCAAGACGCGCCTTTAAGG
Organism: Pollachius pollachius; assembly: GCF_949987615.1. Lineage (NCBI taxonomy): Eukaryota > Metazoa > Chordata > Actinopteri > Gadiformes > Gadidae > Pollachius > Pollachius pollachius. The sequence goes on along the minus strand of NC_136939.1, from coordinate 1,893,939 downwards.
ACCTTGACCCAAGACGCGCCCTTTGAGACGAGGCTTTCAGAACCGAATTACCTTTACCTTAGACTCGTGGTTTATATTTTGTGCATATTTCATATTATATGTCAGATCTTCCGGCGGTGTTGAAAGGCAAAATGCTAGTCGTTCATCTTGTAGTAAATAAAGCAAGATGAGCGCATGTATTTTAAATTCCCAAACTGTAGACCATAACAGTAGAGTTTAAGAAACAGTCACTCCTTAAAGGTACACTTCAAAAGCCAAATCAACGAATTTCATTATATCATGGTATAATTAACAAAATATAAGCAGTTCAATAAAGCAAACACACAAACACACACGCACGCACGCACGCACGCCCACACACACACAAGCGCACACACACACACACACACGCACGAGTTGAAAGCTAAAGCAGTATTCTACTATACAACGTGGTCGAGGGGGTTCTGCTTTCTAGGCAAAGACTTCTGCTGCGTCCCACTGCCGGCTGCCCATTGGCTCGTTCTCCGGTGTGACGTCACGGGCATATAACCGAGCAGGCTCCCACGCGCCCCGACGTCCTCTGGTCGATGCTCGCCGCCGCTCGGGCTGACATTTCCTCTCGCGACGTGCGATGATGAGGCGCGCGTCTGGGTTCTAATTCCATCAGGTTAACCGCGTCCTGATGCTGTCAGAGGAGGCAGGAGCACACGCGACCACCGCCGGGTTTTCATGTGCGCCCGATCATTTATTTCTTCCTTCTCTGAAGTCGCGCCTTTCTTTCTTCACCGCGGGAACTTCTTGTTTCAGAGCGGGCCCCTTCCTCGGTTTCTACAGAAATGCCAGGTTTCGGATTTGTTGATTCGTTGATCGGTTCTCCCGTCCCTCGGCTCAGCGTCTCACCGGACATGGACCTCTTGGTGGAGGGTGGCGACACGCAGAGCAGCCTCTGACGGGACGGACGTCGACAGCGCTCCTGTGATCTCCATGGGGATACACGGCGGCTCCCGGAGCACCAGACGGACCCTTTAACCCGAGCCACCGCCGAACGGATCAGGACATTACGGCGCGTAGAATACAGCCGGCTGTGAAACGCTTCAGACACCGCAGAGAAACAGCGACTCCGTCTCTACCTGTGGCGGAGACGCGTCGCCATGGTGCACTGCGCGGGGTGCGACAGGCCCATCCTGGACAGGTTCCTGCTCAAAGTTCTGGACCGGACCTGGCACGTCAAGTGCGTGACGTGCTGCGAGTGCAAAAGCAATTTGACCGAGAAGTGTTTTTCTAGAGACGGGAGACTCTACTGCAAGGCGGACTTCTTCAGGTGAGCCTCGACGCGTGGAGAGGTGGAGAGGTGTGTGTGTGTATGTGTGTGTGTGTGTGTGTGTGTGTGTGTGTGTGTGTGTGTGTGTGTGTGTGTGTGTGTGTGTGTGTGTGTGTGTGCGTGTGTGTGTGTGTGTGTGTGTGTGTGTGTTTGTGTGTATGTGTGTGTGTCCATGTCGTGCGTAAATGTCGTAGACACGTTGGTTAGGCTGAAGGAACGAAATAGGAAAAAAAAAAAAAAACACCAGGCTAATAGATAGGCCGTGGCAATCATTTTGGATCCAATGTTTCCAGGAGTAGGAATTTCTTTGGATGAATGATAAAAGGTCGGGCCTGTGTTTATATCGATGAAGGTATTCTATGGCCCGTTGAGACAGAATCGTCCAAATGGTCCTTTGTTTACACTGGCTGCTGTACATAAGCCTTATATATGATATATGATGTACGATATATGATATATGATGTATGATGTATGAAATATAATATATGATGTATGGTATATTATGTATGATGTTTGATGTATAAAGCGTTCTGCTGTATGTGGGGACGTCTGTCACCGACGCTATTAGTTTACCAACGTATTACCACCACAACACAACGACAACAACAACAACAACAACAACAACATGTAGGCCTACATGGAATCTCACTAGAACTCAAATATTTTTTAACATTTGTAATTTATTTGTTGTCCAGCTGTGAATGCATGTTTTTATAAACGGACCTACACGTCGCTTTCTCTACGAAAACCGAAAATATGAAATTCAATGAAATTGGGAATTTTCTGACAATAACAATGTATATAAATCATATAATTAGTTCCAATTCAATGCACAATCCTGCAATCAGGCCCAGTTAAACGAAGTTATGTGAAATGTGAAAAATAGGTGAACAATCTGAACGATATTGTTTTCTGGTTTCATATGCGCGTCTTAGTCTCTCAGTTGCAATCATTTTGTACTGTTTTGAACTGCAATTGTACGTGAATATTTTACATATTCCAACCAGGTTTCCCTCCTTAACGTGGTGTATTATTTGAGTATTTCACCTTATTGTATGTTGTACGTCCTGGCACTTAATGTACGCAATTATCGTATGTTGTACGTCCTGGCACTTAAAAATAGTACTTAGCATTGTGTAGCATCTTATCCTAGCTATCTTTGATGTAAACGGGGAATGGGTTAACCTAGTGATTGTTAGTGCTTGGCACTTGGTTCTAGGAACATCCTTATTGTACCGACAGCGATATATTGTTTCTCTTTCTTCAGACAAATTGAAAGTCGATTTGGATAAACTCGTCCGCTCAACGCCCTAAATGTAAATGTATAATTGAGTGTCGTCTCCTCCGCCTGTGTTTCTTGGCTCCAGGAGGTTTGGCACAAAGTGTGGCGGCTGCTCTGAGGGCATCTCCCCCAGCGACCTGGTGCGGCGCGCGCAGAGCAAGGTGTTCCACCTGGGCTGCTTCACGTGCGTCATGTGCAACAAGCAGCTGTCCACGGGCGAGGAGCTGTACGTCCTGGACGAGCTGAAGTTCATCTGCAAGGAGGACTACCAGAACAGCCAGGGCCGCGACACCGTGCTGCTGTCAGGTGAGACCCGAACCCCGGACCCGGACTAGAAACCCGAACCCCGAACCCCTTAGTTCACTGAGGAAGGATAACGCTATCCGTGGGGACTGTTGTGTCAGATATGATAATATGGAACAGAATCGGTGTTAATATTTATAATATTATTAGTATTAGTAGTGGTATTTTGTTGCCTATACTATTCATTTTATTTGATTATTATTATTATTATTATTATTATTATTATTATTATTATTATTATTATTATTATTATTATTATTCCACATCAAATATATCCTCTGATATTATTAAATATTAGTTCGAAAATATTTATTATAATTTATATGCCTATTATAATAGTTTCTATTATTATTTTATTATTTATTAATATTATTATTATTATTATTATCATCATTATTATTATGATTATTATGGGCTGTAGTGTGTCCTCTCAGACGTGGTAAAGTAACGACACAGTATCAATATATAGAGTAGCCTATATAACATAACAATAAACAATATATAATATAACATAATAAAACAATACACAATATATAATATAACATCATGAGTAATATACATCCTATTGCAATACATAACACGTAACATAACATAACAGAACAATCCATAATACCTAACATAACGTCGTGCATCAACCTGCTCGCCTCCCTCCGTAGTGACGACGTGCAGCGACCCGAGTCTGTCGCCGGACCCGCAGGACCCGCTGGCAGACGACGGCAAGGAGTCGGAGGGCGGCCCGCTGTCGGACAAGGAGGGCGCGAACAACGAGAACGAGGAGACGAGCGTGGCGGGAAAGCGGCGCGGGCCCCGCACCACCATCAAGGCCAAGCAGCTCGAGACGCTCAAGGCGGCGTTCGCGGCCACGCCGAAACCCACGCGCCACATCCGGGAGCAGCTGGCTCAGGAGACGGGGCTCAACATGCGGGTCATCCAGGTACGAGGGGGGGGGGGGGGCGCGCCCGGTGACGAGGCGGACGTGACGTCACGCCAATTAACGATTAGAACAGGTGGAAGCTTAGTTGAAAAAAAATAAACAGAGGAGGTGCAAAATAAAGCTCGCTCTCTCTCACACACACACACACATGCACACGCGCGCGCACGCACGCACACACGTACACACACACACACACACACACACACACACACATAAACACACACACAAACACAAACGCACACAGACGCACAAACACACGCAAGCACGCACACACACACACAGTTTATTATTTTGTATGATATTTTCGCCATAATCCAATACAGTCTAAATTAAGCACATTTTCTAACCCATAATAATGGTTATACTATTGTGATGCCCTGGGCTATTATTAATAATATTGTTGTATCAAATACGACCCTGGTGGTGAATTGTTTTATTTTAACCTTAATATTTTTCATGTTAACAATCAGTGTTACAGGGATAAACCTGAAGGAAAAACTATTACTAATACTTAATATTAAATATAAACCTTTATAGACTAATATTATATATTAAGTCTATTAACCTGGTTGTTCCGGTGTCATTATGATGACTATATATTATATATATATTTATATATATATATATATATATATATATATATATATATATATATATATATTAAACGTGACTCTGTGTCTCTCCAGCAGTGGTTCCAGAAACACATGAATATCTATATTAATATCTATATTAACCGTGACTCTGTGTCTCCCCAGGTATGGTTCCAGAACCGCCGCTCCAAGGAGCGCCGCATGAAGCAGCTCAGCGCGCTGGGCGCGAGGCGACACGCGTTCTTCCGGAGCCCGCGCAGGATGCGGAGCCTCGGGGAGCGCATGGAGCCCGGGGAGCTTCTGGCCGGGGGGCCCTTCTCCTACTATGCAGGTGGGTTGTGGAGCCCGGCTCCCTTAGGGTATCTCTGCGGACCCCGGTGAAATGAAAAAAAACAACCAAACCGGGGCACCACATGAACTCCGTTTGACCAAAATGAAGAAGTCCTTTTGGTCAAACGGAGTTCATTTGGAGTTGTTTGTATTTCACGCGCACGTTTGATGAAATCTTCTTTCTCACCAAGGTGGACTGAACGCTATTCTGAGCCATTAAAGGCCGTATTGCTCCACGGATTGGCGTCACGTGGAATAAACACGACCGCTATTCCTTTGTCTTACGTTAAAAACTAAAACGAAAATCGTTTCCAGAATGTATTTGGGTACGTTTTAGTGGCGCAGTTCTACCACGCATGAGATGCAGAGATACATGATTAAACACTCGTCTGTCATTCCGTTTCCTCCGTCTGTCCCGACCCCTCCAGACTACCCAGGTGAGTACTACGGCTCCGGGGGAAACTACGAGTACTACCAGGGCCCCCCGTCCTCCCAGGCCCAGACCCCTGCAGACCTGGGCTACGTGCCCTCCTCCGTCCCCACCGGCACCCCGCTGGGGGGCATGGACCCGCAGCACCACCACCACCACCACCAACACCCCCACCACCAGCACCAACACCCCGGGCACCAGGACGTCCCGTGCTACTCGGACATCATGTCGGCCTCCCACCACCACCACGCCGCGGACTCGCCGAGTCCGGAGCCTAACGGGCCCGGGTCCAACGGCGCCGGGTCCCTGGGGCCCGGCTCCATGCGCAGCGTGTCCAGCGACATGTGTGGTTCGTCCGGGACCCCGTTCACGGTTCTGTCGCTCAGCGAGAACGGATACACGAACCAGCTGTCCCAGCCATCCTCCGAGGTCAGCGAGGGGACCGTCTGGTAGCAGCAGGACCGCGGGATCACCGGGGGACCCAGCCGAACCGGACAACCGGGACTCGACAGAACCTTAGCACCGGGTATCGACCGAAACAGGACCACCGGGGACTCGACAGAACCTGGCAACCGGGGACTCGACCGAAACGGAGCAACGCGGACTCGACTGAACCGGAGCACCGGGGGACTCGACTGAACCGGACAACCGGGGCTTGACAGAACCGGACCACCGGGAATTGACCACAGCACCGGACCGGATAAAACGGGATTGATAATAAGAAAAAAAAAGAATGAAAGGCAAATGTAATACTATATCTTCTGAAATAATTTGTTAATGTATGTTTTAAAGATGCATTATTTATATTATTTATTAAGTCATAGCTTGCGCTTTATTTATGTATTTATTTGGGCTTTTTATTTATTCATGTATTTCTTTACGTGGCCTATTTATGTAGGTATTTATTTATTTATCTACTCTTAAATTAATATATTGGATGAAAAGCAGAACGTTATTTCATCATTACAATCTGTGGGCCATAAAATCTTTAACGAAAATGATTTCCACATTTCCTATAATATATTGTTTTTTATGTTAACATCAGTCTTATATGGGCCAAAACATTAAAATGTTAACTTTTTTTAAGAGTTATCGATTAATTAAACCCATTTCTCATGTGTATTAACCGATGGTCATTTGACCAAATGCCTTCTCTCAGGGCCAGGGTGCATTGTGAAGAACCGATCGATATTTATCTCCTCTCTGTAATGTTAATGATTTGGTACCCAGCACACAGGTTTGCCTTTAAAAGGACAACACTAAACGTAAATATGAATAATGACTTTGAAAGGTATTAAACAATAACACACAGTTGTACAGAGCAGTCCACGGTTTACTTGAACAGTATTCAGGGTTTGAATATCGACCACCTTTGAAAAAAATAAAAATACTCTCGATTTAAATACAGATAAGACGATTATTGCAAACAAACCAAACTTTTGTATTTATTCTGTTTATGTGGTTCCTCACTGTGCTAGTTTGTATTATTGTGTTTAAAACAAGTAGAAAAACAGTTGCCAAATAAACTGCAGCACAAACACTACAAACGCTGTGTGGGCTTCAGTGATATCGCATACACGTCATTAATGTTTCTGTCAGTTGAATCAATAAAGTTTCACGGCATTGACGGTCTCCGATGCGGACAGTGATATGTTCTCTGATTGTTTAGAGACTCGTTTCAAATAAGCTTATGACAAGTAAGACTGCATAATAAAACACTTTTAGAAGAGCATAATCCTGTGATTTAGGCTTCCTATAAGTTTATGAATACAATTACTGTCTTGGATTTATGGAAGGTGGCTTTACTTTAGGATATGAACACGATAAACATATTGTGGTATTCATTGCACTCAAAACTCTTTCCTGATCTTCTTTTGGGTCAGAGGAAAACTGGAAGCATTTCTTAATTGCTATAAAATTGACGTCTTGAGAATATTTTCACTGCTCAGCTAAAGGCAAAATTAAAATAACCATAAAACTCATCTATTTTCTCTATTGACATGGGACTCGAGTGAAGCTTTCTCTCAGGATGTGGTGTCCACGGTTGTTGGGTTTTTATTGTTTTTAATCAAAAATAACCACCTTTATATTTAGCTGTAGGAATTGTGATGACCTCTTCATGAGTTTGAAAGTAGCTATGGGGACCCATTTGGTCCTCAGAAACCAGTAGGAGCTCTAAATTCATCCTTCCATCTGATCCTGGATCATTCATGAACTACGCCATGGTGGTGACCTTTGACCTTTACTAGTTCAAACTTCACGATTAAGGAGATACCCCCCAAAATAGAGACTTTATCCAGTAACTATAGCAAGGGGCTGAACTTATTGTTCTGAAGAAGTTCCTATTATTAGCTCATTAACAGCACCTGGTACCGACCTGAGAGAGTATTCTGACCAATGAGCACACTCTGAGGTGGACTTTACTTTACTGTAGTTCAGAGACCAGTAAAAGACTACAAGTCCCATCTCTCCCTGTCCGACGGTATCCAGGCTGTGTCCAGGGCCTCTCTGTGCAGTGTCTCGTCCCTACAAGGCCCTCCTCATACCTTCCCCTCTGAAGATATAAATGGTCTGCATTTATACAGAACTTTTCAAACCAGTTACCACTCAAAGCATTTGACAATATTGCCTCACATTCACGCACACTTTCACAAACCGACGGCGGAGTCAACCACGCAGGGCAACAGCCAGCTCGTCGGGAGCAGTCAGGGTGAGGGATCTCGCTCAGGGACACCTCCACACTCGGCTAGGAGGAGCCGGGGATCGAACCAGCAACCTTGGGATTACCAGCTGACCTGCTCTACATCCTGAGCCACATGCCGCCCACATATATATCTGTACACTACTTTCTCATCAGAAGTATGAGCGGTGGACAGCACGCAACCTAACAAGCTCTTCCTCTGTAGCAGTGAGACCGGGAGATGGAAGAAGCCACATCCTAAATCCTAAATCATCCCCTCGAGAGGAGAAGTTAAAATCAGTGGCCCTTTAAAATAAATGAGCTCACACAGAGTTCTGTAACGAGCTAAGCTCTGAGCTCTGGAGAAATCTGCCATAGAAAGTTGAGTGCAAATAATGTCGAGCACATCATCTTATTCTCAAGGTACATTTCTTTGGAACGTTTCTGAGTGTCCTCGACGCTCTGAATCACCGTGTGAAACAGCTTATCCATGCCAAGTTATGATTGCTGCATCAATGGGGCGTCCCATGAGAGATCTCTTGAACTTATTTGTATTGCTTGTTCATGTTCTGGAAATACCTCCATCACCATGTATTTCGAGGTCACAGTCGGTACAGTTGTGCATGAAGCAACCAACCCTAACCCAAGCTACCTCTGCTGGTCTTCCAGGCTATCCGTGAAACAAAGCTGTCTCCCATGCAGACCACAGCATACCTGCTCACGACACTTCACAAAGTTAGCACCAGCATCTTAAAGTCATAAACCAGACAGGAGCGTAAGAGAACGCTAGCCACACCGCAGACCCCAAAGTCATTCTGCTTCCTCTGAAATACGCAGACGTTAACAGAATCAATTAGTTCATAAAAATAAGCGATGACTCTGCAAACGTTGTCATGAATTAAGCTAAAACTATTAGCTATGATCAAGCGATGGTGGTGTCTGTTGGACGGAGATAACGCTCTTGTTGTTAATCTGAGTAATCCTTGTTTAGCCAAACAAAATGCCTTGATTAAGGCAGAGATTTGCAAGGCAAACACACCACCAGGTAATCAATGTAAATCTATGTGACACGGATTACAGCATTAAACTGCCCAGGCAAACCGCCCACAGAGACTATATGTGCATTTAAAACACATTTATGAGCTAAACACCGGGGTGTACACGTCCAATTGTTTTTAGATTTATCTCTGTTGTACTTGATGATTAACTTCCACATCGATTTGTTTTTGAGGACAATGCATTGGGTGTCCCTCCCAGAAAAGGTTCTGGGTTCAATTCACATTTCCAAACTCAAACCTGTAGGAAGCCAGGCACGGGATGACCCCTGACCCCTACCTGCTACTTGACTTATAGCTTACAATTATCCTTAAGTGGCTTTGATAAAAGTGGCAGCTTAAAAAACTTAATAAATAGCAACTAGTGTCAGCTAATCTAACCTTTCACATCACTACTATGAGTTCCTAGCTAGTACAGGACACTATACTAGCTAGGACACTATTTTAATGAGAAATATATCAACTAAGGAAGCTAAATACTCCCTGAATGTTGTCAAAGGCCTAAATCCACTTTAACGGCAAGGCAAGGCAACATGTCTGACAAGAAGTCTGCCTGCATTCACAGTCTCCTGTCTCTGTCAACAGGACGTGTTTTAATAAAAGCCTTAACACTGCACCTAAATGCCAGTTCCACCCCCAGGGCATATTACTATAATTCAAAAGGAGTAAAGTCATGCCGAAGTGAAACACGTTATTATAAGTTAATTAATTAATACAATTCCTCTGCCTTTTTAAGATTAGGATCTGAGAATGTGTTTTCCTTTGTAATGGAAAGCATTTGGCCGGCCTTTTGTCATTACCCTTTGCCTGTTCATTGGTTGATGAATTTGACCCGATTCTCTCGTTCGACTCCTTTTACTTTATTTTGGCCCAAAGCGGCAGGTCCGCTTAATATATGAAAATCACTCACACGTTGTATAATCATTGGCCACTGTAATACCGCTGCTCTGGCCACGGGCAATTAATACACTTTTCTTCTCTTTTTTCTCGTTCTTTTTTTTCTCTCCGGGATCTCGAAGCGTGAGACACTGGCCTGTGCTCATTAGCATATTTATTGCGCTGGTGTGAAATGTGGGGAGTGATTGATGTGGAGTCCACCTCCTGCATGCTCACTGGCCTATTATTATGAGAGGGGGGGAGGAGGTACTTTTGATTAAAGTTGAAGAGCGCAGCATCATCAGCGATGCTCACACTGTCTGCTTTGTTCTCCTCCTGGTGGATCAGAGGGAGAGGACAGGCCAGGATACTGTAGTACCGAGAGTATACTATACTATCGTATAGTATTGTATCTATAGGGAGGACTCATCAATGAGGACTGGGGAGGCAGGTACCGATAGTATTGTATAGTATAGTATATAATGAGTACTAAAGAGACAGGGCGAGTATACAATACTACCTGTAGTATAGGTATCTATCTATCTATACAAGTACAGTATATTAACTATTATATAGTATGGTATCTAGAGTATAGTACAGTATTGTATCTATAGTATAGTACCAATAGTTTAGTCCAATATTGTATCTGTATAGAAAAGCATCTTTAGTCTTGTACAGTTTTGTGTCTATAATTTAGTACAGTATCCATAATCTAGTACAGTATCTATAATCTAGTAAAGTATTGTTTCTATAATATTGAACAGTATCTATAGTATATTGCATTATTGTGTCTATTATATAGTACAGTATCTTTAGTATAGCACATCTATGTATAGTACAGTAATAATGCATATTGTAGTATACTAGTACCTCTCCATCACAGAGATAACACTATGAGGGGCTGTACAAGGGAGCAGAGCTAGCCTACGTACGTGTTACAGGCATTCTGGGAACTCCGTCCACAAATAGATGGAGATCTGTCCCTTGCTGATCCTTACCCTGTGGCCTTCAGTGGGGATCACAGTGGCTTGGACCTGGGTGATGTATCAGATGATGTTGATGATGGAGGGGGACTCCTTGCTTCAAATTGTAAACCACATCTTACTCCTTTCAGATAATTACATTAACATGTAGGGCATTTAGCAGAGGCTTTTATCCAAAGCGACTTACAATAAGTACATTTGTCAGAAGAAAGAAAAACAACAATATATCTCTATCGGTACAGTAAGGATGTTCATAGAACCAGTGCCAAGCACTGACAATCACAAGGTTAACCCATTCCCCGTACACAAGGCTATGCTCTGAACACGCGTGTATTGAAACCACATCTTACTCCTTTCAGAGATGTGTTTTACCCTTACAGACATGAAGAGCATCCCTCCACAGAGTTCTGCAGGACATGTTCTAGTCAAACCCTGGTATGAGCTGCAGACCAGACCTTCACATAGCCAGCGTATCCGGACACTTCTGTGACACAGGAACAAACAGGGAGCTGATTTGTTTGTTCACATTCTCAAATTAAAAGCCTTCCTATGGGGGTATTTCATAAATTGCTTTGACTACCTGGACAACAGTGAGCGCACAGCGAATGATTAATTTATAAGCGTTATCTTAATTTAATCTAGAGTTCAGTCCTATAAACCAGAACGTCAGCTGCCTGCTCCCTTTGCTTTATATCCCTCACATCCGTCTATATTCCTCTGCAGTGGATTCCAATCAGAGAATCTCTGCCGTATCTCCCGGCTTCGCTGCTGTCACACGTCAACACGTTGGTGTTTATCTCAAGGGCTGTGGCGACAATATATGGCGGTGTACACGCAGCCCTTATCGGAGCTCTCTCTGTTCGCTACACCGCTAAGTTATGCATTGATAAACACTCACCAGTAAACAGATCTTATAATTATTTGTGTAGAAGAAAAACAAATATGAGTGCAGAACGTTTCCTCAGTCGGTGTGCAGATTATTTAATAGGATTCTTCTTGTGTAGTTATCAGACATCCAGAGTGATGCACAGCAGGTATTATATGTAAGTAGTTTTGGACATTAGTTATGAAAAGCATTCGGTGGAGACTTAATCTAAGGCTTCTGGCAATACCGCCTAGCCAGGCTGGCCCAGGAGGGAATCTATTTCAATTGATCTGAAAGGGCCCCGTTTCAGTCCCTGGTTCCTCCTGATCATCTGTAGGTTCCTCTGTTGTCCATGAAGATGTCTTCTTTCATGGGAGCTAGGGAGCAAGGGAAGGAGGGATATAGGGCCAGGGTTAGGAGAGTAGGGTCAGGGCTATAGAAGGTTGGGAGAGGGTAAGGGGCCTAGGAGAGGGTTAGGGTTAGGAGGGAAGTTTAGGGTAAGCTAGGGCCAGAGATTTTGGGTCCGGAGGGTAGTTTAGGGTTAGGGGCCTAGGACAGGGTTAGGAGGGTAGTTTAGGGTTAGGAGGGTAGTTTAGGGTTAGGAGGGTTGTTTAGGGTTAGGAGGGTAGTTTAGGGTTAGGAGGGTAGTTTAGTGTTAGGGGCTTAGGACAGGGTTAGGAGGGTAGTTTAGGGTTAGGAGGGTAGTTTAGGGTCTGGAGGGTAGTTTAGGGTTAGGAGGGTAGTTTAGGGTTAGGGGTATAGGACAGGGTTAGGAGGGTAGTTTAGGGTTAGGAGGGTAGTTTAGGGTCCGGAGGGTAGTTTAGGGATAGGATGGTAGTTTTGGGTTGGGGGGCCTAGGACAGGGTAGTTTAGGGTTAGGATGGTAGTTTTGGGTTAGGGGCCTAGGACAGGGTAGTTTAGGGTTAGGAGGGTAGTTTAGGATTAGGAGGGTAGTTTAGGGTTAGGGGCCTAGGATAGGGTTAGAAGGGTAGTTTAGGGTTAGGATGGTAGTTTAGGGTTAGGGGCCTAGGACAGGGTAAGAAGTGTAGTTTAGGGTTAGAAGGGTAGTTTAGGGTTAGGAGGGTAGTTTAGGATTAGGAGGGTAGTTTAGGGTTAGGGGCCTAGGACAGGGTTAGAAGGGTAGTTTAGGGTTATGATGGTAGTTTAGGGTTAGGGGCCTAGGACAGGGTTAGGGTTTGGATGGTGGTTTAGTGTTTGGGTAAGACTGGGGTTAGAGGGTTAGGGTTGATTTTCGGGTTTGGATATGACATGGGTTAGGTGTTGGAGTTTGGGTATGTTTGGGTGAGGTTAGAGTGTCCGGGTTAGATATTTTCGATGTGAGCCACACATCTCATAGACGATTTCATGCCACTGCTGAGAGCCAACAAAGTTCTGTAAATCTGAAAGCGTCTAAAAGGGTTTCCGAGCGAGCACCCTATAGCAGCCTCCCCGTCTCCGCCCCGGTGTGCAGTATGCATGAGTTCGTACATTTGTTGTGTTTTTTCTCTCGGAACGCAAAGCGTTCCAAAGTCTCTTCTCGTTTCGACACCCGATGATTTCCCCGGTCGGCCGGCAGCGTCCTTCAGATGATGTGGAGGACGGCGTGTGCAGGACGACCCACCATGACAAACTCTCCCCAGCCCCCCTTCCCCCCAGACGACGGCGGATCGGCCCGCCGGGAGCCGGTCCCTCCACGCGTCAGTGATGTCACCGCTATGTGTGCATTTTAATGCGGGCGCCGCTCGCCGCACCGTAGCCTCCGACGGATGTTCGCGTTCATGCAAAACGCCGTGGGTCAGCATTTCTGGGCTTCACCATTAAGTGGCAAACAGTGGCGTATGTAAATGTGATCGTGTGTTTGTTACAGTGTGTGTGTGTGTGTGTGTGTGTGTGTGTGTGTGTGTGTGAGTGTGTGTGTGCGTCTGCGCGTGTATGTGTGTCCGACTGTTATTCAACTTTCTTGCTACTTTCCTGTGTGAACCCGTCTTCCAGAACCCTCTTCATAACTTCTGTAGATGCAGTAGGCTGCTTTCCATTTGTCTCTTTTTGTTCGTCTACAACACAGCATGGGGATGATAAGTCAAGGGATATCTAGCCTCCATTTAGGGGGAACATTCAAAGAAAAATACTAATACATGATTACATGTATAAAATAGGAAACGCAAATGAGCAGAACATGTTTATTCTTCACATCTGTCTAAGAGGATTAGTGCATCAGACTCTAAACATGAGAGTAAATCCGATACATGAATGAACCATAAAACGGGACTAGTTGGGGGTTAGAGAGACCCCCAGACCGGGTTCAGGGGTCTGGTCCAGACCGGGTCCCGGGGTCCGGCCCCGCCCGGTTGGTCAGCCGGCGCCGGTGGTGGCGTGTGTTTCCATAGCGATCGATGACCTATACAGTAATAATCATGATGTATGGCCGCCGTGCTGCTCGCTGACCTTTCTCTGGAGTGCACTCCGGGCAACCTTCAAAACACCCCCCCCCCCCCCCCCCCCCCCCCCCCCCCCCCCCCCCCCCGGCGCCCCCACCCACCTCCTATACTCCACAGCCCCCCTCACGACCTCCAACCCCCAATCCCACCTCCTCCCCCTCACCACACCTCCTCCCCTCCCTCCCCATCAGACTTATTGCCCTCCCCTACCCCCCCTCCTTCACTCCACCCTCCACCTCCTCTCCTCCACCTGATCCCTGCCTTCGCAATCAGACCTAAGGACCTCCCCTTCCCCTCCACCGTGAACCTCTTCCTCCACCTCTCCTCGACTCAGACATCACACCCCCTCCTCCTCCTCCTCCTCCCCCTCTCCCTCCCCCTCCCCCTCCTCCTCCTCCTCCTCCTCCCCCTCTCCCTCCCCCTGCTCCTCCTCCTCCTCCTCCCCCTCTCCCTCCCCCTGCTCCTCCTCCTCCTCCTCTCCCTCCCCCTCCCCCTCCTCCTCCTCCTCCTCCTCCCCCTCTCCCTCCCCCTGCTCCTCCTCCTCCCCCTCCTCCTCCCCCTGCTCCTCCTCCTCCCCCTCCTCCTCCCCCATAAGCCTTAAACCTCCCCCTCCTTCACCCGGCGCCTCCTTTCCTCCACCTCCCCTCTTCTTGTTTTCCCTTCTCCTTTTGACTCTTCCTCCCCTTTATCTCCCTCCCCCTCTCCTCCCCGCTCTCCCCCTCTCCATCTACAGCTCCCCTCCCCCCTCCTCCCCCCTCTCCCCCTTTTCCACCTACAGCTCCCCTCTCCCCCTCCCTCCTCATCTCTTCTCCGGTGTGATGGTCGCGCTTCACTGCGCTCCACTGCCTCTATGAATGTTAATGTTGTGTGTGTGTGTGTGTGTGTGTGTGTGTGTGTGTGTGTGTGTGTGTGTGTGTGTGTGTGTGTGTGTGTGTGTGTGTGTGTGCGTGCGTGCGTGCGTGCGTGCGTGTGTAATCAGCAGCTTGTCGCAGGAAGAAAACTCACCTGGTCTGCATTTCTGTCACAGGCTGTTTTTTTATCCGGGATATTATTATTACTATTACTGTTATTGTTGTATTAATATTATACACATAATATCATACCGTATTATTGTTAATGGAGGTTTCATGTTAGATTCTCTCCTATTGAGTCAGGAGAGAGTCTCTGTTACCTGGAGCTAATATTAATATTTTATTTTTGTACATTTATTGTCATTGTGTTATTGTTTTTATTCCTTGCGTCGAGACCATGCGATGCTCTCTAATCGTACATCCGAGAGAGAGAGAGATAGAGAGAGAGAGAGAGGGAGAGACTCCTTCTAACCGGTCCTTTCTGATCCCAGATCTGTCCGCGGTCAACAGACCTGTCCATGATACCAGAGACTGGTCCATGATACCAGAGACCGATCCTTGACACCAGAGACCGATCCTTGATACCAGAGACTGGTCCTAAATGCCAGAAACTGGTCCGTGATACCAGAGACTGGTCCTTGATACCAGAGACTGGTCCGTGATACCAGAGACCGGTCCTTGATACCAGAGACCGGTCCTTGATACCAGAGACTGGTCCGTGATACCAGAGACCGATCCTTGATACCAGAGACTGGTCCGTGATACCAGAGACCGATCCTTGATACCAGAGACCGGTCCTTGATACCAGAGACCGGTCCTAGATACTAGAGACCGATCCTTGATACCAGAGACCGATCCTTGATACCAGAGACCGGTCCATGATACCAGAGACTGGTTCGTGATACCAGAGAGCGGTCCTTGATACCAGAGACCGATCCTTGATACCAGAGACCGATCCTTGATACCAGTGACCGATCCTTGATACCAGAGACCGATCCTTGATACCAGAGACAGACCCTTGATACCAGAGACTGGTCAATGATTCCAGAGACTGGTCCTTGATACCAGAGACAGACCCTTGATACCAGAGACAGACCCTTGATACCAGAGACCGGTCTATGATTCCTCCAGAAAGAGAGGGGCCCCCGGGCTCCGTCTTCACGGGGCCCTCTCACTCTCTACTCATTTACACCTGGCTTGATATCGCCGGTTGCAGCTTGTCCCGTCGCCTCCGCCTGCTGCAGCGGGCCCCCGAACGGGCCCCCGGTCGGGCCCCTGTTTTATGTATTCCCCAGACAGGGCTCACTAAGCTGTTGCGGGCGGTGGGGGGGGTGAACGTGGGGAGCGGCGGTGATCAGAGGGTGTGCTAATCTGGGGGCCCCTGGAGGAACAGTTCTAATGGGGATTAGAGATTAAGCCCCTGGTCGGGCCGGCAGGCAGGCGGGCCCTCACGTCCCCCGAGGGCCACAAAGCTTTTATTTTGGGGGGCCCGTGCTCGCTCGCCCCCTAGCATTATAAAAGAGACGTTATGGTTTATGGGGTGTTTTTGGGGTGAGCGTGAATCTGGTTGTTCTGCTCTCCCCTGTAAAGTTTTTAATTCCACCGGACGTATGTTTTACTGTCAGGGTTTATGGTAACTTGATGCATTACATAAACATAAACACACTACGGCTGAGTGAGTCTGATGCGGGTGTAATGAATGTGTGGTGAAGGAATTATAAGGAGGCTCTGTGTGAGCTGGTTCACCATTCCAGTCATCTGACCACAAGGATCTGAAACGTCTGTCATCGCTGAGGCATTGACGGCCCTTTGCCTCCGGATCAATCAGCCTCTAACAGGAGGACCAAAGCTAGACTGGGGGGCCCCACCCATTCTGCCGGCGATTTGAGGTCGCCCTGCAGAACGGTCTGCAGAAAAGCAATACATTTCCTTCGAGTTTCGATACGTTTTTGCGGGAGCCCATCGCCAAGCTGGCTTTTCCCCCTGGCGCACTATTGGCTGGTTTAACACTTTGACGACAGGGAAGCGACGGCAAGCAGCCAATTGCGTACAGAGTCATTTGTAGACTCTGTAGATCGCACGTTGCAGACCAACGTGCGATCTACGATTGAGCTTGGTCTGGCAATAGCCAGGCTATGCCAACGCAGGGAGACTGATCTGTTATGAGACTCCCTGGCTGTTCTCTCTCTGCCAGTGGAGGGCAGGTGTTAGTCGTAGTAGAGGTGCAGTACTAGGGTCATCCAATCATCCACTATTCACCCACCCATCCGACATCCATTAATTCATCCATACACCATCATCCTCACATCTAACCATCCATGCAACCACCATCACCCATCCACCGTTCCATCTTATTCATGTTTCATACATTTATTATACATCAATAAGCTTAAAATTAACTAATATGGGCGTCTTCCAAGATGGATTCATCAACTGAATGTATTCCGTGAATACATTCAATTCTTAGAAAAGATGTGCCCCATAAAAACAAAATAAATACAGAGGACCAGGCAACCTTCCTCCAACTGGCCCCCCACCATGGGGGTGTATGAAATGGTTCACGTGCGCGTGCGTGCGTGTGTGTGTTCTTCCAGATTACAGGCGTATAGATAAGGACGTCTGTGAAGGGAGAGGTCATAGGTTCCAATCCCAGCTGGGAGAGACGCCACGGGTCAGAGGACGGAGATAAGGAGGCGCTCTCCTCCTCATCTCCAGCGAGGCACAAAGCAGATGATACCAACCCGCTGGTTAGCCCCGAGATTAGAGCCCGGGCCCCGAGATTAGAACAATACATCAAAACCACAAGATCTTCTGTGTAAGGATGATAGCAACGGTGTCCGGGTTTATCAACACATGAGGCACGTAGAGTACGGGGTAGAAGTAGTGGTGGTAGCAGTAGTAGCACTAGTACTAGCAGCAGTAGTACTAGTAGTTATAGTAGTAGCTGTACTTGTAGCAGCACTTGTAACAGTAGCAGCAGCAGTAGTAGTAATAGCTGTACCTGTAGCAGTGCTAGTAGCTGTACTTGTAGCAGTACCGGTACGAGTACTATTACCAGGAGCAGTTATAGTAGTAGCTGTACTGTAGCAGTACTAGTAGCAGTAGCAGTATGAGCCCTAGCAGTAGCAGTAGTACTTGTAGCACAACTAGCACTAGTTGCAGTAGCAGAATGAGCCTTAGCATTAGCATTAGTAGCAGTATCAGCCTTAGCCCTAGCATAGTAAAGCTTGGAGAAACAGGAGAGGCTGCGGGCCAGCCCCCACATGTCACATGGTTCAGGTCGATGGATGCTATTGGTGGATTGGTATTGGTGAATTGATTGATGGTTGTGGTTGACTGATTGATGGTTAATTGATGCACTGGTTGATTGACTGTTGATTGATGATGGGTTCATTGAGGAATGGTTGACTGATTAACGATCCATTGATTGATAGATGCTTCTAGTTGATTGATGCCTGCTTGATTGGTTCATTAGTAAACAGAGGAGATTGATTGGTGGTGCTGGTTAATTGACTGGTGTATTAATGGTACTGGTTCATTAATGGTACATTCCCAGGTTTGATGACTTTGTATTAAAATATATAAAAGATGAAACCTCACCAGCGATAACGAGAGAGAGAGAGAGAGAGAGAGAGAGACACAGAGCGCGCGAGAGAGACACACAGAGAGAGACTTACAAAGAGAGAGAGAGAGAGAGACACACACACACACACAGAGCGAGAGAGAGACAGATTGAGAGACACAGAGCGTGCGAGAGAGAGACATACAGAGAGAGACTTACAGAGAGAGAGAGTGAGAGAGAGAGAGCGACACACGCACACACACAGACAGAGAGAGAGATGGAGACACACAGACACACACACTAATTACAATCTGGCAACTGGGTCACCGGTTTTGTCTCTCAAGTGCTGTCGAGTCTCTGCGACACGTGGATATGGAATTATGCTTTCCTTCCGACGAGATTGAACCTCTCAAACAATGTCTTAAAGCCTTCCTCCCCCCCCATCTCCCCTACCTCTCTCTCCCCCTCCAACTCTTTATTCTTCCGAGTCGATTCCTACGCCTCTTGAAACCTGTCTTAATTTTTTTACTTCCATGACCTCGCCTCTCCGTTCTCCAACGTTCACAGCAACAACAAACACGGAACGTCAAAAACAGCGTTTAACTTACAGTGTCTACAGAAGAGGTTTGTGGAGGAGCAGGAGATGGCAGATAGTGGGAAGAAACAGATAAGAATATAAACCGCAGAAAAAACAAATGACTAAATACTACCGGTGGCTAACTGCTGTTAGACAGTGTTTTCCCTTGACATGTCTGTCAGTCTGCCCTTAATATGTCTGTCAGTCTGCCCTTAACATGGCCGTAGGGCTTCCCTTAACATAGTGTAGCTGTAGTCCTACCCTTAACTTAGCTGTCGGCCTGTGGGCCTACTGCAGTAAACCAGCTTTAACGAACCGGTATGAAAAGGAAACAAACGTCTTGAGTCCTACTTGGTTTAGGGCGCACAGAAAACGGCAGTTCATTAACAAGGAAGAATACAAATTGGAATTTCATGTGTTTTTTACGGTTTAGTCTTTAATTGTGTCCTGAAATAATGGAGAGAGAAAGAAAAAAAAAACGGACCAAAGTCGTGTAGTTTGTTCCGAGTTGGTCGGAAACAATCCTCTCCCTCCTCCTTTTGGCTGGTAGACTCTGGGACCCCCGGTCCTCTTCCCGCCCGTGATTAAAGGGAGAATTAGCGGGCGCCGGATCCCCGCTACAAATGAGCCCAACCTCTCCGGGGAGACCTGGCAAGACGCGGTTCCAATTATACCGCCAAATGAATCATTTTCTTATTGGGCGTCCTATAATTGTGGTGGGTATTGGGCCCGAGCAACTCAATTTGTCTCACATATTTGTTGGTCGTTGGGTAATAGAGTTGACAGAGCCAAGGGGGGGGGGAGGGACGGGGGG
This sequence comes from Pollachius pollachius, assembly GCF_949987615.1. NCBI lineage: Eukaryota > Metazoa > Chordata > Actinopteri > Gadiformes > Gadidae > Pollachius > Pollachius pollachius. The sequence goes on along the minus strand of NC_136939.1, from coordinate 1,874,069 downwards.
AAACAAAAGGGGTGTGAGATGGATTCCCCCCACTTTCTGTTTGATGTGCTTCATCCACGCTAAGACGTTTGAAGTTTAAAGGGCTGACAAAATAAAACGCCGTTAATGGGACGCCATTGTCTCAGGATGATCCATCCCTCGCCGGCGCTACGACTTTGTTCCGACCGGGGAGCAATTAACGAGGCCGCCGGTGACGTCATCATCGTTATCCGTCTTCGGAGAGATTCGGGTTCGTGCGATGGAGAAATTAAATTAGCTGGGGGAACGTGACCCCGCTTCCAATCGGTTGGTGAGGCGCTGTCGGAGCGGTCAGAAAGACGTGTGACTCCTCGGTGATTTTTACATTAGCTTTTATTGACATGGTCATCAGGGTCCAACATTGTAAATATAATCTCCAACCACAGTCCGGAAAATAAACATTTTAAAAAGTAACAGGGAACCACACAGTAACCTCAAACACTGTCAAACACGTTTGTCTGTTTGGCAGCTTTAGTTCAGCATTTAGTTCAACGTCATTTTTCTGTAGTTTGTTAAAAAGTATATTTCTTCCATCATAATAAGGTTTTAGTTTGCTTGTCCACGTTTCTTCGCAACTCTCGATGTCATATCGTTTCTAGCAAGTCAGTATTTAAAAAAAGAAAAAACTAAAGTTAAACATGCGAACGTATCAGTAAACTAAATGAATTACACAGAAAGTCTGAACCAGTTAAGTTGTACAAACCAGGCGTACTGGTCCAGAAAACCTGACAAAGCGGACCAATAATTGAGTCACTTTTAGTAAAAAAAATAAACGACACAAAAACATTGAGAAAATTAAACTCAAAAAAGTGTGAACCTTTTTAAGACTGTGTCTGGAATCAAGTCCCAATCAATTGAGAACTTAGCCTGAATGTTTCTGCAAGTTGCTTCACATGAAAACCTCCTTTCTTGTTAACAACTCTGAGGAAGTGTGTGTGTGTGTGCATGTTAATGTGTGTGATTGTGTGTGCATGTAAGTGTTTGTGCGTGCGCATGTTAGTGCGTGTGATTGTGTGTGTATGTGAGTGTGTGTGCATGCGAGTGTGTGTAAATGTGAATAAGTGTGCATGATAATGTGCATGTGTGTATGTGAGGGTGTGTTTTTGCATGTGAGAGAGTGTGTGTTTGTGCATGTGAGTGGGTGTGCGTGTGAGTGTGTGCATGTGTGTTTGCTTTTTAGTGCGTGTGTGTTTGCATGTGAGTGTGTGTACGTGAGTGTGCATGCATGTGATTGCATGTATGTGAGTGTGTGTGAGAGTGTGTGTGTGTGTGTGTGTGTGTGTGTGTGTGCACGGCGTGGCGCTGATGTTGGAGGCCAGACGAGAGAACAATGAGGAGGAAAGTGCACCAACAGCAGCCTGCACACTCCTGTGGCGTGCTCTGGGTCACACGTGTGTTACTGTGTGTGTGTGTGTGTGTGTGTGTGTGTGTGTGTGTGTGTGTGTTTCTAAGACAGAAGTGACAGCTGCCATTCCGTGTGCAGCTGGGCTACCTCTCTAATGCTGCTAGTGGGAGAGGGGGGTGTTCTGTCCCCTACTCCCTGCTGGGAGTCTTCTGTCCACTCCTTAAAGCAAACCACCCCCTTTCCTCCACCTCCAACCCCCCCCCCCCCCCCCCCCCCCCCCCACTGTGCACCCCATGTCGGAGCACCCTCATTAAGTGCATCAGAACAAGGTGTGCAAATCCTTTCTTTTTTTTTTAAAGTCGTCGGTCCGTTGTCGACCAATCGCGGCGCCGATGCACCCAGTGAACGTATCTGTCAGAGTAATAAGGTTCAGTGTTTGTTTGGGGACGACCCCGACGTACCGGCACCCCCCATCTTTAATTCACCGTGGTCAACTCGGCTCACATTAAGGAACGGAACGGGATGATCCGAATGTTAACCCGTAGTCGTGTACCGTATGTAAACGGGGTGGAAACGCGCCGAACGCGACGCGCCACGCGCTGGTGTTTAGGCCTCTGCCGTTTCCTGTTTTCCCTTAGATTAGCTATACCCCGACGGTTCAACGCACGCACAGACGTATTGTCAAACGGAAATGTACACAGAATAGTGTTAAAACTGACATCTGTCATTTCACCACACTCTCCCTTCCTTCACCTCCCCCACCCCACCTCCTCCTCCTCCCCCTCACCTCCTCCCCCCCTCCCCCCGGAGATAAGTGTGAATCATAGCCGGCGGCTTCATGGCTTCCCCTGGCGTGCGCCGTGGGGCCGTGGCGATGGCTCCTCCAATTACCCCCACACTCCAGCGGGGGCGTCGCGGTCATTGGGAAAGGGGATGGAGAGAGGAGAGATGGGAGAAGAGAGGGAGGATGGAGAGGGGAGGGGGAGGGGGAGAAGAGCATGGAGAGAGAGGGAGGGGAGGGAGGAGGAAAGAGAGAGGGAGGGGGGGGGAGGAGGAAAGAGAGGGGGGGGGGGGGGGGGGGGGGGGTACGAGAGCGAGGGCGTGGGAGGGGGTCTCTCGGCCCGTCTAGGTGGAGGACGAGGTCTCCATGGTGGAGAGGATGCGTACGACCTCGGCCCGCTGCGTGGGGGAGATGTGCTGGGTCATGTGGACGATGGAATCCATGGCAACCTCAGGGTTGGCTTGGACCAGGCTGGGTGGGGGGGCATACAGGGAGGCAATGAGGTCATGACCCTTCCTTCACATCCATTAATCCTCCAACTTAAAACGAATGATAAGTCTTCTAAACAAATTCTGCTGAGAGATTAATACACTTATAGACTAATACAATAATTGATTAGGATTATTTCACTTTTTGTGCTTTTGTGAGGCAAATGTTCCTTTTCCATGGCAACACTGCCCTTTAAATGTTAAAGTTTGAGATAAACTCTTAAATAAATTATGATGAGAAAGGTTAATCCTACCTTGTTCTGGAAGGTCTGTGATGTGAGGTAGGGTGTGCGCGTGTGTGTGTTTGTGTGCGCTTGTGTGTGCGTTACCTGCGTATCTGCTTGAGGATGTGGTCTCTGCGGATGTACTTGATGTTCTCGTCGACGACAGACCGCGCCCCCTCCTCCTCAGCAAGCTGCCTCTCCAGCCAATCAACCACCTCCTCGTTATCATCCCACAGGTAGGCCTGCACACACCCCGCACCCAATCAGTCAATCAATCAACACATCAATCAATCAACCACCTCCTCATTATCGTCCCACAGATAGGCCTGCACACACCCCGCAGCCAATCAGTCAATCAATCAATACATCAATCAATCCCTGCACACCCCCTGCAGCCAATCAATTAATCAATCAACACATCAATCAATCAATTAATCAATACATCAATCAATCAACCATCTCCTCGTTATCGTCCCACAGGTAGGCCTGCACACACTGCGCAGCCAATCAATCAATACATCAATCAACCAACCACCTCCTCGTTATCGTCCCACAGGTAGGCCTGCACACACCCCACAGCCAATCAATCAATCAATACATCAATCAATCAACCACCTCCTCATTATCGTTTGTTTAAGGTAGGCCTTCAGAAGACAATCAATCGTTCAGATCAATCAATCGATCAATCAAATCAATTTATTATTCATTCAAATCAATCGAAGTTCTGATAAAGAAATAAATGACATGAAACCATAAAAATACATCAATATAATGAATACCACCACAACCATTACTACCACTGCTAACTACTGCTAAGCTCCTACTAGCTAAACCCACTAGTGAGCAGGAGACCAGTACAGCGAGGTCCTGTCAGCTCACTAAGCGGGCTTTAGACGGGCTTAGGCCCTGATGTTGGACGCCTGCTCTCTCAGGTCCAGAAAGCCTCAGGACTACAGAATTCCTTTACTGTCAAAGAACAGCATTCAAAGCGAGAAACGCTTTTATTGTGAAGGAAATATTGTCCTCTTCACAACACAACACAACAAACCATTATTTAAAATAAACAATGGAGTGTTTTTGTTGCCTGGGCCCAACGGAGGGAAGGAAGAAAAGAAAAATGAATATTCATCCGTTTCTGAAACCTCCGATATTAAACAAAGCCAGGATTAGCGTCCATTTTACAGGGAGGAGGGGGGGAGAAGGAGGGGTCGGGGTGTGTGTGAGTGTGTGTGTGTGTGTGTGTGTTTCGGGGGGGGGCATTCAACGTCTCTCTTTATGAGCGACTGGACTTGAGGTCCGGCAGAACCCTTAATGCCCGTATTAATCATCTCTAATCTGTTTGCTTTTAATTAAGAAACAGCGTGTTGCCGTGCTATCTGCCCCAGCCAGCCCGGTGATTAATGACGCCGGGGCACATCACTGGAGCCCCGGCAGCCAATGGGAGGCATGCTTCTTAATAGTCCTCAGACAGAAAGACTGGGGACGGCTGGCCCTAGCTCTGCGGCTAGCCCCCGGGCGCTAACCGTCTCGGATGGACCCCGTCCACCTCCAGGGTCTCTATTCATTGACGGCCGTATCTCGGTTTGGATCAATAGGTCGATATAATTCCACTAACGTTCCTGCCCCTCTGGTCTGCCCTGCAGTCATGTGATGGTAGACTGGACGTGGGTTTCCTGGAAAACTGAGGACCAGGAGATGTGGTCCCCACTTATTGTTTGTTGTAGGTCCTGGCACTTAAAAATAGTACTTAGCATTGTGTAGCATCTTTTCCTAGCTATCTTTGTAGCATACGTCTAGAGTCCCCACTATTAAGAGTCCCCTCAAACAGGCCTAGATTGAGGTTCAGTCAAGCTTAAAGATAGAGGAACTCATGTTCTTCACAAATTGGCCATGGCTGATTTGGGACGTTTTGGGACGACCCGAACCAAGAGATGAGTGTATAATTAGCATGTGACAAAAAACTCTGAAATCGTTACCATAATGCTAATCCTGAAGCCATGATTATATTGTAATGATTATATAAGTCAAACATTGGCCCAGTTCATTAACCCGTTTTACTTTGGCTGATATTACATTAAATAATGAGTCATTATTGCTGAAATAAAATAAGATTATATATAAATGTAAAATTGTTTAAATAAGTAAGAACAAGAAACCCAAATAGTCATCATCACATTCCTTTGGGTTAGTTAACCTCTGTAAACCCTTTTGATGTGAGTTTACATCTGTAAACCTTTTGGTGAGTTTACATATGTAAACCCTTTAGGTGAGTAAACCTTTTCTGTTAGAGAGAGAGTCGGGATGGAGACAGACAGACAGACAGACAGACAGACAGACAGACAGACATACAGACACGGAAACAGGCAGCCAGAGAAACCTGTGGACAAGACGGACAGAGACAGATAGACAGACAGACAGAAAGACGGACGGTGTCACCTTGACGGTGCCCTCGGCCTCGACGAACCAGCGCCGCAGCATGGCCTGCACCTGTCCGTCAGTGAGCTCGTTGTTGGCCGCGTGGATCTTGCCCTTCACCGTGTCCTCCAGCAGGAGACGCCGCAGACGCCAGTAGAAGAACTGCCGCGACGTCGGCCACTCCAGGATGTCCTGTCGGAGAGGACAGCTTTATTAGCATGGAGGCTAACAGACAAACGGCCGCTAAGCTGGCGCGGACGCGGATAAACAAATAAAGGTTTGTTCACTGGGGGCTGGCCATCGAAGAACGGTTTTGTTAGCATTTAGCCTAACAAACAAATAACTTTTTTTGTTAGCCTGGGTGCTAGCAAACTAGTAAACAGTTTAAATGGCGTACACACAAACAACCAAATAATTTGTGGTGGTTTTTGTTAGCGTGGGTGCTTACAAACTAATAAACTGTTTAACTGGCGTACACACAAACAACCAAATCATTTGTGGTGTTTTTTGCTAGCTAGGTGCTAACAAACAAATAAACAGTTTAACTGGCGTACACACAAACAACCAAATCATTTGTGTTGGTTTTTGTTACCGTAGTTACGAACAAACAAGTCTGAATCGACGCTAATAAAACAGACAAATAACCCTTTCATCAGCTTGACAATAATACAATTTCGTTTCTATAGTTGGGAATAAATGCCCCATGTCCTGAGAGCGTAGCGATGGTTCGAACTGTGGGAAGTTATTCTAAATTATTATTCTAAGTTATATATATATATTATTCTAAGTTATTCGGAAATATTTCCCATCGGCGCTTAATTTTAACTGATCAGAAAACTAAAGAAAGTCCTTATCCCCCTCAGTTATTGCAGAATCTAATACCAACTGGAGCAATGAGTATTAGGCAATGAAGTGGAAGACATTTATATAAATATATATAATATAAAGAGAAAGAGAAAGGAGAGAGAGAGAGAGAAGGAGAGAGTGGGAGAGAGAGGGAGAAAGGAAGAGAGCGAGAGGGAGAATGGCTGCCTGAGGCAGGTCTGTGGTTGCCGGGGCGATGGACCAGGGTCATCGCTTGATAATTAGAACAACACATCCCAAGCCTCAGAGGAATGCGGGATTGGCTGGGAATATTTCCCCTCGGCCAATCACAGATCAGCGTGGATAACAGAAGGTAGCGCCTTGTTTTCATGACACAATGCAGGAAGTTAAACAGAGATTATAAGAGTGGGAATAAAGGTAAGTCAGTCGACCCATCAGGGGTCAGTTTGTGCCAGCAGGAGAGAGGTTAGGGTGTTCGACTCCCAGCGGGAAGGTTCTGGGTTCAAACCCCAAGGTCAAGATGTCTAACATTAAGCTGCTTAACGACCAGCATTAAATAAAGTAAATGAATGGGTTGATCGCATAAAAGTGTATGTTAATGAAGTTAAATCTTAGAAAGTGATGATATGGGAAGTATTAGCCGTTGGAATAATTGACACAGTGGATCAAACCTGGTGAACAAACAACTTATTCTAAGCTTTTGATAAATGTTTTTAAATGCTGCATCACCAAAACCGCTCCTCAGCGGCCATCTGACATCATCGGCTCGAACCACGGCATCCCGTCCAGAGAGGAAGGGATGTCACGTCCAGACAGGAAGTGATGTCACGTCCAGACAGGACGTGATGGCACGTCCGACAAAGGTAGTGTCTCCTCTCACCCTGTGCGGTGCGTTGTAATACTATGCATATAATAACATCGTAATCTATATCTTAGTCTCACCGTGATGACTCCCTTCTCCTGCATGCGGCCGGGCGTGTCGTGGAGGTCGGCGAACTGCACCGCCACCTGGTGGTAGATGGGCAGCAGGAACTCCTCGCGCTCCTTCAGCTTTCCCTCCAGCTCCTTCCTCTCTGCGGGGTTCAGCTCGGGGGTCCCTGGGGGGAGAGAGTCACTTCCTTCAGTGGGGAGACGGGAGACGTTTAACACACCGTCGACAACATTCAGGTATTCCTTTCAGTTTCACTCGGCGCAGTTTTAACTTAGACAAATGTAATTTATTGTTTCTTTCTTTTTACTGCACTTTAAGGGGACCTTGAGGGTGCAATAAGGCAGCAAACCAAACCAATTATTCGTATATTATTCTCCTTATATCATATGAACCATATTTACTACATCGCCATCGTGCAGCACTCTCATCAGCTCCAGTTTTGATTGGACGCTCTGAAGCCGCTTGGATCAAGGTGTCTAAACGTAAACCACACACGGCTCTCACACACCAGGACGGCTGTGTGAGTCAAACACAGATTGAGGGGTGCCGCCACAGAGGTTAGGGTGCTCCTCTCTTGTCCCCCCCAGTCTCCCTGTAGCCCCCCCTGAGCGAGACCCCCCTCAGTTCCTCCTGCTCCACGTGGATCTAGAGAGAGAGAGAGACCCCCAGCGAGGGGAGCTCTGTGTCCCCTAATGTCCCCTAAATGACTGAATGGTGAGTAGAGCCCCCCCCGCCCGGGGCAGTCCGCCTGTCTGTCCATCGCTCACAACACCCATCCACGGGTTCCGCCTGAACCGCCTCTCGCTAACTGCCCCACACACACACACACACACACACACACACACACACACACACACACACACACACTGACACACACTAAAAAGAACGCGCTGCTGACCATAGCGCCGGCCCGCTGTCAGCAAAGGAGGGTGATTTCTGTCAATTCGCCAATTGGTGAGACCTCCATACCCCCACCCACACCCCCGACCCCACCTCCACCTCCACCCCCACCTCCACCCTGGCTGAGCTCGCCTCCAGCGCCCAACGAGCCCACACAGCACCCCCACCCCCCAGGAGCCCAGGGGAGGAATCGATAGGTGGGGAGGGGAGGGCGGAGGTGGGGGGTGGTGCTAGATGATGAGGGCAGGCTGAGGATTGGTCCCGGGCTGTGATTGACACCTCCAGAGCTGTGAAGATCACACCATCCAACAGAGATAAAAACAAGTGCCCCACCCCCCCCCTCCCCCTGACGGAGGGATGAGGGAGGAGGGAGGAGGTGAGGTGGAGAGGTGGAGAGGAGGGAGGTGGGGAGGAGGGAGGGGGGAGGAGAGAGGAGGAGAGGAGAGAGGAGGAGAGGTGGAGAGGTGGAGAGGAGAGAGGAGGAGAGGAGAGAGGAGGAGAGGAGGAGAGGTGGAGAGGTGGAGAGGAGAGAGGAGGAGAGGAGAGAGGAGGAGAGGTGGAGAGGAGGAGAGGAGAGAGGAGGAGAGGACGCCTGATGGACAATCTTTGACGGCCTTTCGTTTTGGCGCTGGCGTTGTCAAGACGTTTTAAACGAGAGATTGTATTTGTTCCTAATGTCACATATTTGAGTCCAAAACTGGCAATTCCTGTGTTCATTGATGATTATTATTTATTTATATAGTTACTTATATTTTATATTCAATAAAAAGGGTTTTTGTAACTTGGGCTTTGATGAAAGGCGCTATACAAATCAAATTCATTTTTTATCATAATTGCGTATCCCAAAGTCCCCACTTCCAATCCGGTTTTGGGTTTTGGGGAGGTCTGCTGAACCCCTCGGGGGACTTCAGGACCTCGGCTGGACGTGGTCTGAAGCCCTCTGACACGCTGTGGGGAACAGTGCAAGGCCGTGATGAACTGACCCAGTCTCTCGGCCAGGCCGGTGTAGACGGGGTCCACCCTTCTCATGGTCTTCACCAGGTCCTTCCTCCTGAACTTGATCTCCACCGTGCCCTCGGCCTCCAGAACCCCGCCCCTGGGGAGAGGAGGAGGTGGAGGTCAGTAACAGACAGCAGCAACAACTAGGACACAGCAAAACAACAACAAACGACCAAAACAACGACAAACAACAACCAAGTCTGTTGGGTAAACAAAAACACCAAAACAACAACCAGCAAACACAACCAGAAACACCAAAACAACCAGAGTACAACCAAAACAACAACTACCAGAAACACCATTACACAACCATAACACAATCATAGCACAACAGTCATAACACAACCATAGCAAAACAACCATAACACAATCATAGCACAACAACCATAACACAACCATATACACCATAACACAACCATAACACAACCACCATAACACAACCATAGCACAACAACCATAACACAACCAAACACACAATAACACAACCAAATACACCATAACACAACCAAACACAACCATAACACAACCAAACACACCATAACACAACCAAATACAACATAACACAACCAAACACAACCATAACACAACCAAACACACCATAACACAACCATAGCACAACAACCATAACACAACCATAGCACAACAACATAACACAACCAAACACACCATAACACAACCATAGCACAACCAAACACACCATAACACAACCAAACACACCATAACACAACCATAACACAACCATAGCACAACAACCATAACACAACCAAACACACCATAACACAACCATAACACAACCATAGCACAACAACCATAACACAACCATAACACAACCATAGCACAACAACCAAACACACCATAACACAACCATGACACAACCAAACACACCATAACACAACCAAACACACCATAACACAACCATAACACAACCAAACACACCATAACACAATCATAACACAACCAAACACACCATAACACAACCATGACACAACCAAACACACCATAACACAACCAAACACACCATAACACAACCATAGCACAACCATAACACAACCAAACACACCATAACAAAACCAAACACACCATAACACAACCAAACACACCATAACAAAACCAAACACACCATAACACAACCAAACACACCATAACACAACCATAACACAACCATAACACAACATAACACCACCACAGTCGTTCAGCAGGTGTGTGGGCGGTCTGTCGGGGGGGCTCACCGGCTGTCCTTGTCGGCGTACATCTCCATGTGGCGGGGGTTGATGGTGGGGTCGATGACCACCCAGGACCCCCCGCGGAGCTCCGCCTGGGGGGGGATGTACACCAGGACGGGCTGCCGGTACTCCCGCAGCCCGTCCACGATGTACGCCCCGAACTTCAGCACCTGGTCGTACATGTCTGGGGGGGCAGAGAGAGACAGGGTGGGGGTCAGGGTGGGGGTCAAGAGGTCAGGGTGGGGGTCAGGAGGTCAGATTGGGGGTCAGGGGGGAGGTCAGGGTGGAAGTCAGGGTGGAGGTCAGGGGGGAGGTCAGAAGGTCAGGGTAGAGGTCAGGGCGGAGGTCAGAAGGTCAGGGTAGAGGTCAGGGCGGAGGTCAGTGTGGGGGTCAGGAGGTCAGGGTGGAGGTCATGATTCAGGTGTGACCCAGACCCTGAACCAGGTGTGACCGCTCCACGTTATGAACCAGGTGTGAACCAGGTGTGAACCAGGTGTGAACCAGACCCTGAACCAGGTGTGGCCGCTCGTACCCTTCATGCCGCCGGAGAAGCCCCTCCAGTTGGCGAACACGATGAGGGGCAGGCCCTCGCGGTTCAGGTCCTTGATGGCCTGGGCTGTCTTGAAGGCCGAGTCGGGGAACCACACCTGGCCCGCCTGCTGGATGACCTGCAGGACCGATCAATAGGGCATCAATACACAACCACACCACAACCCACTATCAATGACCCATACAATCAATACACAACCACACCACGATCCACTATCAATGACCCATACAATCAATACAGAATCAATACACGATCACACAATCAATACAGAATCAATAATTGATCAAACAATCAATACCCTGTTCTACATCAGATCAATAACCATGAATATCTGACCCATACCCAATCACACATTAAATAAAATCAATGAAACCATGAAGACCCAGAACCAAACAATACCCAATGATATCAATCAATACAAAGACCTGAGAACCCATCAGAACCCGAGCAATAGCCAGCCAGAAGATAGTGTGTGTGTGTGTGTGTGTGTGTGTGTGTGTGTGTGTGTGTGTGTGTGTGTGTGTGTGTGTGTGTGTGTGTGTGTGTGTGTGTGTGTGTGTGTGTGTGTGTGTGTGTGTGTGTGTGTGTGTGTGTGTGTGTGTGTGTGTGAGCAGCTCTTACCTTGGCCTCAGAGTCCAGGTTTGCCGGATCAGCTGGGATGGTCAGCTCTACCGACCTGGTCTCCACGGCAACCACCCCGGTAGGGATGCCTCCCAACCTTTATTTAAAACACCACACGTTACAAACCTACGTGACCAACACCAACACCTCACATGACGCACTCAAAGACAGGTTCACACACACACACACACACACACACACACACACACACACACACACGCACAAAAAGACAGGTTCACACACACACACACACAAAGACAGGTTCACACACACACACACACACACAAAGACAGGTACACACACACACACACACATACACAAAGACAGGTTCACACACACACACACACACACACTCAAAGACAGGTTCACACACACACACAGACAGACACACGTACACATACACACACATTCTCTCACACTCACACACAAAGCCAGGTTCACACATACACACACACACACACACACACTCAAAGACAGGTTCACACACACACACACATACACAAAGCCAGGTTCACACATACACACACACACACACACACGGGAGGGGGGGCAGCCTACCGGGCACGGCCCACCACCACGCTCTGGGCCCACGGCTGCATGATCTCCATGAAGGAGCCCTGGTCGAAGAAACCGCTCTGCCAGGGGCCCTTAGGGGCTGGGGGGGGGGAGGAGAGGGAGGAGGAGGGAGAGGAGGAGGGGAAAGAGGAGGAATAGGAGAGAGAGGAGAGAGAAAAAGGAGGAGGAGGAGCAGAAGGAGGAAAATAATAAGAGTTACTATTTCTGACTGTTGTCATTGGACAGACACATTGACCCAGAGTGAAACAGACCACTAAGGAGCAG
>NC_136939.1:1704409-1856909 GCF_949987615.1 Pollachius pollachius | reverse complement strand
CTGTACAAATAAGATTGAATAGAATTGAATGATGAATTAGAGAGGGTGCAACTAATTGTGAATGAGTGAATGGGTGTGTGAATGGGTGTGAATGAGTGGTTGCATGCATTACTGAATGAGTGAGTTTTTTACTCTGCAGCCCAGGGTTAAAAATGTTTTTAAATCATACATACCCCATACATAAATCACAATACCTGTAGTATCCAGGTTTGAACAAAGACAGCAGAGAGGTGGCGTGTGAATGAATGAGCGTATGAACGTTATGAAGGCATGAATAGAGTTGTGCTCCTCACCAGGTTCATGGTGATGATCTCCTCGTAGGCCAGAGACGACTCTCCAGCGATCATCCCCGAGCCCTTCAGGTTCTCAACCCCAAGACCCTCCTCCTTACCGATGATGTCCGTGATCCTGTACCTAGGGACCCCCCCACACACACAAGGTTAACACAACCATAGTACTGGACCACACACACACACACACACACACACACACACACACACACAAGGTTAACACAACCATAGTACTGGACCACACACACGCAAGGTTAACACAACCATAGTGCTGGACCACACACACACAAGGTTAACACAACCATAGTACTGGACCACACACACACAAGGTTAACACAACCATAGTACTGGACCACACACACACAAGGTTAACACAACCATAGTACTGGACCACACACACACAAGGTTAACACAACCATAGTACTGGACCACACACACACAAGGTTAACACAACCGTAGTGCTGGACCACACACACACACACAAGGTTAACACAACCATAGTACTGGACCACACACACACACACACACACACACACAAGGTTAACACAACCATAGTACTGGACTACACACACACAAGGTTAACACAACCATAGTACTGGACTACACACACACAAGGTTAACACAACCATAGTACTGGACCACACACACACAAGGTTAACACAACCATAGTACTGGACCCCCAACACACACACACACACACACGGTTAACACACCCATAGTACTGGACCACACACACACACACACACACACACATTTACACTCCTTTAATTTCCCTTAGCACGAGCACACACACACACACACACACACACACACACACACACACACACGGTTTACACTCCTTAGTACCCGGCCCCACACACACACGCACGCCCGCAGGAACACACACACTCCTTTAACCTCCCTTACTGGGGTTTATCAGTAGCAGTTTGTAACCACATCTCCCTCATTTCTCATCTGGGTTTAATAAAGTGCATCTTATTTTTATATGAGAATAGCTCTGCATTACAATACTGGTCAAAATAATAATAATATATGATGATAAATGACATTTGGCGGAAACCAAATTCATCCAAAGAATGTCTCTTGTGCCTTCGGTCTAGGCACGGTCAGCTGGGAATGGAACTCCCAACTCAGAACTAATGCCTTGCTCCACCAGCTGTACTTAACGGGGCCATTATGACAACATGAATCCTGACTGAGGAAGGGGGAATGATGAGGGGTTAGTGATGAGGGGGCAGTGATGAGGGGTGATGAAGACTGACCTGGATTCCCCTTCGTCCTCCACGTGTTCACACTGCACTGAGTTCAGCGCTGAGACCTTCTTATAGTCCTGGGGGGTCAGGTACAGGTACTTGAAGCCCTGCAGGAACACACACAACCCTGTTTAGACACGGTTTAGAACCACAAACCAACTTGGAACAAAACCAGTTTAGAACCACAAACCAACTCGGAACTCAAACCGGTTTACAATCCAAACCAGTTTAGACACAAACCAACTTGAAACTCAAATCAATTTAGAATCTCTTTAGAACCAAACCGGTTCAGAATCCCCTTAGAACCGAACCAGTTTAGAAGCCAATCCAACCTAAAACTCAAACCAGTTCAGAATCAGTTAAGAACATAAACAAACTCGGAACCAAACCAGCGCAGAACCAGTCTGGCTGCACCGGCGGCTCCGTGCCGTACCTTGTAGGGGTCGGCGGGGTCTTGCCACGCCACGTGGAACATGTGCCTGATCTCCTCGGCCAGGCCGATGCGGGCGCCGCTGTTGGCGGCGATGTAGACGCGCGGTATGCCGTCGGCGCGCGCCATCTCCGACGCCTGCAGGAACAGGACGTCCTCCTGCGGCCCGAAGGACCCGATCTTGTGCGTGATGTCATTGCTGATGACGATGACCTCGCGGCCGGACGGGTACTCCGGCGTGCGCATGGTCATCCGCCACGCCACCATACCGATCTGGGTGGGGGGGGGGGGGAGATGGGTCAGAGGGCGGCGCCCCGATGTAACCATGGGAACAGAGGGTCCCCGGATTTAGAGTCGGGGATCGGTAAAGTCCATCTCGTTGTGTGGTTTGTTTTAATGATAAAAAATGGAAAGGTTTGGAGACGTAATCTGAGACATCCTTGCAGTTATCATCACATTAAAGTTGAAGTTGTTTGGAAATGTGCATAAAGATTGTAGTGTAAAAGAGAAGTTGTGCATTATGGTTCAGGGGAAACTAACAGTCTTCGTTATATAAAAACAATTTGACTGTTTAACCGGACAAACGAGCCACAGATGTGCAGAGCCACCTAGAGAGCAGAGGAGGTATTACACATTCTAGCTGTAGATATTATAGATACAGGCTGTAGCTATTATAGATACAGGCTGTAGCTTTTATAGATACAGGCTGTAGTTATTATAGATACAGGCTGTAGCTTTTATAGATACAGGCTGTAGCTTTTATAGATACAGGCTGTAGTTATTATAGATACAGGCTGTTCTAGCAGCCATGAAGGATATATAAATAGACAGGGGGAGGGACAGAGACAGAGAGACAGAGAGAGTCTGATGATGAGGAGAGAGAGCAAGAGAGACAGTTTATGAAAGCTGGAAAAAGAGAGACAGATTATAAGAGACAGAGAGAGGGAGACAGATTGAGGGAGAGACAGACGATAAGAGAAAGACAGATGATTAGAGCGGGACAGATGACGAGAGAGAGAGACAGTTCACGATGAGAGAGAGGCAGATAATGAGAGAGCCAGAGAGAGGGCGAGACGATAATAGTGAGAGAGCCATAAACTGAGAGAGCGACAGACGTTGAGACGGACAGGGTCCCACCTCGTTGCCACCGGGCAGGCGGTTCATCTGCACCAGCTGGCCCTGCGGGTCCAGAACCAGCTCCGTGAAGGTCAGGAGCTCAGAGGGCAGAGGGCATTTGGGCAGGTCGGCGAACGCACCGCAGGAGGCCCAGTGCTTCTTCAGGGCCTGGACACACACACACACAAACACACACACACACACGGTTTATGTTTTACCGTGACTCTGGTATTGATATGTAGCATTACGCGGTGTCTTGGTAGTATGTTGGATTATTTTGGAAAGTGCATCATGTCGGGACGAGGCTGACCCAAGAGGCGTGGCTGAGGCCTACCTGTTTGAGGCTGAGTGAGGCCTACCTGTTTGAGGCTGAGTGAGGCCTACCTGTCTCAGGCGTGTGTGAGGCCTACCTGTCTCAGGCGTGTGTGAGGCCTACCTGTCTCAGGCATGTCTGAGGCCTACCTGTCTCAGGCGTGTGTGAGGTCTACCTGTCTCAGGTGTGTGTGAGGCCTACCTGTCTCAGGTGTGTGTGAGGCCTACCTGTCGGAACATCTCGGGGAAGTCGTAGACGTAGGTGGTGCCCAGGCTCTGGGCCTGGAAGCGCTTGGACTGCAGCAGGTCCTTGGTGACGTAGGGCGTGTTGATCAGCATGCCGTGCAGCGGGCCCTGCTTGTCCCCGTAGGCCTGGAACATGATCTGGACACACAGGGGGGAGACGGGTCAGGAGAGGGAGACGGGTCAGGGGAGGGAGACGGGTCAGGGGAGGGAGACGGGTCAAGGGAGGGAGACGGGTCAAGGGAGGGAGACGGGTCAGGGGAGGGAGACAGGTCAGGGGGAGGGAGACGGGTCAGGGGAGGGAGACGGGTCAGGGGGAGGGAGACGGGTCAGGGGAGGGAGACGGGTCAGGGGGAGAGGGAGACGGGTCAGGGGAGGGAGACGGATCAGGGGGAGAGGGAGACGGGTCAGGGGAGGGAGACGGATCAGGGGGAGAGGGAGACGGGTCACGGGGAGGGAGACGGGTCAGGGGGAGAGGGAGACGGGTCAGGGGGAGAGGGAGACGGGTCAGGGGGAGAGGGAGACGGGTCAGGGGGAGGGAGACAGGTCAGGGGGAGGGAGACAGGTCAGGGGGAGGGAGACGGGTCAGGGGGAGGGAGACAGGTCAGGGGAGGGAGACAGGTCAGGGGGAGGGAGACAGGTCAGGGGAGGGAGACGGGTCAGGGGAGGGAGACAGGTCAGGGGAGGGAGACAGGGTCTCCAGAGACACGACATGAAACAACGAGAACTAAAAGAGCAATGAGATGAAGTGAAGAAGAGAGCGTGTTTTATTTCTGCTGGCTGGGATAAGGGCTGTGACTTAGCCCTACTGTGTTATTATGGTCTGCTGCTGTTTTCGCTGTGGGACTTTTGATGTAAAGCACATTTTGAAAAGTGTATTGCAATTCATTTTCACACATACTTTGATTGTTCAAATTGAATCGCTAGTTTATCTGATGTGACTTTACTGGTTATATATTATCAGATATCAGATGGTTTCACATGTTCATCTCTTAACAGTTACAAGACACAACATTAGGATATGTTTTTGTTTCCGCTTTACACACATATTCAACCAAAAACAAACCCACATAACAGTGACATGAAAAACGACACGCAACAAACGACAACAAATGGCCCCGATGTCTGTGGTGGATGGTATGGATGGAGAATGGGCTCACCTCACCTCAAGACCCCTCAGCGGACCAGAGGCAGCGCAGACGGCCCTCACACACACACTCAGCTACACACACACTCACCTCAACACACTCCGCTCCGACCACAATCATCTCCACACACACTCCCAGCCACCAAGTCTAGTTCTGTTCTGCTGGTCTCCTCGTCTCTGTTTCTGTTCCCCTTCACACTCTGAGGACAGGGCTCGGAGCTACTAATGAAACCACATGTTCAGGGTGCTTGACTCCCAGTCACTGGAGTCACTTCCCATCTGCCGACTGCTTCCCTCCAGGCAACTTTGAGCAAGAAGCCCTAAGCCCTAGCTTCCCCCAACTGCCCCAGTCCTGCTCCCCCCTGCCCCTCCCAGCCTTCCTTAGTCTGAATAAGTTGCTGAGGGGGGAAATCGTCTAAATTACAAAATGTATAGATAAATGTATTTATTGAATACTAAATAATAAGGAGAGGGTGGAGGGGGAGAAGGGGGAGGTGGAGGAGAGAGGGTGAGAAGGGGGAGGTGGAGGAGAGAGGGTGAGGAGGGGGAGGTGGAGGAGAGAGGGTGAGGAGGGGGAAGTGGAGGAGAGAGGGTGAGGAGGGGGTGGAGATGAAGGAGAGAGGGTGAGGAGGTGGAGGTGAAGGAGAGAGGGGGAGGAGTGGAAGGGTGGAGGAGAGAGGGTGAGGAGGGGGTGGGGGTGGAGGAGAGAGGGTGAGGAGGGGTGGAGGTGGAGGAGAGAGGGTGAGGAGGGGGTGGAGGTGGAGGAGAGAGGGTGAGGAGGGGGTGGAGGTGGAGGAGAGAGGGTGAGGAGGAGGGGGAGGTGGAGGAGAGAGGGTGAGGAGGAGGGGGAGATGAAGGAGAGACGGTGAGGAGGTTGAGGAGGTGGAGGAGAGAGGGTGAGGAGGGGGAGGAGGTGGAGGAGAGAGGCTGCGGAGGGGGTGGAGGTGGAGGAGGGGCAGATGGAGGATGAGTGTGAGCGCCCCCACCTGTCGGTCTTTGGGCCCCACCTGTCCCGTGCGGGAGTCGGTGACCTCCTTGTACAGGCTGATGTCCAGGTAGTAGCCCGACTCGTTGGTGAGGAACAGGCGGATGGGGATCTGGTGGCCGGTGGGCGTCAGCCGGATGTTGATCTTCAGCTCGGCCTGAAGCACCCGCAGCTTCCAGAGGCGGCTGCCGTAGCGCATCACCATGGAGCGCACCGACTCCTCGATCTGGGGGGGGCGAGGGTTAGGAGGCGCGCACGAGGAGAGGGAGAGGGTTCTACGTCAGGGCTAGGGTTCTACGTCAGGGTTAGGGTTCTACGTCAGGGCTAGGGTTCTACGGCATGGTGAGTGTTCTATTTTAGTGTTCTACAACAGGGTTAGGGTTCTACGTCAGGGTTAGGGTTCTACGTCAGGGTTCTACGTCAGGGTTAGGGTTCTACATCAGGGTGTTCTACGTCAGGGTTAGGGTTCTACGTCAGGGTTAGGGTTCTACGGCATGGTGAGTGTTCTATTTTAGTGTTCTACAACAGGGTTAGGGTTCTACGTCAGGGTTAGGGTTCTACGTCAGGGTTCTACGTCAGGGTTAGGGTTCTACATCAGGGTGTTCTACGTCAGGGTTAGGGTTCTACGTCAGGGTTAGGGTTCTACATCAGGGTGTTCTACGTCAGGGTTAGGGTTCTACGTCAGGGTTCTACGTCAGGGTTAGGGTTCTACATCAGGGTGTTCTACGTCAGGGCTAGGGTTCTACGGCATGGTGAGTGTTCTATTTTAGTGTTCTACGACAGGGTTAGGGTTCTACGTCAGGGTTAGGGTTCTACGTCAGGGTGTTCTACGTCAGGGCTATTGTTCTACGTCAGGGTTAGGGTTCTATGTCAGGGTTAGGGTTCTACGTCAGGGTGTTCTACGTCAGGGCTATTGTTCTACGTCAGGGCTATTGTTCTACGTCAGGGCTAGTGTTCTACGTCAGGGTTCTACATCAGTGTTAGGGTTCTACCTCAGGGTGTTCTACGTCAGGGTTAGGGTTCTACGTCGGGGCTAGTGTTCTACGTCAGGGTTCTACGTCAGATGTCGGGGGCTGACCTTGGAGGGGTCCATGATGACGGTGGGGACGAAGTTGAGGAAGATGTGGTTGCAGTCGGTCCTGACGGTGGTGTTGTTGAAGGCCACCTCCAGCTCGTCCATGGCCTCCAGCAGCAGACGCTCCGCCTCGTTGTGGAGGTACTCGAAGGAGGCCTCCTGCAGGGGGACCACACCCGTCAGAACCAGGTCTGACCAGGGACCAGGTCTGACCCGGGACCAGGTCTAACCCGTGACCCGGGACCAGGTCTGACCCAGGACCAGGTCTAACCCGTGACCCGGGACCAGGTCTGACCCAGGACCAGGTCTAACCCAGGACCAGGACTAACCCGGGACCAGGTCTGACCCGGGACCAGGTCTGACCCGGGACCAGGTCTGACCCGGGACCAGGTCTAACCCAGGTCTAACCCAGGACTAGGTCTAACCCAGGACCAGGTCTAACCCAGGTCTAACCCAGGTCTAACCCAGGACCAGGTCTAACCAGGGACCAGGTCTAACCCAGGTCTAACCCAGGACCAGGTCTAACCCGGGACCAGGTCTGACCCGGTCTAACCCAGGACCAGGTCTAACCCGGGACCATGTCTGACCCAGGACCAGGTCTGACCCGGTCTAACCCAGGACCAGGTCTAGGTCCAGGGGGACCAGGTCGGGGTCCAGGGGGACCAGGTCTGGGTCCAGGGGGACCAGGTCTGGGTCCAGGGGGCGGGACCCACCTTGGTGACGAGGTCTGAGTGGCGGATGATGGCGCGGACGAAGAAGCGGTAGTCGGTGACCTCGATGCCCTGCTCCACGCGCGCGGCGCCCAGGTACAGGTGCATCTTGTGGTTGGCACAGGGGATGGCCGTCAGAGCGAAGTTCCTCATGCGGTTCAGCTCCAGCTGGAAGGCCAGCGCCGGCTCCAGGTGGCGGTAGATACGGTCCTCCTCGAACTACAGGGGGAGACCGTCAGAGGGGAGACCGTCAGGGGAGACCGTCAGAGGGGAGACCGTCAGGGTGAGACCGTCAGAGGGGAGACCGTCAGGGGGAGACAGTCAGAGGGAGACCGTCAGGGGGAGACCGTCAGAGGGGAGACCGTCAGGGGGAGACAGTCAGAGGGAGACCGTCAGGGGGAGACCGGCAGAGGGGAGACCGTCAGAGGGGAGACCGTCAGAGGGGAGACCATCAGGGGGAGACCGTCAGGGGGAGACCGTCAGAGGGGAGACCGTCTGGGGGAGACCGTCAGAGAGGAGACCGTCAGAGAGGAGACCGTCAGGGGGAGACCGTCAGGGGGAGACCGTCAGAGGGGGGACCGTCAGAGGGGAGACCGTCAGGGGGAGACCGTCAGGGGGAGACCGTCAGAGGGGAGACCGTCAGAGAGGAGACCGTCAGGGGGAGACCGTCAGAGGGGAGACCGTCAGAGGGGAGACCGTCTGGGGGAGACCGTCAGAGAGGAGACCGTCAGGGGGAGACCGTCAGGGGGAGACCGTCAGAGGGGAGACCGTCAGAGGGGAGACCGTCAGGGGGAGACGGTCAGGGGGAGACCGTCAGAGGGAAGACCGTCAGAGGGAGACCGTCAGGGGGAGACCGTCAGAGGGGAGACCGTCAGAGAGGAGACCATCAGGGGGAGAGCGTCAGGGGGAGACCGTCAGAGGGGAGACCGTCAGAGGGGAGACCGTCAGAGGGGAGGGCGTCAGAGAGGAGACCGTCAGAGAGGAGACCGTCAGGGGGAGACCGTCAGAGGGGATACCGTCAGAGGGGATACCATCAGAGAGGAGACCGTCAGGGGGAGACCGTCAGAGGGGAGACCGTCAGGGGGAGACCGTCAGAGGGGAGACCGTCAGAGGGGAGACCGTCAGGGGGAGACCGTCAGGGGGAGACCGTCAGAGAGGAGACCGTCAGAGAGGAGACCGTCAGGGGGAGACCGTCAGAGGGGAGACCGTCAGAGGGAGACCGTCAGGGGGAGACCGTCAGAGGGGAGACCGTCAGAGAGGAGACCATCAGGGGGAGAGCGTCAGGGGGAGACCGTCAGAGGGGAGACCGTCAGGGGGAGACCGTCAGAGGGGAGACCGTCAGAGAGGAGACCATTAGGGGGAGACCATTAGGGGGAGAGCGTCAGGGGGAGACCATCAGAGGGGAGACCGTCAGAGAGGAGACCGTCAGAGGGGAGGGCGTCAGAGAGGAGACCGTCAGAGAGGAGAACGTCAGGGGGAGACCGTCAGAGGGGATAACCTCAGAGAGGAGACCGTCAGGGGGAGACCGTCAGGGGGAGACCGTCAGAGAGGAGACCGTCAGAGACACCATCAGGGGAGACCGTCAGAGAGGAGACCGTCAGGGGGGAGACCGTCAGAGACACCACAGAAAAAACTGCAACTTAATATATTCATCCCCCTTTCAGATTTTTAATGATGTGTTGCAGACACTTTACTTTACCAATGTATTGGTAATGTGTCTACGGTGTCTTTTTATAGCCTGCATATGTTTCCTGTTTAGTAAATTGTGTTTATGTTTTTATGGGTCTTTTAGCTAGCTGCTGCCTTTCTCGGCCAGGGCTCAGCTGTCAAAGAGACTACTGTCTCAACGTGGCTACCCTGGTAGAACAAAGGATAAAAATAAAAAGACCAGGTCCAACAGCACCAGCAGAAGAGGACTGAGGACGGGTGTGTCCAGTGCAGCGTTCCTCTGTGTGAGCTGATGTATTTACGGGTCGCAGGACATCACAGACTCATACGCTACAGATCTTTGACCAGCTGTTATTAAATCATAAATCAGTAAAAGGTTTAAAATGTCGGATAAAGGTCTCGTTAAGATGGGGTTTGCAAGAAGGTTAGGACCTGAACCAAGGTCAGAAGGTTATGAACCACTGGCGTAGTGATCACCGTTCGAAAGGTTCTGGGTTCGAAACCCCATGTCCACCGGTGCCTTTGACCCCTGCCCATTCCTTAGACGACGTCTCTCTGGATGGAAGCGTCTAAATAGTGGACCAGTGGGAGTAATGTAAAGTGTTATTCTGGGGGTGCTTCTCGTTATCTACACTAAAAGGCAGCGCCGCTACAAGTCACAGCTACCAGGGACGTAGGGCTATCACGGCGGTCATTAGCAGCAGCCAATCAGGAGACGGGATTAGCACGATTTCAGAAGTGGAAGCGGGAAGATGCCTTTGAGCCACACGCCCGCATTCAGTCAATTAACGCCAAGGCAATCTCCATCTTGGACGCTCTCCTAATGGGTGTCATCTCTCTTAAATGGGAGACATAATTAAATAGTTCATTACTTTAATGAGTTTCCGTGGCGACGCTGAAGAGAGCCAAACGAGGGGGCTGATGGGAGAGCGATCGTGATGTACACGAGTCCTACAATGTGTGTGTGTGTGTGTGTGTGTGTGTGTGTGTGTGTGTGTGTGTGTGTGTGTGTGTGTGTGTGTGTGTGTGTGTGTGTGTGTGCGTGTGACATTCATCTTCCTTATGAACGTTTATATTTAGAAGTTTAAATATTATTTCTACATTGATATATCTTTTTTTAAATATACATTACTTTAAACTCGCTAATGTACTCAAGGAATATCTTATATTGTCGTATCTTACCCTCGCTACAGTGTGTGTGTGTGTGTGTGTGTGTGTGTGTGTGTGTGTGTGTGTGTGTGTGAGTGAGTGAGAGTGTACCTTGTCTCTCGCTCGGAACGTGAAGAACTTCGGAAACTCTCTCTGTGGGAGAGAGTGGTAGTGAGACGGAGGGAGGGGGGGAGAGACAGAAGGAAAGAAGTGTTGAGTTAACAACAACAGAGAAGATCCACAACATCATGTTAATGCCCCCCGCCCCCCTCCCCCTGCTCCAGCGGTGTGTTTTGGTTGGGCGGACAGCACATGCATTTAAAGTGCATCATTTGGCTGAGCGGCCCGGACAGTCGCCTTGAAACCAAATCACGGAGCGTGGGTCGGAGCCGGGAACGCCGCCGCGGCTCAAGTGAGCGTCGCTCGGCGTTCATCAAAAGCTCGTTTACATTCAGAGGACCCCTCCCGCCCTCCCCCGTCCCGCGGTAATGGGGGCGCTGTCCGACCTGCGGCGTGAATCAGCGTGTATTCACGCGGACCGCTTGAGCACATAATGACGACGGAGGGAAACACACGATGTGTAAAAACCCCCCTTACCCGCCCCCCCCCCCCTCTCCAGACAACCAACCGACAAACCAGCGCGCTCATGAATAAAACATCGGCTCTTTCACCCCACATTTCCATTTCAGGACGGGCAGGGCTGGGCCTTTGTTTTGCCGTGATTCTGAGAGACACCGCCTCTCGACCAATCAGAGGGCTGTTCATCACCTCTCTCTCCCCCCCCAGGACTCGGCGGTAAACACAAACGGCGCCGGCAGAACCGCAGACTCACACGGACGAGCGTCACGCGGGCAGCGGTGATTCAGCGGCGGGGAGGTTGTGAGAGGAGGGAGGGGGGAGGGGAGGGAGGGGGTGAGAGGAGGGAGGGGGTGAGAGGAGGGAGGGGGTGAGGGGAGGGAGGGGGTGAGGGGAGGGGGGGCGTATGGTAGTGAGTGTTTGGTAATCGCCGGCGAGGGTGAGTCGACTGCTGGCGTACGTCACTCTCACTGAGCGCGGGCCTCAGGCGGCGGCGGCGATTACGGCTCATCAGACGACGGTCGGGGGGAAATCACGGCTCTATTGTCGGGGCGGCGGAGGGGAGGCGTCCTCAGGGCGTAACCCGAGGTTGGGATCCTCTGTCATTATCATCAGGGCGTGTTGCACCACCAAGGAGAGGCCATGAGGAGGTGCTTATGTCAGAGAGGAGGAGTAAATGCTAATCGCGCCGTGAGCTAGCGGTGGTGGTGGTGGTGGTGGTGGTGGAGGAGGGATGGGGGTCTGAAACGTTACTACCTCAGGGTTAAAATCTGAATCCCTACAAAACGTTTGCCCCTCTAACCGGGGACGTGGTGACACATATATCAGAGGTATGGGGACTTTGATATCGATGCATCTCGGCTGGTGGAAAACTGTACAACATGCTGAAAAAACTGAAGAGGATCTTCCTCAACTCATGCGTCTTTAAGGAAAGTTTTGTTGATTTCCCCGGCACCAGGAACATACTCACATGGAACCTCTGGTCCACCTCACAGTTGACCTGCTTTCTGAAGTCCTGCCAGAGCAGAGTAGGCAGAGAGCAGGGAGGAACGGGAGAGGGAGGCGTACGGGGAGGGGAAAACCAGATTTCAGATCACACACCAACAATTACTGCTACTGCATTGAAACAGGAACACTCGCATGCACATTCCAGGGCAATTCGGTTGTTATTGGTGATTTCAGCGATTAGGCTAGCTGCCAAACGGGAGCGCTTCAAAAGAGTTCTTTAGAACGGCCTACAGGGAGGACAGAGTGAGGAGGTTTAGCCGGACGTGGGCATGCAGACCGCCTACCTTCTGGGCCACCAGGAAGGTCAGCCTGCGGATGCCGTGTTCGAACAGCAGCGATTTCTGCGGGGAGAGAGAAGAGAGGACGGCAGAGCGAGGGTGAGGACACAGCGTCTCGAGCGAACGGGGAGGAGGAGAGGAAGAGGCTGATAGGCTGACCTTGGACTGGGTGAACTCCCGGAACATGGCGGCCAGCCCGTCGTCCTCGATGTCGCTGTCCGTCTTGATGGCCACATTCAGGATGTGGATGGGCTCGTCCACGATGCTCTGGGGGGGGAACAACGGTCTGACTTAACCACCGCACGGACACCATCTTGTAGGGTTCTGGTGGTCTGAGAGGGGCGCTACCCATCAACCGCTGACTGCCAACTGCTAACTGTCAACTGCTAGCGAAAAATTGCTAACTGTCAACTGCGAGCCATCAACTGGCCAACGGTCAACAGTCAACGGTCAACGGTCTGCTAACTGCTAACTGCTACCTGCAAACTGATAAATGCTAACCGTCAACTGCTAAATATCAACTGCAAACTTCTAGCCATCAACTGCTACCTGTAAATGCTAACTCTCTGAGCTGGGTACCTTGACGTCGTCCTCCCCGTACAGGACCGGGTTCCCCCCCTCGGGGAAGGTGGGGCTGGGGGGCGGGGAGTCCGAGAAGCAGCTCAGAACGTCTCCGATGTTCCTGTAGGACAAAAAGACGGATCCACGGTCACCCCCCAGGTCATACGTGTAGCCCGGGTAAAGTCTTTTCAAAAAGAGGCAAAAGCTGAAATATGCAACGCATCTACTCATGATGTCATGATTCTACAAATTAAGCAAACTGCGGTTTCAGCAAACAACGAAACCACAAAGCAGAAGCACAAACAATAAGCTGTGATGTTAGGCTGGCCCAACGGGCGGCCTGGATTAGGGTTGACTTGCACTGACTTGGTGAACTCCTGGAAGGAGCGGAACGCCACCATGGCGCCCATACGCTGGCAGGGCGGGGTGAAGGAGTTGTCCAGCAGGACGTCGCTCACACTGGACATGTGCACCATGCCGTAGTGGTTCAGGTTGGAGGAGAAGGACATCCTGTTGGAGGAGGAGGAGGAGGAGGAGGAGGAGGAGGAGGAGGAGAAAGACAAGGAGAAGGAGAAGGAGAGGGTGAAGGCGTGAGAACAAACAGACACGACCCCCAGATTCACCAGACCCTGCGGCCTGGTTCTCGGTGAGCTCTGTCGGGTTCCCATCCCAAGAAAGGCTTTGGATTCCATCTACAGGGGGTCTCCGTTTGACCACCAGGTAGGCGCTGACGGTCAATCTACCTACGTGTGACATCACAAGTGGGAGTTCTACATCTCCCAGCTCTACGGTGCATGGATAGATCCACAACCCGGTCACATCCTTGGTGGACGGTACCGACTGATGTGCGGATCCATCCATCAGACACCCACTTGTGAGGTCACCAGTGGATAGTTTGTGAAATGTCGTGTAACGACCGATCAGCCTCGCACCTGGTGGTCGAACAGGGGACCTTTAAGCGTTTAGAAGTGTGGGACACGCAATGTCACGCGCTTTAAAGACCCTTAGAGTTGAATTAAGAGTGAATTACGGGTCAGTAAAGAGTAAGAAAACCACAGATTCACGATAAGAATTCAATGAATTCACCCCAGAAAGCGATGATCGCAGAAGGTTACGAGTGTCTCAGATACGAACCCTCACCACAGACGATAAAAACAACCAAATTAAGTAACCATATTAGCCCTTGACGGTTTCGAGAGTTCCCAGAACGCTCCGTGTTAGTTCACTGATTGTCCCAGAGCGAGAGAAGGGTTCTGAATGGTCCAAACCTGTCTGCGTCTGACTCAGCCTCCTTATCCGTGTTAGCCTCGTCTATGCTAACATACTGCTGTATGCTCCGCAATTTACCCTCCGACGCCCTCCTGCCGTCCAATATGGGGACGGAAAGTCTCCTGGGAGGACAGGCAGACGGGTCAGAGCATTCCCAGCGGTACACACTGCTGTTCCTATCGGCCTCCAGTTAAACTGGAGAAGACGCGTCATTCCAGAAGAGACGGACGGTGAAGGAATGGGAAGGGTAGGCACAGGAATCTGAAGGAGGCCTACAGTGTCGGCTGCGGATATCGGGGGATTTGAACCCGGTACCTTTCGGCGCCGGGAGTCAAACACCCTACCACGACAGTATGCTGCCCACTATTGCAGTTCCCCCTTTATTTTAAACACTTTCTGACGGACTCATGTCACATAATGGCTTCACCCAGTACTATATTATAAATGTCCGGGTCCATACTAATGAGGAAACACATATGGACCTTTACTTTATACCAACAAACACAGACAAACATAAGTACTACACACTCTTACATACGTGGTGTTTGTTAAGATCATGCAACTAGCTAGCCTACTGCGTCACTGATTACCTAGCGCTACATAGTGATTAGCTAGTCTACTGTGTCAGGTCTAGCGCTACCGACTGATTAGCTAGCCTACTGATGAGCTAGCACTACATAGTGATTAGCTAGCCTACTGATTAGCTAGCGCTACATAGTGATTAGCTAGCCTACTGTGTCAGGTCTAGCGCTACAGACTGATTAGCTAGCCTATTGGGTCAAGCCTACGGCTACAGACTAGCTGGAATAGGAAGAATTTTACTATACCTGTTGAGGGTGGGGATGTTCCCTCTGCAATCAAACATCATAACATTGTTACCATGGAGATAGTGGCAGGCATCAGCCAGACACTGTGTGTGTGTGCACGGCGCATGTGTGTAGAATGTTTAAGGGCACATTGAAGCAGGTGATGAACGAGAGGGGGGGGGGAGGGGGTTCTGCTCTTCATGTTAAACGGCCCCTCCTTCACCACCAGGTGGGGGGGGTCGATTGGCCGTTACGAGCCGTTTAAAAGCCATGTCGTTGTCCACTTGTGACATCACAAGTGGGAGAGTCCACCCAGATGCATGATGGGTAGATCAACGCCACTGTCCCACTCGTGATGCCCCTAGTGGATCGTTATGACTCATCGACCTCCCACCAGGTGGTCCTCCACACACACACACACACACACACCTGGTTGTGATTGCTAAGGAGCCAATCACAACAGGTTAATGCGGACACATGACACGGGCTGCATGCGACAGCGTGTGGCGGCGTTTGACGGGGGTGGGTTATAAACTAATCACAACACATCTACAAGAAGGAACACACTAATCACAACACATCTACAAGAAGGAACACACTAATCACAACATATCTATAAGAAGGAACACACTAATCACAACATATCTATATGAAGGAACACACTAATCACAACATATCTATATGAAGGAACACACTAATCACAACATATCTATAAGAAGGAACACACTAATCACAGACAGTGGGTCACAAGAGGAGGAGGAGGAGGAGGAGGAGGAGGAGGAGGAGGCTGCAGCTTCACAGATATTCCACTCCAGATAAAAGGTGAATATTAACCAGGATTTGACGAGACCAATTCAAATTGAATATAATATGATAATAACAATAATAACACGAGTTGAGTCATTTATCATAAAGGATTTACAAGCATGGCTGGCCTCACACTCTTGAGGAGATAGTGAATGATTTAACTTCTGTTTGAATATATCTTTTATCATTTGGCATGGCCATCATTTTTGTTTTATGAAGAGCATAAACGGGTTTATTGCAGCATGGCTAGGGGGAGGTCACTCATTCATAGCAGCATGGAAGAAATACCGCCACACTTTAAAAGTGATAACAGATAAAGAACCAAAATACTTCTGACCTTGAACTGTCTGCGACTACTCTGCTGAAAGCCTTTCAGACACAAGTGCTTTTCAATCAGGAATTTGACTAATCTGTCAAATCTGCTGTTTGATTAATCAATACAGCATTCTCATCAGTCGTTCCTGGTATCCTGTTTTCCTACAAACATTCTTTGTAGGAAGTATGGGATACATCCTCAACGAATGTCTTCTTTATGGAGCAGATATACTTCAAGAACTGGGTCTCTTCCACGATGCCACAAACTGGGATAGAAGCGGGATACGGAGGGAGGAGAAATGTGTGTACCTGTACGTCCAGGAGTGAGGTATATGGAGACACACACACACCTGCGTACGTGCGCGCATGTGTACGTCTATGTTTGAGTGTGTGTGTGTGTGTGTGTGTGTGTGTGTGTGTGTGTGTGTGTGTGTGTGTGTGTGTGTGTGTGTGTGTGTGTGTGTGTGTGAGTGAGAGAGAGAGATCTGATGCAGATTTGTGCAGGTCTGTGTGTCTCCATATACCTCACACTGTGTGTGTTCGGATCGATGTGTGTCGTGTGTGTGTACCTGTGTGTGTGTGTGTCCATGTTTGTGCGTATGTGTATGTGTGTGTGTGTACCTGTTGGGATGGGAGGTGGGCAGCATGAACTGGAACTCCACCACGCAGGTGTTGTCGCGGAGCTGCCGGTGCTGAACGCTGTTCAGCTCGTAGGCGATGTAAGCCCTGCGCACGTAGACCTGCTCACCAGCAGAGGGCGCCAGAGGAGAGGGGAGAAACGGGACATGCATGGAACCAGACTTCAGAGGGAGAGCAAGGGAGAGAGACAGAGAGCGAGATGATCAGTGACCGGTTCTTTACCTCCAGCGCGGCCATCCTCACCACCTGGTTGCTGTGGTAGAAGAAGTTGGGCAGCACGTCAAAGATGGACGTCTCCGACAGGATGAGTTTCTATTGAGAGAGAAAGAGAAAAGAGGGTTGAGACGGAGCGACGGGGAGAGCGCGAGTCTGTGGGGAGAACGATCTTTAGGATCTTTTAAAAAGACAACCGTAATTACAATGTTTGTAATAAACCTTGTTAATGGCGCCCCCTGCCCTACTCGGAGAAGACCCCGTCCCCTACTGGGAGAAAACCCCGTCCCCTACTGGGAGAAGACTTCATCCCCTGCTGGCAGAAGACCCCATCCCCTACTGGGAGAAGACCCCGTCCCCTACTGGGAGAAGACCCCGTCCCCTACTGGGAGAAGACCCTGTCCCCTGCTGGGAGGCGACCCCATCCCCTACTGGGAGTCGACCCCATCCCCTACTGGGAGAAGACCCCGTCCCCTACTGGGAGAAGACCCCGTCCCCTACTGGGAGGCGACCCCATCCCCTACTGGGAGAAGACCCCATCCCCTACTGGGAGGCGACCCCATCCCCTACTGGGAGGCGACCCCATCCCCTACTGGGAGAAGACTTCATCCCCTGCTGGCAGAAGACCCCGTCCCCTACTGGGAGAAGACCCCATCCCCTACTGGGAGAAGACCCCGTCCCCTGCTGGGAGGCGACCCCATCCCCTACTGGGAGAAGACCCCGTCCCCTACTGGGAGAAGACCCCGTCCCCTACTGGGAGAAGACCCCACCACCTACCTGGAGGTTCTCGATGCAGAACTGGTGGCCGTACATGTCGATGGCGGACAGGAAGATGGACTCCACCTGGTTGTGGCGCAGCTCGTAGGACGGCAGGTGGGACGCGATCAGCACCTGGGACATACTCACTGGTTATGGATCACATCCTGACGCGGTCCGTTCTGGAGTTTGATCTCCGAGGTGGTGCTAGTGGAGGTGATGCTGGTGGTGAGTGAGGGTGGTGTTGGGGGAGATGGTGGTTGGGGGGTGGTGGTGGAGGTGGGGAGGTAAGTCGCTGATTGTGGCTGGGAGTTAGGGTGGAGGTGGAGGTGGTGGTGGGTATGGTGGTTGTGGTGGAGGGGTAGGTCGGTGATGGTGTTGTTGTCATGGGGTGGAGGTGGTGGAGGGGAGGTAGGTCGGTGATGGTGGTGGTGATTAAGGGTGGTGTTGGTGGGGGGTGGAGGAGGTGGTACGGAGGTAGGTGGGTGACGGTGTGGGTGGAGTCGGGTCTGACCTGGCGGGCTCGCAGCGCCACCTTGGCGTTGGTGGTTTTGCTGAGCTGGGTGAGCTCCGTCAGGATGGCCATCAGCTCGTCAGTCAGGGTGGGGTCACGGCCGCACAGCTGGTCCTGAACACATGAACTTAGGATGAGCAGGATGAACACATGAACCAGGATCAGATGAACACATGAACTTAGGATGAGCAGGATGAACACATGAGCATACTGAGATCAGATCACCACGCTAACTAATGATGAGCATGATGAACACATGAACCAGGATCAGATGACCACATGAACATAGTGAGATCAGATCACCACGCAATCTAATGATGAGTATGATGAACACATGAACCTGGATCAGATGAAAACATGAAGTTACGATCAGCATGATGGACACATGAACGTACTAGGCTTGGATGAACACATGAACCAGGATCAGATGAACACATGAACGTACTAGGCTCAGATTAACACATGATCTTACGACGAGTGTGATGAACACATGCACTAGGCTCAGATGAACACATGAACCAGGATCAGATGAACGTACTAGGCTCAGACGAGCGCATGAACTTACGATGTGCATGATGGACACATGAATTTACAGTGAGCCTGATGAACACATGAACCAGGATCAGATGAACACATGAACGTACTAGGCTCAGACAAACGCATGAACTTACGATGAGCAGGATGGACACATGAACATACGTGGCTCAGATAAACACATGAGCGCACTAACATCAGATGAACACTTGAACTTTCAATGAGCAGGATGAACACATGAACTTACAATGAGCATGGTGACCAGCAGGTTCTTCTTGGTGACCTGGGCGTGGGAGAAGATGTAGTTCAGCACGTTGGACATGTCTCCCTTATTCTCCTCACGCAGGGCGAACACGCACTTATCGTAGTGCCCTGTGGAAACACACACACGCCGCACACGCACACATACCATTATCATCTAGTTTTCAAGGCAAGTGTTGAATGTACTAGTCATTCGTTGTCAACTAGCACCATCGTGTGGACATGCAGGGTAATTACACCTCTGCCTAAACGCAACATAATGCACGCGATTAAATCCAACCTAACTAAGAGGTAATGTGGTTATAATAATAGCAATAACACTGTCGATTCATTTAGTAAAATCTATGGAGAAGAAGATTGCACCTGTGTATTGATAGTGAGACTATAGGGCAAATGGTAAATAGACCGCATTTCTACAGCACTCTTCTAACCAGTGGTCACTCAAAGCGCTTCACCCATTCACCCATTCACGCACACAATCACACACCGACGGCAGAGTCAGCCGCGCAGGGTGACAGCCAGCTCGTCGGGAGCAGTCAGGGGGGGGCGTCTCGCTCGGGGACACCTCGACACTCAGCTAGGAGGAGCCGGGGATTGAACTAGCAACCTTCCGGTTACCAGCCGACCCGCTCTGCCTCCTGAGCCTCACGCCGCCCCATACGAGACATCAAAGAGTCACACAGGTGCGTTGACGGGGTGACGTAGTTACCGTTCTGGAACTGCACCTCCACCTTCAGGTACTGACGTAGCAGGTCCATCACCACCGCCTTCATGTGGCCCCGGATCGCACTGCGGTACCTGGACACGCACACACACACACACACACACACGTTGACTAAGTTAGACGAGAATAGAGGAAGTCCATTCCTAGTCAGACGGTACACGCTTATTGTATGTTGAACGTACTGGCACTTAAAAATAGTACTTAGCATTGTGTAGCATCTTATCCTAGCTATCTGTGTAGCATACGGCGAATGGGTTAAGCTAGCGATTGTTAGTGCTTGGCACTTGGTTCTATGAACATCCTTACTGTACCTACAGTGACATATTGTTTCTCTTTCTTCTGACAAATGATCTTATTGTAAATCGCTCTTGATAAAAGCGTGCTAAACGCCCCGAAGGTAAACGGTGATCGGAGTGTGTGCGTACTTCTGCACCAACTGCACGATGCTCTGCGTGTTCATGAAGAACACCTCCCGGTCTGACTTGCGGTTCAGCGTGGCGGCGTGGCTGTCCAGGATGTTGGCGATCTGAGGAACACAACACATAGTTAATGCCTCAGTACCACACATCACAGTATTACCAGTATCCTTATTCAGTCACATCATAACGTTGTGTAACCTTCATCATCCTCATCATCTCGTTACATAATCAAATCATTACCATACAAACAGTATAACCAGTATCTTTATTCAGTCTTATCTCTCCGTCACATAACCATCGTAATCCTCGTCATCGCGTTATTACCAGTATCTTTATTCAGTCTTATCTCTCCCTCACATAACCATCGTAATCCTCATCATCTCGTTACATTATCATCATCATATCCATACACACATTAACATTATAACGTTGGCCTGTAGAGAACCACCATCTATCTATATCTATATTTATATATGTATATATAAATATAGATATAGACATTGTTTAGGAGACACTGGCCATACCTCTAAAGAAGAATTGGACTAAGCTCGTCCATTAGGTCATTATTTAGTACAAAGAATAGTATTAATTTATTTAATTTATAAACAGAGGCCTGACAAACGATACTGTATACAATTGATAGGGGACCATAGATAGTGAGTGAGTGAGTGAGTGAGTGAGTGAGTGTGTGTGTGAGTGAGTGAGTGAGTGTGCGTGTGATTGAGAATGGGTGGGAGAGAGAGTGAGAAAGTAATGAGTGATGAGCGATCGAGTCATGAGTGAGAGTGAATAACGAGCGAGTGAATGAATGAGCGAGTGTGTGAGTGAGAGTGCGTGTGAGAGAGAGCGCGCGTGAGCGAGCCTTTGAAAGAGTGAACGAGCGAGTGAAAGAGTGAGTGAGTGAATGAGTGAGTGAGTGAGTGAGTGAGTGAGTGAGTGAGTGAGTGAGTGAGCGAGCATGTGAATGAGTGAGTGAGTGAGTGAGTGAGTGAGTGAGTGAGTGAGAGAGCGAGTGAGCGAGTGAGAGAGCGAGTGAGTGAGTGAGTGAGTGAGCGAGCATGTGAGTGAGTGAGCGAGTGAGTGAGCGAGCATGTGAGTGAGTGAGTGAGTGAGTGAGTGAGTGAGCGAGTGAGTGAGTGAGTGAGTGAGTGAGTGAGCGAGCATGTGAGTGAGTGAGTGAGTGAGTGAGTGAGTGAGTGAGTGAGTGAGCATGTGAATGAGTGAGAGAGTGAGAGAGTGAGAGAGTGAGAGAGTGAGTGAGCGAGCGAGCGAGCGAGCGTCACCTGCTGGGAGGGGAACTGGCAGAGCACGGAGGTGATGTTGCTGGCGTACTGGGCCATCTCCTTCTTGATGGCCTTCTCCACGGCGGGCGGGATGCGCCCCGACACGCTGGTCATGATGTCCTGCAGCTCCAGCAGCGGCAGGGAGGGGTCCCGCATTGTCTTCATCAGACGCTCCACCCACTCCTTCAGCTGGGAGGGGGCACGGGGGGGCAAGGAGACAAGGAGACACACGAGGGGGCAAGGAGATACACGAGGGGGCAAGGAGATAAGGAGACACACGAGGGGGCAAGGAGACACACGAGGGGGCAAGGAGACACACGGGGGGGCAAGGAGACACACGGGGGGGCAAGGAGACACACGAGGGGGCAAGACGACAAGGAGACACACGAGGGGGCAAGGAGACACACGAGGTGGCAAGGAGACACACGAGGGAACAAGGAGACAAGGAGACACATGAGGGAACAAGGAGACAAGGAGACACACGAGGGGGCAAGGAGACACACGAGGGGGCAAGGAGACACACGGGGGGGCAAGGAGACACACGAGGGGGCAAGACGACAAGGAGACACACGAGGGGGCAAGGAGACACACGAGGTGGCAAGGAGACACACGAGGGAACAAGGAGACAAGGAGACACACGAGGGAACAAGGAGACAAGGAGACACACGAGGGGGCAAGGAGACACACGAGGGGGCAAGGAGACACACGAGGGGGCAAGGAGACACACGAGGGGGCAAGGAGACACACGGGGGGGCAAGGAGACACACGGGGGGGCAAGGAGACACACGAGGGGGCAAGGAGACACACGAGGGAACAAGGAGACAAGGAGACACACGAGGGGGCAAGGAGACACACGAGGGGGCAGGGAGACACACGAGGGGACAAGGAGACAAGGAGACACACGAGGGGACAGGGAGACACACGAGGGGGCAAGGAGACACACGAGGGGGCAAGGAGACAAGGAGACACACGAGGGAACAAGGAGACAAGGAGACACACGAGGGAACAAGGAGACAAGGAGACACACGAGGGGGCAAGGAGACACACGAGGGAACAAGAAGACAAGGAGACACACGAGGGAACAAGGAGACAAGGAGACACACGAGGGAACAAGGAGACAAGGAGACACATGAGGGAACAAGGAGACAAGGAGACACACGAGGGGGCAAGGAGACGCACGAGGGGGCAAGGAGACAAGGAGACACACGAGGGAACAAGGAGACAGGGAGACACACGAGGGAACAAGGAGACAGGGAGACACACGAGGGAACAAGGAGACAAGAAGACACACGAGGGAACAAGGAGACAAGGTGACACACGAGGGGGCAAGGAGACGCACGAGGGGGCAAGAAGACACACGAGGGGGCAAGGAGACAGGGAGACACACGAGGGAACAAGGAGACAGGGAGACACACGAGGGAACAAGGAGACAAGAAGATACACGAGGGAACAAGGAGACAAGGAGACACACGAGGGAACAAGGAGACAAGGAGACACACGAGGGAACAAGGAGACAAGGAGACACACGAGGGGGCAAGGAGACACATGAGGGAACAAGGAGACAGGGAGACACACGAGGGAACAAGGAGACAGGGAGACACACGAGGGAACAAGGAGACAAGGAGACACACGAGGGAACAAGGAGACAAGGAGACACACGAGGGGGCAAGGAGAGAACAAGGTCAGGATGCGCAATAACCTTCATAATGTCTATTCATAAAGCAGCTCTTTAAGACATTATGATACTTCATGGTCAGTACGGAGTGTGTGCGTGAGTGTGTGAGAGTGTATTGGTGTGTATCCATGCATGTGAGCTTGTGAGTGAGTGTGTATGTGAGCGAGTGAGTGTACCTTTGCACTGCATGTGAGTGAATGAGTGTGTTTACATATGCATGAGTGTGTGGGTGAGCGAGTTTGTGTGAGTGTGTGTGTGTATCTATGTGCGTGCTGACCTTGATGCTGAAGAAGGGCTCGGGGAGGCAGAAGCCGTTCATGATGTGCAGCAGGTGGTCCAGGGTGCTGTGGAACACGCGGTGCAGCTTCTCCCCCCGCAGTGCCACCGCCTGGATCACCGGCAGGACCCCCGTGTGGAGCTCCGCCTGCAGGGACACCCCCCCCACGGTCAGACACACCCCTCTATCTGTTAGACACCCCCCCACGGTCAGACACAACCCCACAGTCAGACACACACCTCCATTATATACACACAGTCAGACACACACCTCTATCTGTTAGACACCCCCCCACAGTCAGACACACCCCTCTATCTGTTAGACACCCCCCCACGGTCAGACACACCCCTCTATCTGTTAGACACCCCCCCACAGTCAGACACAACCCCACAGTCAGACACACACCTCCATTATATACCCACAGTCAGACACACACCTCTATCTGTTATACCCACAGTCAGACACACACCTCTATCTGTTATACACACAGTCAGACACACACCTCTATCTGTTATACACACAGTCAGACACACACCTCTATCTGTTATACACACAGTCAGACACACACCTCTATCTGTTATACCCACAGTCAGACACACACCTCTATCTGTTATACCCACAGTCAGACACACACCTCTATCTGTTATACACACAGTCAGACACACACCTCTATCTGTTATACACACAGTCAGACACACACCTCCATTATATACACACAGTCAGTCATACACCTCTATCTGTTATACCCACAGTCAGACACACACCTCTATCTGTTATACACACAGTCAGACACACACCTCTATCTGTTATACACACAGTCAGACACACACCTCTATCTGTTATACACACAGTCAGACACACACCTCTATCTGTTATACACACAGTCAGACACACACCTCTATCTGTTATACACACAGTCAGACACACACCTCTATCTGTTATACCCACAGTCAGACACACACCTCTATCTGTTATACACACAGTCAGACACACACCTCTATCTGTTATACCCACAGTCAGACACACCCCTCTATCTGTTAGACACCCCCCCACAGTCAGACACACCCCTCTATCTGTTAGACACCCCCCCACGGTCAGACACACCCCTCTATCTGTTAGACACCCCCCCACAGTCAGACACAACCCCACAGTCAGACACACACCTCCATTATATACCCACAGTCAGACACACACCTCTATCTGTTATACCCACAGTCAGACACACACCTCTATCTGTTATACACACAGTCAGACACACACCTCTATCTGTTATACACACAGTCAGACACACACCTCTATCTGTTATACACACAGTCAGACACACACCTCTATCTGTTATACACACAGTCAG
This sequence comes from Pollachius pollachius, assembly GCF_949987615.1. Taxonomy (NCBI): domain Eukaryota; kingdom Metazoa; phylum Chordata; class Actinopteri; order Gadiformes; family Gadidae; genus Pollachius; species Pollachius pollachius. Next base: position 1,832,265 of record NC_136939.1, on the reverse strand, counting down.
ACACACGTCTCTATCTGTTATACCCACAGTCAGACACACACCTCTATCTGTTATACCCACAGTCAGACACACACCTCTATCTGTTATACACACAGTCAGACACACACCTCTATCTGTTATACACACAGTCAGACACACACCTCCATTATATACACACAGTCAGTCATACACCTCTATCTGTTATACCCACAGTCAGACACACACCTCTATCTGTTATACACACAGTCAGACACACACCTCTATCTGTTATACACACAGTCAGACACACACCTCTATCTGTTATACACACAGTCAGACACACACCTCTATCTGTTATACACACAGTCAGACACACACCTCTATCTGTTATACACACAGTCAGACACACACCTCTATCTGTTATACACACAGTCAGACACACACCTCTATCTGTTATACACACAGTCAGACACACACCTCTATCTGTTATACACACAGTCAGACACACACCTCTATCTGTTATACACACAGTCAGACACACACCTCTATCTGTTATACACACAGTCAGACACACACCTCTATCTGTTATACACACAGTCAGACACACACCTCTATCTGTTATACACACAGTCAGACACACACCTCTATCTGTTATACACACAGTCAGACACACACCTCTATCTGTTATACCCACAGTCAGACACACACCTCTATCTGTTATACCCACAGTCAGACACACACCTCTATCTGTTATACACACAGTCAGACACACACCTCCATTATATACACACAGTCAGTCATACACCTCTATCTGTTATACCCACAGTCAGACACACACCTCTATCTGTTATACACACAGTCAGACACACACCTCCATTATATACACACAGTCAGACACACACCTCCATTATATACACACAGTCAGACACACACCTCCATACATCCATTATAAACAAACAGTACCTATACTATCTCTATAGATATATCTCTATCTATATGTCTATAGATCCATCCATCTATAAATGTGTAGATACACATACTCACACACACACCACACACAATACCTATCTATCTATCAACACAATAACTAGATCGACACACACAGTAGCTATATCTGTCTGTCTGTCTGTCTGTCTGTCTGTCTGTCACACAACAAACAGGTTAACATACATTATATCAATCCATCCACTCATTGTTGTTACGCAAGCAAACACAAACACACCCCCCCACACACACCACCATCATACCAACACACACACACCCGTACCAACACACACACACACACACACCCGTACCAACACACACACACACACACACACACACACACACAACACAAACACACACACACACCACGATCATACCAACACACCCGTACCAACACACACACACACACACACACACCCGTACCAACACACACACACACACACACACACACACACGTACCAACACAGACACACACACCCCCCCCCACTGACCTGCTGCACCCTGCTGGGGTCGTCCAGCTGCAGCTTGGCGATGACGCAGCCGGGCTCCAGCGCCGCCCCCGTCCGCTTCACGTAGTGGATACACCCCGACTCGGCCGCCGTCAGGGTCATCACCATCTTCATCACCTGGAGGTCACACAATACATCATCATCATCACCTTCACATCACCATCTTCATCGTCTGGAGGTTATACATATCATCATCATCATCATCACCTACAGGTAACATAACACCACATCACCGTCTTCATCCCCTAGCCACCTTGTCTCTCATCACCGTCTTCATCACCTATCCACCTTGTCTCTCACCACCGTCTTCATCACCTACCCACCTTGTCTCCGGGCCACGAGGTGGTGGGTTTAGTCCCCAGCCTACAGCACACCATCTAACTACACAACACCTCCACCCAAACACACAGACTCACTATCCTACATCACGCACACCTCCCTCCCACATCGGTCCACACACACACACACACACACACACACACACACACACGTAGGTCGAGCTCCCCCCAGACCCCCCACCTCTATCTCGGCGTAGCACTGTCCTGAGAACACGTGACCCCCGTCCTCCACCGTGTACTGCATGATCTTCCCGGCGGACGGCGAGCGCAGCAGGCTGGGGTCGTTCTCCTTCTCAAACACACACGTCTTGTTGCCGATGGTGATGCGGTACCTGGAACACACACACAGACACACACACACACACACACGGTCAGAGGAACACACACACTGTGTCAGAGGAACACACACAGGACATCGGAGGAACACACACACACAACGTCAGAGTAAAACACACGGTGTCAGAGGAACACACACACGACATCAGAGGAACACACACACGACATCAGAGGAACACACACAGACACGACATCAGAGGAACACACACACACACGGTGTCAGAGGAACACACACACGACATCAGAGGAACACACAAACGACATCAGAGGAACACACACACAGTGTGTCAGAGGAACACACACACACAACGTCGGAGTAAAACACACGGTGTCAGAGGAACACACACACGACATCAGAGGAACACACACACGACATCAGAGGAACACACACACACGGTGTCAGAGGAACACACACACACGTGTCAGAGGAACTCACACACGACATCAGAGGAACACACACGACATCAGAGGAACACACACACACACGACATCAGAGGAACACACACACACACGGTGTCAGAGGAACACACACACGACATCAGAGGAACACACACACGACATCAGAGGAACACACACACAGTGTGTCAGAGGAACACACGCACACGGTGTCAGAGGAACACACACACGACATCAGAGGAACACACACACGTCTCCTGAGCTTAAGGTGGAGCGAAACACAGACAGACTGGATTCTGTTAGAAACGTTAACTAACGGCAAATAACGCTCATGAATGTCTCAGACTAAAGTTTGCATTGATGGCTACAACTTTCCCTTTCCCAATACATTTCTAATAACAACGCACTACTAATACTTTACATCAACTCCCTCCTCCCCATGGTGTATCTCTAAATATATCTCTCCTAACACCACCCACCCCTACTATGCCTCATGTCTTCCCCCCCTTGCCCCACCCCTTTCAATATCTCTCATAACACCCCCCACCAAACTACGGCTATTACTACTACTAATGTATCCAACCCTTTCAATATCTCTTAAAACACCACCCACCCCTACGTCTAATGTCTTCCAGCCCTTTCAATATCTCTTATAACCCCACCCCTACTAAATCGACCATCTCCCATCCCTGCTCCGCCCGGCTCAGGACCCATCTGATCACCACCGCCCCCACCGGTCCACCTCCTCCTTCATGTAGGTGGTGTAGCTGTAGTGTAGTACCTGTCCACCTCCTCCTTCATGTAGGTGGTGTAGCTGTTGCCGTCATAGGACAGCAGCAGCCCTCCGTCGCTGAGCCGGTGGACGTCCACCTCGGCCGAGGAGCTGTTCATGATCACCACGTAGGAGTTGGGCGACTGGCGCGTCACCGTCAGCGCGTACTTGGTGCCCTCGTAGATCAGCTCCACCCCCACCGTGTTGAGCAGGGTGTGGGCGGGAAGGACCTGACCCCTGGGGGGGGGGGGGGAGAGCGGAAGTTAAGGTCCTAAACGGCTCGGCACGTTATCAAGTCCTAACGAGAGCTGTTCCGATACTGATACCGGAATCGGAAGGAAGAAATGTTAACGGAACACCTCTCGTCCTCACTAGAGCGTGCCGTCAACAACGTTCAACTATACAGAAACAATGTCTCACTAAGTACGGTGTCTTTGTGTGTGACTGGTTAAGATGAGACTGGTTAAAATGTCACTGGTTAAGATGTCATTGGTTCAGATGTGACTGGTTCAGATGTGACTGGTTTAGATGTCACTGGTTCAGATGTCACTGGTTAAGATGTCACTGGTTCAGATGTCACTGGTTCAGATGTCACTGGTTAAGATGTGACTGGTTAAGATGTCACTGGTTAAGATGTGACCGACCGAGCGGTAACGATGTGATATTCCTGGGGTTTACCTCTCCAGGGAGTGCAGGAAGTTGGAGACGCTGTTCCGGAGTTTGACGTCGGCAACGTGGAGCGCCCCGCTAACGATGCCCAGCATGGTGTCTGGCCGCTCCGCCTGCACACACACACACACACACACACACACACACACACACACACACACACACACACGTCAAAACCCTTCATCTCAAACAACCTCAGCGTCTCTAGTTCCTTGTGAACAACGTCGCCCCACAAAATATCTCTCCTGCAGCTATGTCCCCAGCCTCTAGAAGGTCCTACAGCTCAACTCCAGCCTCTAGCCTCTAGAAGGTCCTTCAGCTATGTCTCCAGCCTCTAGTCTCTATATTCTAGAGTCTAGAAGGTCCTTCAGCTATGTCCCCAGCCTCTAGAAGGTCCTACAGCTCAACTCCAGCCTCTAGACCTAGAAGGTCCTTCAGCTACGTCTCAAGCTTCTAGACCTAGAAGGTCCTACAGCTACATCTCCAGCCTCTAGAAGGTCCTACAACTACATCTCCAGCCTCTAGCAGACAGAAGGTCCAACAGCTACATCTCCAGCCTCCAGCCTCTAGCCTTTAGCCTCCAGCCGGTCCTAGGGCGTGCGAGAGAGGGCGTACCTGCATCTTCTCCGAGATGAGGCGATCCAGCCAGCCGGTGTCGATGCTGTTGGACTGGAAGCACTCGGTCTCCAGCAGCTTGATGAGGTACTCCACCGTGGTCCGGAAGTCCCCTCGGATGGACAGCTCCTTCAGGGCCACCACCATGTTGCTACGGAGACGAGGAGGAGAGAGGGTGAAGGACATGATGCAGCACCGGTCGACACGTCTCAAGTGATGCATTTGCTTTGACTGTGTTGTGTCAGTGGCTAAAGAGTTGGAGGAAAGGTACTTAGATTTAAATAGCGAGCCTCAAAACACAAAGGCTGGCATAGAGCTTTACAGAGGCAGGGAACACATTATGTAACACTTTAAAGGACAAGCATTTAAGAGAGCAAGGAAAAACTGACAGTGTGCCCTCTGTATCCTGAGACATGCTGACGCCTCACAACTAGGTCCGGTCTGCTGTATCAGCGAACAAACAATGAACTCCCCTAGTTTTCCCCAGTTCAGCCAAGGTAGAAGTTTTCCACATTAGATGTATGAATGTTCAGGGATGTACAAGTTATTCAGAAAACAACATCTCCAAATTAGCAATGAAGGTGATTCAGACTCTTTGTGATGCCGTGCGTATGTGTGGGTCTCTGTTTGAGTTAATATGCATGTGTGTCTCTGTGCAAGTCTCTTTGTGAGTGTGTGTGTGGTCACGTCTTTCTTATTTTGAGTCTGTGTGTGAGTGTGCATGCATGCCTCTGTGTGAGTGTCTTTGTGAGTGCACGTGCTTGTGGCTCTTTGTTTGCACGGTGGGTGTCTCTGAGTGAGTGTGTGTGTGTGCATGTGTGCCTCTGTGTGAGTCTCTTTGTGAGTGTGTGTGTGTGTGCGCGTCTGTTTCAGCGTGAGTCTCTTTGTGAGTGTACGTGCGTGTGGCTCTCCGTTTGCGCGGTGTGTGTCTCTGTGTGTGTCTCTCTCTCTGTGCGTGTCCTTACGAGATGGCCTCCTCGCGGTTCTCCCCCCAGGAGAAGCAGTGTCCAAACTGGGAGTCGGCGAACTCGTGCAGTCCGCCGGCCGCCGCCACGCTGAAGTAGCCCCACACGTTCTTGTTGCTGCGGAAGTTCAGCTCCTGCACCGTGCCGGAGCTGGGCTTGAAACCCTGCAGACACACACCCACGTAACGCAGAACAACACACACACGCAATGCAGACACACAAGCACACACACACACACACACACGCACACACAATGGTTTTAGAGGTTTCACACACACGCAACGCAGATACACACACACACACACACACGCAGATGTACACACACACACACACACACACACACACACACACACACACACACACACACACACACAAACACTGGTTTTAGAGGTTTCAATGTTATGTTAATGCAATTGTATTGATATTTGTTACTCACTGTTATTGGTCATGTCTTAGTAAAATGTTTTGAGTGAAACATTGAATAATGCACTATTAAGAAAATGTAATTCATAATCCTAACATTTTTTATAAACACGAAACATGCAAATACAATTCCTAAAATCCACTCATGGCTCCCCACGCTGCCTTGCTCACTGTACCTCGTCTGGGTTTTCGCTGGTGATGCGGGCGGCGATCACATGACCGCGGGGGGAGGGGGCGGTGGACAGCCCCTCGAAGTCGATGAGGCAGTCCCCCCACGGATGGACCCCGTACAGCATCCGGATGTCCTTCATGCGGTGGAGGGGGATCCCCATGGCGATCTGGACCCCACACACACACACACACACACACACACACACACACACACACCAAGAGTTTAGTCTCATGAACCAATACACAAATTAGGCTCATTAAGCTAATTAAAACAGAACAGGTGATTGGTTGTCGTTTAAATACAATGTAAAATATACCTAGGTGGTCAAAACGATGAACTGGTAGAGCATGTATTTGGTGTTTGATTCCCTGTTATTCAACCGGCATTGCAAGGCATTGACAGCGCCAGGGTTGGGAGTTCTATTCCCAGTAGCGACCCCCATAGGGTTGTAAGGTTTGGCCACAAGCATCCACAGCCTGGGATACATGTTCCAGTATAACATCACATGCAATCCCCCGCCTCCTCATGCCTGTGGAACATGTGAACATTGGTATCCAATCTGAGATGTGATTTAGTGCGACCCCCTTCGTGCTCGAGGAAGACAAAGGTCTGCTGCTTGATTACACAACTCAAAACACCCTGACCTACATACACACACACACACACACACAATATACTACACACACCCTGACCTACATACACACGCGTACAATATACTATACACACACACAGTCAGGGGAACACTATGCACAGTGTCACAAACACACACACAGCTGGACAGACACACCAAAAATGAGTCTGACACAATACGTTAGACACACACACACAGTCAGATACACTATACACACAAAGAGTCAACCGCAGTATCTCCGCCTCTCACACACACACACACACACACACACACACACACACACACACACACACACACACACACACACACACACACACACACACACACACACACACACACACACACAGCCGACAGCGGCCCAGACCACGTGACCCATCGCCGCCACGTTAACCCTCGTCCCGGTGCCTCTCACGCCGTTGTCATGGATACGGGGGGCCGCCGGGCGAGGTGGGCGGGGCGTCGGCGCTTGGCTGACCAGCGCCCCACTGAGACGGACACACACCCTGACTGGGGGAGGCTAGAGGCTCCCTCTAGCCAGACAGACGGGGGGGGGGTTGTGTGTTTGTGTACAACTGAGGGATTGCGTGCATGAATCCATTTATGAGCATGTACACATGACTGTGGGTGAGGAACACGAGTTTACCCTGGTACGCATTACTGTGTATGTGTTGTTGTCTATCTGTGTGTGCGTGTATGTGTCTGCGCGCACGTGTTGATGCGTGTGTGTGAGGTTGTGTGCGTGCGCGTTTATGCATGTGTGTGTCTATGCGGGTGTCTAGGCTTGTGTGCGCGAGCGTCTATGCGTGTGTGTGTTTGTTTGCCTCAATGTGTGTGTGCCCTTGTGTCTATGCCTGCATGTGTGCATGTCTATGCAGGTGTCCATGCGTGTGTGTGCGTGTCCATGCGCGTGTGTGTCCATGGGTGTGTGTGTGTGCGTGTCCATGCGTGTGTGTGTGTTTCTGTGTGCGTGTCCATGCAGGTGTGTATGTGTGTGCGTGTCCATGCATGTGTGTGTGTGTGTGTGTTTCTGTGTGCGTGTCCATGCAGGTGTGTATGTGTGTGCGTGTCCATGCATGTCCATGCATGTGTGTGTGTGTGTGTGTGTGTGTGTGTGTGTGTGTGTGTGTGTGTGTGTGTGTGTGTGTGTGTGTGTGTGTGTGTGTGTGTGTGTGTGTGTGTGTGTGTGTGTGTGTGTGTGTGTGTGTGTGTGTGTGTGTGTGTGCGTGCGTGCGTGCGTGCGTGCGTGCGTGCGTGCGTGCGTGCGTGCGTGCGTGCGTGCGTGCGTGCGTGCGTGCGTGCGTGCGTGCGTGCGTGCGTGCGTCTGACCTGCAGCTGTGCGGCGGGCAGGTTGACGTCGGCCACCATCTCAGTACAGGGGTGTTCCACCTGCAGCCGGGGGTTCAGCTCCAGGAAGTAGAAGCTGCCGTCCTTCCCGTAGAGGTACTCTACCGTGCCCGCGCTCACGTAGCCAACCATCTTTGCCAGCTTCACCGCACACTAAAGGGGGGGGGGAGAGGACGAACTCAACACAATGCTGCAGGACCTTACCTGATCTCAGTGTGAGCATTTTAGGATTCTCCTCCTTTGTGCATTCACGTCACAGCCAACTATTCTTTCCACCTTTTTTTACAGTATTGATTGACGTTTCAATAAAAATATATATCTTTCAAATAATTGAATGTTTTCTGTTGATTATGTTGCATATTGAACATTTGTATTTCTGCACAGAATGTTTTCTGCTAATATTCGGTGGAGCTCGGGAATCGAACACTCAAGCCGTTCAACCATCCTGTGTCCAAAAGGACTTGACAACGCAATACTATCAGATAAAAGGGGGGGGGGGGGATGTTTTGAGTAACCGCAGGATATTGTCGATCAGAAGGAAATAATGAAAGCTCAATTTTTATCAAAAATGTGAAACTATGAGGTTATTACGACGATAACAGGAGACAAACACTCTCTGAAACCCATCGTCGTCGTCCCTTTGAACCACAGCAGCGGTGGTGGTGTTGTGAGGCGTGGAACACTGCCTCCAGCTGGAGCCTCCACCTGTGCCCCACGGTGCAGCCTCCGCCCTAACACCACGGTGGTGGCCCCGGCGCCGTACCTTCTCCATGTCCTCGAAGACGTCGCTGGTGGCGATGGTGGCGGGCGCCTCCTCGATGATCTTCTGGTGCCGCCGCTGCACCGAGCAGTCCCTCCCGAACAGGGAGATGGCGTTGCCGTACTGGTCGGCCAGGATCTGCACCTCCAGGTGGCGTGCATGCTTCGCCAGCTGCATCACGAAGATGGGCGAGCCGGGGACCTCCGCCTGGACCTGGGGTGAGGGGTCAGAGGTCAGAGGTGAGGTTGGGGCACTGTGCACCTTAGTGGGGTGGGGAACGGGAGGGACGGAGCGTTGGACCCCCCCACTGAGTGAACCCGGGGGGCTGGGGGATGTTTGGACAGACACGACTAGGGTTTACATTCTTATAGCAAATAAATCATCATTTTTTCGGTATCTTACTTTGAGTGTAAACATATTTTTCAACGTAAACTATGAGGGCAAACATAAAAAAACAAAACATAAGATATGATTGTAAACATATTCTTCTAATTGAACGGAGCGTAAACATATTTTTCTACGTAAATTGAGTGTATACATATTTTACGTGAACCAGAGACAGCGGACTGGCCCGGTTCCAACTCTTTATTCCGCTAGCGATAGTCGCCCCTGATCGATATTCACCTTCTGGCCGGCGAGACGTCGGAAGACCTGAAAGGACTGAGACCCCAGACCACACCTCCTCCACCCCAGACCACACCCCCTCCACCCTAAGCCCCGCCCCCACTCACCTGTCTGAAGAGGTTGGGGAAGTCATCGGCGCAGTTGACCTTGCGGATGCCCTTCCCTCCGCCTCCCTCGGAGGCCTTCACCATCACAGGGTAGCCCACCACCTCGGCAGCCTGTAAACACACACACACACACACACACACACACACACACACACACACACACACACACACAGCAGTACTATTAATACTGTTACTACCATAACGACGACTATTAGTACTTTCTCTATCATTACCATTACTATAATTAGTACTATTCTCTATTACTACTGTAGACACTGCATATAAATTATCATTACATGCACATACTCTGCATCTTACTACTTTTCTGCACTTCCGGTTAGAAGCTAACTATTCGTTGTCTCTGGACTCGGCACAATGATAAAGGAGTTGAATCTAATCCATTATAGTACTATAGTATTATAGTGTAAATTCTCACTATTTTGCAAACACTATCAGTAAAGACTCTCAGAAACAGGTCATTGAGGAGCAGCTAGGGGTTAAAGGTCATCCCACTCCAGGAGGCCTACAGGTAGACCGCGGACGTCGGGGTTCGAACCCAGGACCTTTCGTCTGGGAGTCGAACACGGTCACCATGAGTCCACCTCCCTTGGCTGGGGGGGGGGGGGGTACCGACCTCGAGGCCGGCCTCCACGTCGGCGATGCAGCCCTGCTCGTACACGTCTGAGGGCACGTTGATGAGCTTCTTCTTCTGCTCAGCCTCCGTCCACTCCACCGTCAGCCCTGCAGCGAAACGCGACCACGACGTCAACACTCGAATGGAAGCGGTAAATGGACTGCATTTATACTGCACAATACTGCCTAACATTCACCCGTTCATGCACACATTCACACACTGACGGCGGAGTCAGCCACGCAGGGCGACAGCCAGCTCGACAGGAGCAGTCAGGGGTGGGGGGGGGCGTCTCGCTCAGGGACACCTCGACACTCCGCTAGGAGGAGCCGGGGATCAAACTAGAGACCCTCCAGTTACCAGCCAACCCGCTCTACCTCCTGAGCCACTGCTGCCCGTGTACACCATGAGAAAGATACAGCGGGCATCAGGACGTAGTCCCGTGGCTTAAGGGGCAGAGAAGGCCCGTGGACATTTTTGACACATCCTCAACAATAGTGATAAATATATTTATTTATACAAAATTAACGGTTAATTATGTATAAATAAAATAAGTGTATTGCCTGTGAAGCCCTTTGAGACTGTACCTGTGATTAAGGGCTGTACAAATAAAATTGAATTAGTGCTAACTCACACAATATTGTTAGTTGCAGCAAAAGGCAAACAAAATAAACATCCTGTAATTTACAACTGGAAACGCCTGTGTTGTAAAAAGAGATCACCTCTAGTCAGGTACAATGCTGCCAAAGCGGTCCTTGTACTTTGTAACAGTTCCTAAGAACGCCTCACCGAACAGGAATGTGTAAATTATTATGTTGCGAGACACAGGAAGGTAGGGACGAAACTCTGAGCATTCCTGAAAGGTAGGTTTAGCTTCCCTGAGGGGATAGCATAGCTTGCCTAAAGGATTATGGTTAGCTGAAGGGGTTAGCTTCCCTAAAGGATAACACCTAGCTGAGCGGGCTAGAGTTAGCTTCCCTAAAGATTACGGTTAGCTGAAGGGCTAGGGTTAGCTTCACTAGGGATTATAGTTATCTGAAGGGCTAGGGTTAGTTTACCTAAGGATAACAGTAGGCTAAGGAGCTAAGGTTAGCTCTCCCAAAGGATAATGAATAGATGAGTGTGGGTTAGCTTCTAAAGGACTTATCATGGTACCCAGTGGACTGTAGCAACTTGAAAGGTTAGCTTTAAGGTTGTGGGTTAGCGTTAGCTGAAGGGCTAGCTTTAAGGCTGTGGGTTAGCGTTAGCTGAAGGGCTAGCTTTAAGGCTGTTGGTTAGCGTTAGCTGAAGGATTAGCGTTAGCCGTGGGGCTAGCTTTAGAGCTGTGGGTTAGCGTTAGCTGAAGGGCTAGCTTTAAGGCTGTGGGTTAGCGTTAGCTGGAGGGCTAGCTGACCTGAGCCGCTCCAGGGCAGCGTGGGGATGCCCGCCGTCTGCGCCACGATGGACGAGGCGATCTTGTCTCCCAGCGCCCACATGGCCTGGCTGGGCGGACCTGGGGGCAGAACACAAACCGATCATTATACAAACCAATCAATACACGTAGAATCACACGACGGACGACAAAGACAACGGGTGAACAGTGAGGAAGAAGGAAAGGAAGAAAATGCTCTGCAGAGTCGGGGTGAGCTCTACTCTACTGACGCTCCACTCACCCATGAAGGCGATGCCGTTCTTGTGCAGCAGCTCCGGTAGCTTGGGGTTCTCCGAGGCGTGGCCCCAGCCAGCCCACACCGCCTGGTAGCAAAGAGCCAGAACAAGGTCCGAATTAAGGAGGTTCAACACACCCAGAACCCAGAGGTTCCTCAACCTTTGACCCGGGCCTTGGGTCACCTGCTGAGCTACCATAGAACCCAGGACCCAGCAGGTACTTCATGCAGTCAAACCAACGACACATTCTCGTTACTACCATGTCCGAAGAGTGAAATATTTACGTTTCAGTTATCGCAAAGAATTACGTTTACATTTAAGTTCTCTACATTTTTAATCAAAACAGTATTCCCTCAGTTCCATCTTTAAACACACTAAGGATCTCATAATGAAACAGAGAAGGCAGTCGTCCCATTATGGAACCCATTCATAGTTAGCAACCCATGGGTTAAGAATGCTAACGTAACCTAGCAACCTAGCTGGCATCACAGCGTCAGCAGCCGGTCGTACCTGGACGGGGATACGCTTGGCGATGTCCAGGATGAGCTCTACGTTGGCGTAGTTGTTGTTGTTCGTCCCTCCGGGCACTGGGACGTAATGGTCTGCGATCTTTATGTACTCTGTTTGGAGACGAGGTTAAAAGGTCAAAGGTTAACGGGACAATTCGGATTTGAACATCTTTAATAAATATTAGCGTTGTTAATGTTTTTTGGGTTAATCTTAGGGAGGGGCTACTTCTAGCCTAAGCAACCAGAACTTAATGGTTGTTAAATCTCACAGTAGTTCGTGTTTTTACGATTTAATTCGGAGCGCACTCCCGACAAAACGCTGACCTGCGTTGGCCTTCAGGTCCTCCGGGGTCACCATGACGACGAAGCGGATGGCTCGCTCGTTGCGGAACATCTCGTAGGCCCAGCGGCGGATCGACCGCATGCACTTGACTGCGGCGATACCGTTGTTGGCGATGAGGACCTGCAGCGATCCGAGAGATAGCGGGAACGTCGTGAGTACGGCTGATATTAACCGACGGGTTTGAGCGATATCATAAAAACATTTTTGTTCTATTCCCTTGTTAAGAGCTGCGAAAAACGACCACGGATGAGAATAATCAATATGGTATCTGCAATAAAAGTATGTTTATAAATATCAGCCGACAAATAAACATCATGGATAAACCAAATGACCTCTGACCTTCTCGATGACCTTGTTCCCCCCGAAGCGCGTGACGAACTCGGCAGGCGAGGCCACCGTGAAGTCCCTCTGGAGGTCGATCCTCCTGCGGTCCCGGCCCTGTTTCACCAGGTGGAGACCCGACATGCTGGGTCTGGGGAACCACACAGAACACACACCTTTAGAACCACAGAGAACACACCTTTAGAACCACGGAGCCTGCACACACCTTTAGAACCATGGGCCCTGCAAACACCTTTAGAACCACAGAGCCTGCACACACCTTTAGAACCATGGGCCCTGCAAACTCTTTTAGAACCACGGAGCCTGCACACACCTTTAGAACCATGGGCCCTGCAAACACCTTTAGAACCACAGAGAACCCACACCTTTAGAACCACGGAGCCTGCACACACCTTTCGAAACATGGGCCCTGCACACACCTTTAGAACCACGGAGCCTGCACACACCTTTAGAACCGCACAGACCTTTAGAACCCGGGACCTTACAACCTGGGATCTTTAGAACCCGGGACCTTTAGGACCCAGAAGCCTCCACACGCGTCTACTGCTCTGCAGTCTATAGCACGGTTCTCTGTGTGGTGAAGAACCCCTCCATCCATATCGACACTTCTAAAAAGGTCTTCCATTCAAGTCCTACCATCCGGATCGCTGTCTGACATATCAGGTCGGACCAGAGGGGAAGAGGTCCATATAATGTAACTTATTTCTAAGTTACGGGCAGCTGCTCAACTCAAACTCAAACTGAAAAGCACATTCATCCAAACAATCACGCTGATATCCTTTCTTCCACGAGCACTTATCTTCGACTATAGGTCGCCCTACAGCTACAGGGTAGGCTGCGGACAATGGGGATCAAACCCCACAACCTTTAGACTGAGAGTCAAACATCCAACCATATGGACCATCCTGCCTGCTTCTGCTAGTCACGTGTTCAGAGATTTATGGAGCGCAGTTAGGTTGTGGCCATATTGAACCGAAGCTGTCCTTTATAGACAGCGGTGTCTGTAAACCGTCAGGTATAAAGACATAAACATCCTCGCAGAGCCAGAAGCAGGTGAAAGTAGATGTCGGGCATTGGAGAAGCGTGTCTTATCTAGAATATATGGTTATTGTAGCGTAGGGTTCTAGTCAACCATAGCTAGTCCTCCAGACGAGCCCTGGAGAGTCGAGGGATCGAGCGTAGGACTGCTGAAAGCGTAGGACTGCAGGCGACAGAAACATCAGGATTATAGAGATATGGTTTTAGTTCTGTTGTTGCATAATCAAACTGGTCTCCGCTATGATTGTTCTCAGCCCCACTTGTACATCGCCTCAGATAAAAGTTCAGTATGAATGTACAGGTAGCCAGGACGGTTCATCTCAGCCAGGTCGAAATCATTGTTCTGAAAGGTTGAGTTTCTGTTAGGCCAAGGATATCAGAGCAACTTCCAGAACACCAGCTCTTATCAGAATCCATCAGTAAAGTACATACACCGATCACACTGCAAATAACTTTCATTGGGAAACATGATTATTTCTTGAACTATTTTTTTTAAATCGATTGAGTAATCATAAAACATCACGAGTAAACAATACACGGCGATAGCCGGGGTGACCCAGTCGAGACCAGGTAGGGTGTGTGTGTGTCTGGACCAGGTAGGGTGTGTGTGTCTGGACCAGGTAGCGTGTGTGTGTCTGGACCAGGTAGGGTGTGTGTGTGTGTCTGGACCAGGTAGGGTGTGTGTGTGTCTGGACCAGGTAGCGTGTGTGTGTCTGGACCAGGTAGCGTGTGTGTGTGTGTCTGGACCAGGTAGGGTGTGTGTGTGTCTGGACCAGGTAGGGTGTGTGTGTGTCTGGACCAGGTAGGGTGTGTGTGTGTGTCTGGACCAGGTAAGGTGTGTGTGTGTCAGGACCAGGTAGGGTGTGTGTGTGTCTGGACCAGGTAGGGTGTGTGTGCGTCTGGACCAGGTAGGGTGTCTGGACCAGGGGTTCAGAAGCGAGGTGGACGCGGTGCCGTCACAAACCGACGGCTCAGGTTCCCTGGTGTAGAAGTGTGTCAACATGCCAGGACTGGCGTCTCCAACCGGAGCAGAACCCCACCCCAGAGAGGGGGAGAGGGGGAGGGAGGGAGGGAGGGAGGGAGGGGGAGGGAAGGTGTGGCAGTTCCCCAGCCCGTTTGTCAGGCTGACTGCTTGGAACTGACGCAGCATTCTTGTGTCACAGAGAGGAGGGGGGTATAGAGAGAGGGGGGGGGGGGGGGAGGGGAACAGACAGAGAGAGCAAGTGTAACACGCCCAGACAGAGAGCGAGAGCAAGAGAGAGAGACAGTCAGAGACACACAGAGAGACAGGGAGTCAGTGAGACAGGGATACAGGGAGCAAAGGACACGGTGGAACAGAGAGACAGGAAGTCAGTGATAGAGAGAGACAGAGAGACAGAGAACCAGAGACACACAGGGAGTCGGAGAGACAGTGAGACAGGGAGTCAGAGAGGCAGAGAGACAGAGAGACAGAGAGACAGAGAGACAGGGAGAAAAGGAGACAGTGGGACAGAGAGAGAGGGAGACAGTGAGTCAGTGAGAGAGATTCAGTGCGACCGGGAGTCAGAGAGACAGAGAGACAGGGAGACAGGGAGACAGGGAGACAGGGAGAGACTGAGAGAGGGAGCTACTGTCAGAATGCCGGTTCCCGGGATAGCAACCAGCCCAGCGTTGGTTTGAGTCGTTCTTGTTCCACAGCGACCAGAGACAATAGAATACTATACCAAGTATTCATTGCCCCACCCCCCTCCCCTCCCCCTTCAGTGCTGTCACGCCCGTGCGAGCCGTGAAACTGACCACACAAAACCGGTACACATGCCAACCACTGGTGCTGACATCCAGAAAATCGTGTAGCATTTAAGCTAGCATTAAGGCTAGCATTTAGGCTAGTGTTCAGGCTAGCAATGAGGCTAGCATTCAGACTAGCATTTAAGCCAGCATTTAGGCTAGCGTTCAGGCTAGCATTTAGGCTGGCTTTCAGACTAGCCTAGACTTAGGGATAGCCTGGATGAATAATGGATAAGGAATAGCTGGTTTCATCGAATGGTAAAGCGGGGTGAAATAGTATTCTGGGAACTCAATCTCCTTGGGTGAAGGTAAACTATACGAGTGTCTAGACACCAGATCCCTTCCGTCCCAACACGGAGCCTCAGCGGACAGCGTGGTCTTCCAGAGGGAAGACAGCAAGGGAACCAAGAGTACCGGGTTCAGACAACAGCAGCCTTCAGAGAACCAACCGAAAGCAAGCAGAGAACTGAAGGGTCCTGGCTTAAGGGACATGAATAGAAGATCGTTCCCTGAGGATGAAGAGACAGGAGTTCATTCACCAGGCTGAACATTCGAGGGAATGAATCAACATTAGATTCATAGATGATAAATAAAGAAGGTCAGGGGGGGAAGAGAGAGAGAGAGAGAGAGAGAGAGAGAGAGAGAGAGAGAGAGAGAGAGAGAGAGAGAGAGAGAGAGAGAGAGAGAGAGAGAGAGAGAGAGAGAGAGAGAGAGAGAGAGAGAGAGAGAGAGAGAGGGAAGGAGAGAAAATCAGGAGCCAGACAGCGGGAGATCAAGCTAGGCTAGCAGGAGGGAGAGAGAGGGGGAGAGAGAGGGGGAGAGCAAGACCGAAGGAGCGAGAAGGAAAGGAGCCACACCATGAAGACTGCGCCTTTGTGCTAGTGTAAAGCTGGAGCGACCACATTTTTCACGTGCGCTGTACATTCAGGCCTGCATCGCAATCAGCTCCAACTGCGGTGGAGGAGACCTTCAGACCTGCAGACTAAACGCGCGGAGGACGTCCCAACAGGAGTCCCAGCAGCCTGTGAGCTTCACACCCGTCCAGAGGATAGCAGAGGCCTTTATCGGCAGAGGCCCACGGTGAACTCATTTTTAGGGGTTAAGGGGTTCGGCTTGCTCGAGGAGGCCCACGACTGCAGACGTTGTGGGTGCGAAACCCAGAGCGTTGGGCCTGGGAGTGCAAGGCTAGACACCACCGCACTAGCCTGGCCCCCTGTACTGCTATACGGACAAGGCGCTCGCACTCGCACTTATTGTATGTCCTTACACTTAATAGTACTTAGCATTGTGTAGCGTCTTACCCTAGCCATCTCTGTTGTGTACGGGGCATGGGTTAACCTAGCGATGGTTGGTGCTAGGCCCTTGGTTCCATGAACATCCTTACTGTACCGACAGCGATATATATTATTGTTTCTCTTTCTTCTGACAAATGTGCATTATTGTAAGACACTTTGGATAAAAGCGTCTGCTAAACGCCCTGAAGGTCAACGTGAATGAAGCATGGCTCAGATACAGACGAGGAACGCCAACAAGGGACCGTCTGGACTTTGTTTGTAACTCGCAGGTTGACTGACCTGAGGTTCTTGAGGGTTCTGACCCGAGGTTGGTGGGGGTTCTGGGTTCTGACCTGAGGTTGGTGAGGGTTCTGGGTTCTGACCCGAGGTTGGTGGGGGTTCTGGGTTCTGACCCGAGGTTGGTGGGGGTTCTGGGTTCTGACCCGAGGTTGGTGGGGGTTCTGGGTTCTGACCCGAGGTTGGTGGGGGTTCTGACCCGAGGTTGGTGGGGGTTCTGGGTTCTGACCCGAGGTTGGTGAGGGTTCTGACCCGAGGTTGGTGGGGGTTCTGACCCGAGGTTGGTGGGGGTTCTGGGTTCTGACCCGAGGTTGGTGGGGGTTCTGACCCGAGGTTGGTGGGGGTTCTGGGTTCTGACCTGAGGTTGTTGAGGGTGCCGTCGCTGCTGTCGAAGCCCGTCTCGTAGGTGCTGTCGGAGCCCAGGGAGGAGGCAGGGGAGTCGGAGCGCGGCGTCTCCTTGCCCTCCAGGGCGCCGTCCGGCCGGCCCACCGCCTCGTCCTCCGAGTTCTCCTCCGACACCGAGCCCACCACGAAGCGGGAGGGCAGACCGCCCAGAACCGGCTTCTTGCGGGCGTGGGGAGGGGGGTCCGGCTGGGCCATGGTGGGGGGCGAAGGGCGAGAACAGGCTGCTACCACTGGGGAGAGAGAAAGGGGGGGGGGGGGGGATTCATGTTAATACTGAGTATATGACAGGGGTCTTAGTGACGATCTCCTCACTGAAACACGTCTAGGTTTTCTGTGTGAACATTTTGTGCTTTGTTTACGCTAGGGTACAATTCCATGGCAAAAGGGAGACAGACACAGACAGACAGACAGACAGACAGACAGACAGACAGACAGACAGACAAACAGACAGAGGGAGACAGACAGAGGGAGACAGAGAGAGAGAGAGAGAGAGAGAGCAAGAGGATGAGATTATAGGGCAATAGAGACAAATGAGGAAGCACAGACAGACAGACAGACAGACAGACAGACAGACAGACAGACAGACAGAGAAAGAGAGACATCAGGCAAGAGAAGGAGAGGGAGGGTGAGAGAAGATGGGGTGATGAGGTGATAGAGAGAGAGGATGCTGAAAGACTTAAGGGTCCACCCTCGGGGACAGAGTAACACCATAAGGTCACCAGTTGTTTGTCATGTTGCATAAACTAAACAAAAAAAATGAAATGATGATATTGCAGGAGAGCTTGTGAAATCGTAGCTTGGCGGCTGATACCGTCTGTTGCAGAGCGTCCAGGTCTAACCAGGGTTTAACAGAACGAAACGACACACGTGAAAGAGCCTGCATGATCTGGCTTTCTACTACGAAACCCAGAGAACCTGAAACCAAAGCTTAAACGATCAAACGGAAACCATCAAACGTTGGCTCACGTCAATAAGTACAATTAAAACAGGGAACGTTAAGCCAACCTTTTAGAAATAGGATATGACAATCATCAATTTAGGACTTCTAGGAACGGATTCCGACTTTGGGAATGTGAACAATCCGCATACCAGAATACAACGCAACGACACAAGTTTACTAGGGAGTGAAGCACATCTCGGTTTCCCTTCAGGGTCCCTATGGGCAACATCTTACCTCGGGACCACCTACCTGTGGGACCAGAAAAACCGGGCACACACACACACACACACACACACACACACACACACACACACACACACACACACACACACACAGTTTGCTTCAACCACTTAGAACAGCACAACAATTACGCAGAGAATAGCGTCGAGCGCTGCATAATCCGTGATTATGAATGAAAGGTAACCAGTAAACGACGCCGCCGACTCGGAACTGAGGAGTTCCTATGCAAAGTGTGGTGTCTACCTGTGTGCGTGTGTACACACGCGTGGCCTGGGCCGGCGGGCTGGACGTCAAGTGACAGGGCCAACACAGACAGCAAGAAGACACCAGCGAAGTAGGAAGCCACACACAACACAAGGCGCTCACCCTGTGTGAAGAAGTGGCACGCAATCCTTCCTCCTCTGCAGATCCAGACGCTGTGTATAGTAGACCGGGTCCGGGTTTACCTTGACATCTTCACTGGTGATGAAACGACACACAGATCATGCTGAGCTCATCTCTATGAACAGCAGAGAGTGGTGCGATGTGACGCGGTGCGGGTTACTCCTGGACGTTCACCTCCGACCCGTGGATGCGCGCATAGAAGCACGACGCGTAGAAGAGCAGACGGCGGTGATAGGGGTGCAGGCTTCAGCCGACAACGCGTAGAATATGCATTAACAGTGAAACTACACTCTGAATAAATGTGTGAATACATTAAAATACTTATTGTTTGGAGTTTTGAGCCAATTAAGACAGCATGATAGCGTTATAATTGAGTGACTGCGACGGTCACAGAATAACTGGATCAAATTTTGTGAATGATTCAAGGGGAGAGCATCCTATATATATTTTATATTCACTAACCATATTGTACATGAACAGCGTATATTAATAGTATACACACGCACAGTCGTTTGAAACGACGGCCGAGATATACATGTACTGCTTATCTATCTGTTCTGTTTCTATGCTCGCCATTATAAACTGAACCAATCACGTCGCAGAACACCATGTGGGCGGGGCTTAGCACCCTCCTCTTCCTGCTCAGTCGCATGCTGTGGAGCGAATAACATATTTAATACAAATCGTTCGTGTACCTCTCCATCTGAAGTGAAACTCATACGCTTTGAATCTTCTGATGATTTTTAAATCCAAATCCCACATCCGGTTCACCTAGTAACATTCAGATGATGTTTTTAATAGTTTGGATATTATATGGGTCATTTACAAGGTCTGGGTGGCTGGTTCATAGACGGTGTATTGAAATAGCGAAGGAACTGTACTTTTGTCTTCGGGTTTGGCCACAGAGAGACAACAATCATATGTAATAGCTATAACAGCAAAACAATATTAATCAGCGTCAGTACCATCGCTCTCCACTAGGTGGACACCGTTTGGCTCACTGTACTTTCTATCTGACATCAACCATAGACAGTCAACTTTGCTTTAAAGATGAATTTCAGGCCTCAAACTGGACATGGCTTGAAAACTGTAATTCCCAGATCATCTGCCTATGAACAGTTTTAATACAAATCTGTGTTTTAATTAAATAAATTGTCATTTGTGTTTCTTGATTCGTGAAACGTGAAACATTTCCAAATGTAGTAGTTAGTTAAAGCAAATTTTGACATTTTCTTTGGAATACATTGCATTCTAGTGGTGCACAGTTGTAGCTTAATTTACAATTTATAAATTAGTATTGCATATTTCTACCAATTATGCAAGAAACCTTTGGTACCAACCGTGCACAGCAATGACGTTGATATGACGCATCACCAACACGTTAGGAATACAGATTCACACAAGCCCACTTTAACGTGATAGTCTTTATTATTCATATTGTGACCAAAAACAATAAAAATGTGATCCCCAAAAATATTTTTTTATAAGAGTCCTCTCTTAGTTTGGAAGACTGATAAGCTAAGATAGTTCTTGATTTGATCAAGATCACAGACAACATCAAAGTTAAACACAAAATAAAAAATCACATTAAGCATTATAAGAATATATGAAAAACTCTATTTACACAGGGGAACGAAATTATTCAATAAAAAGTAGTGCATTATGGGTAATTATTAGGTGATAGAGAGAAAGTATCTTAGAGAGGTTTTCCGAAGGTCTCACATTGTCGATTCATAATTAGTTTGTGAAAGTTATGTTGGAGTCCAGATCCGTAGAAGCTCAGAAGTTAGTGTTATAATATTCATCAATATTTTCCTTCGTTGTTGAGGTCAGCGGTGTAAATATCGACGGTGCAACCGGTGCATTGCACCGGGGCCCAGACGGCGTCAGGGGCCCATGGAGGAAGAAAAAAAAAGGACCTAGGCAATCGCAAATGTGTCGGAGGCGCCCTCTGGTGGCGCACTTAATTAATTAATTTAATTATACGAAACCCTCACTGTAGAAAGCAGGACAACGCAACAATCCAGCACAAAATAAATATTTGCACCCGGGCGTACCACCATGATGTTACGCCACTGGTTGAGGTTGTTGTGAAAGTCCCACCCTCACTCTCACCCCTATACCCATGTGACTGAAGTCCCGCCCTCACTCTAACCACTATACCCTTGTGAATGAAGTCCCGCCCTCACTCTCACCACTATACCATGTGACTGAAGTCCCGCCCTCGCTCTCACCGCTATACCCATGTGACTGAAGTCCCGCCCTCGCTCTCAGCACTATACCCATTTGACTGAAGTCCCGCCCACGCTCTCACCACTATACCCATTTGACTAAAGTCCCGCCCTCACTCTCACCGCTATACCAATGTGACTGAAGTCCCGCCCTCACTCTCACCGCTATACCAATGTGACTGAAGTCCCGCCCTCACCACTATACCCATGTGACTGAAGTCCCGCCCTCGCTCTGACCGCTATACCCATGTGACTTAAGTCCCGCCTTCGCTCTCACCGCTATACCCATGTGACTGAAGTCCCGCCCTCGCTCTCAACACTATACCCATGTGACTGAAGTCCCGCCCTCGCCGCTATACCCATGTGACTGAAGTCCCGCCCTCACTCCCCTACCTGTAGAAGGTACAGGTGGGGGGAGAGGCAGTGGTAGTGGGTACAGTACCCACCTGTAGGCAGTGTTAGAGGTAGTGGGGAGTGGGTATGGGTACTGGTAGTGGGACAGCGTTAGTGGGCAATGGTAGGGGGCAGAGGTAGTGCTAGTGGGTGAGGTAGAGGTAGTGGGAGAGTGTTAGTTGGTAGCAGTAGCTGGATGTAGGGGCTGTGATAGCGGTTGGCTCCAAGGGTCCAGGTCACTCTCGGTCACTCTCGGACAATCTCGAACACTCTCGGTCACTATCAGTCACTATCAGTCACTATCAGTCACTCTCAGTCACTCTGGGTCACTCTGGGTCACTCTCGGTCACTCTCGGTCACTCTCGGTCACTATCGGACAATCTCGAACACTCTCGGTCACTATCAGTCACTCTCGGACAATCTCGAACACTCTCGGTCACTATCAGTCACTCTCGGTCACTCTGGGTCACTCTCGGACAATCTGGGTCACTCTGGGTCACTCTGGGTCACTCTCGGTCACTATCGGTCACTCTCGGACAATCTCGAACACTCTCGGTCACTATCAGTCACTCTCGGACAATCTCGAACACTCTCGGTCACTATCAGTCACTCTCGGTCACTCTGGGTCACTCTCGGTCACTCTCGGTCAATCTGGGTCACTCTGGGTCACTCTGGGTCACTCTCGGTCACTCTCGGACAATTTCGAACACTCTCGGTCACTCTCGGTCACTCTCGGTCACTCTCTGTCACTCTCGGTCACTCTCGGTCACTATCGGTCACTCTCGGACAATCTCGAACACTCTCGGTCACTCTCGGTCACTCTGGGTCACTCTGGGTCACTCTGGGTCACTCTCGGTCACTATCGGTCACTCTCGGACAATCTCGAACACTCTCGGTCACTATCAGTCACTCTCGGTCACTCTGGGTCACTCTGGGTCACTCTCGGTCACTCTCGGACAATCTCGGTCACTCTCAGAAGTGGTCCATTCTTCCGCTCCGGCCCTGAGCCGCTTCACAGGCTGGGTCCAGACCTGCGGGGAGGGGGGGGGGGCAGGGGCCAGCAGGTGGGGGGGCCCGGAGGTCAGGGGCCCCCTGGAGGGAGGTGGGATGTGGTAGGGGCTGGACCTCAGCCAGGGCTGGGAGCCTCGCAGGCTGGGGGGCCTCTTGGTGGCGGTGGAGGTGGGGGGCCCCGAGGGGGGTGCCAATCCCGGGGGCCACCCTGCAGGCCTCACCGCCCCCCCCAGGAGGCCGTAGGGATGGGGGAGCCCCCCTTCTCCTCCCCCTCCTCCATACTGGGACACGGAGACCCCCTGGAGGGAGAGACCAGGATGAGTCCTGTAGGAAGAGTTCTACGGTATAGAGAGACATTCATATCCTATACACAAGACAGGCTGTGATAGGGGCGTGGCCGGCTTCTGGAGCCCTTGAGACAAACTGGGATGAACTGGGAATCAAGGGCGGGAGAATTTTTGCCATTTTGTCGATTTACTCTTTTCAACAAGGCTGTTTCTTCTCCTATCCTGAGCGGTCAGGAGAGCCCCTGGAGGTCTGCCTCCTACCTGAGGAGAGCACCTGTCTGTCTGTCCTCCTACCTGAGGAGAGCACCTGTCTGTCTGTTCTCCTACCTGGGGAGAGCACCTGTCTGTCTGTCCTCCTACCTGAGGAGGTGTGTCCCCCTACCTGAGGAGAGCACCTGTCTGTCCTCCTACCTGAGGAGAGCGCCTGTCTGTCCTCCTACCTGAGGAGAGCACCCGTCTGTCCTCCTACCTGAGGAGCGCACCTGTCTGTCCTCCTACCTGAGGAGAGCACCTGTCTGTCCTCCTACCTGAGGAGCGCACCTGTCTGTCCTCCTACCTGAGGAGAGCACCTGTCTGTCTGTCCTCCTACCTGGGGAGAGCACCTGTCTGTCCTCCTACCTGAGGAGAGCACCTGTCTGTCCTCCTACCTGAGGAGCGCACCTGTTTGTCCTCCTACCTGAGGAGAGCACCTGTCTGTCTGTCCTCCTACCTGGGGAGAGCACCTGTCTGTCTGTCCTCCTACCTGAGGAGGTGTGTCCCCCCACCTGAGGAGAGCACCTGTCTGTCCTCCTACCTGAGGAGAGCACCTGTCTGTCCTCCTACCTGAGGAGAGCATTTGTCTGTCTGTCCTCCTACCTGAGGAGAGCATTTGTCTGTCTGTCCTCCTACCTGAGGAGATCACCTGTCTGTCTGTCCTCCTACCTGAGGAGAGCACCTGTCTGTCTGTCCTCCTACCTGAGGAGGGCACCTGTCTGTCCTCCTACCTGGGGAGAGCACCTGTCCGTCCTCCTACCTGAGGAGAGCACCTGTCTGTCCTCCTACCTGAGGAGAGCACCTGTCTGTCCTCCTACCTGAGGAGAGCACCTGTCTGTCCTCCTACCTGAGTCACCAGCAGCCGCCCGGCGCCGCAGATCGCCCGTGGGAGGAGAGCGGCCGGCCCGGGGTTCAAGAACACCGCCGGGTACCCCAGCTTGATCAGGGGCTGCGGGTAGAACCCCAACGCAGACAGACCCCCCGCGGTCAGCCACGCAGCGGGCAGCACACCGTCTCCGGCCACGCCCCGGTCCCGCTCCTTGTCCTGGTCCCGCTCCATCTCGCCGTGGGGTCGGGAGGGTTTGGGGGTCATCCTGTGGCGCGCGCCCTGTCTGTTCCCGGACCCCGGGTGTTGGGGCCTCAGAGGGGGGGCGTCCCGGTCGGTGAGGTCCAGAGGAGACCCAGGGCCCCCCCAGCGACCGGGGTCTCCAGGGGACCCCTGCTGCAGGGGACTGAGGTCTTCATCGCTCTCCGCGTTCCTCCCGTCTGAGGAAGGAGGAGCGTTTTCATTGGTTGAAACTCAAGTGTCGTATCATTAGTCACTGCTACAGACGAGCTGATTGGATAGCACGGTGTTCACACTGTTATTAAGATTAGCGCTTTGATTCCCATTCTTCCAACCAGAATGTATTCACTCACAGTGACTCATTCACTCATTGGAAGACACAAAACATCATCCACCAATTACCACGTATTTACATCATTGAAAGACAAGAAATATCACTCAGTATTTATTATACAGTAGAGGCTGTTCTCCAACATGACGGTGAAATGTTCAGACCCATCCTGCTCTTTGATGCTGCCATGGAAGCTGTAAACATCGGGGATCGAACCCAGTTCCTTTCATAGACCAACACCCCTGATAACGACACTATCACTCCCTTTATGACACAAGGTACAATCCCTGTGAGAACACAACTCATCTCAACTCATGATCTCATTGGTTCCTAGTGTTAAAGAACAAGCACCATGATTGGCCGTCGGGAAGGAGGCGGGCCCCATGGCATCGGTCAGGTGACAGGAGGAGTCGTCTGAGTCCGGGTCCTGGGGGCCGGGCTCCTCCTCCCCCTCTGAGGGCCTCCACCTCTTCCTGACGGACGGGGGCGAGAGATGAAGACATCATACGAGAGGTGAGGTCATCACACGGGGACGAGAGATGAGGTCATCACATGAGAGGTGAGGTCATTACAAGGGGAAGAGGGCTGAGGTCATCACAACGAGTGATCAGGTCATCACAACAAATGATGAGGTCATCACACGGGTACGAGGGATGAGGTCATCACATGGAGACGAGGGATGAGGTCGTCACATGGGGACGAGAGATGAGGTCATCACACGAGAGGTGAGGTCATCACACGGGGAAGAGGGATGAGGTCATCACAACAAGTGATGAGGTCATCACACGGGGACGAGGGATGAGGTCATCACACGGTGACGAGGGATGAGGTAATCACATGGGGACGAGAGATGAGGTCATCACAACGAGAGATGAGGTCATTACACGGGGACGAGAGATGAGGTCATCACAACGAGTGATGAGGTCATCACATAGGGACGAGAGATGAGGTCATCACACAAGAGATGAGGTCATTACAGAGGGACGAGAGATGTGGTCATCACAACAACAGATTGGGTCATCAGAAAGACAGATGAGGTCATGAAGAGAGATGAGGACATCACAATGAAAGGCGAGGTCACCACAACGACGATGAGGTCATCCCAACCGGACCAGAGGTCAGGGGTCAAGTGTCCTCCCGTGTGAGTCACTGGTTGACGGCAGAATGGAAACAGACCTTGGATTGACGTTACCTCTTCTCTCGTCTTCCGTTTCCTGCGTCTCTGAAGCCTTTAACAAACGGGTTGTTGTCTATCTTCAGCTGCGGGATCTGGAGACGAAACGACGCTGAGTCAGAGAAGAGCTGCTTACTGAAGGGGATGTTCTGTTATGATGCTGATAACATAGGTTCTATGTTATTAAGTTGATAACATCTTCTATATTATTATGTTGATAACATTTGTATGAACGTATGTATGTATGTAGGTATGTATGTAGTGCTGTATGTACAGTATGTACAGTATGTATGTATGTATGTATGTACGTGCGTACGTACATATGTATGTACTCATGCAGTGCTCTATCTAAGACCCCAAACTGGCCGGCCTGCAGAGTAGAATTCTTTTTCACTCATTTCTACCGTCTGTTTGTTGATCTAACTTTCAGGCTCTCTGCTTTAACAAAGCTGCCAGAGGAAGAGGAAGATGGAATACGGTTGGTGATTGGTAAATACTCAAGGACCTTGAGAAATCACAATTATGGAAGGGAAGAGGGAAAAGAGAGAGAGAGAGAGTCACATAGACACACGCACAGAGAGAGAGAGAGAGAGCGAGAGAGAGAGAGGGAGAGAGAGAGAGAGAGAGAGAAAGAGAGAGAGAGAGAGAGAGAGAGAGTGAGAGTGAGACAGAGAGACAGAGAGAAAGAGAGACTGGGAGGGGTATTGAGTGAGAGAGAGAGAGAGAGAGAGAGAGAGAGAGAGACAGGGAGGAGTATTGAGTTAGAGAGAGAGACAGGGAGCCTACAGAATGAGAGCACCAGTCCTACTGGGAGTGTTGGGAGAACTGGAGTGTCCCTACCTTGTCATTCTGGTAGGCGGTGACGGCTATGAACTCTGTCTCCGTGAACACGATGGTGCTGTAGGGGAGCCTGTGGATGTCGTTGGTCCTCACGATGTGGAACCGCGGCTGGTACTTGTGCATCGAGTTCAGAATGGTCTGGAAAGCACGAAGAAATTAGTTCACTTCAAAATAAAAGATCAAGCGTGCAATATATTACGCTGCTTTAATTATATGCTTACAACCTAAAAAATATTGTACAATATTACATTTACAAAGGTGTGCATTTTGTGTAACGGTTGGGAAAATATATACATAGAAAATCATAGGAATAACAATATTTAAAATCAAATGTTAAATCAGCGAAACGCCGATTTTACTTTGACTTATTTCGATTTTATTTTTTTACTCACATATCCGTGCTTGTCCGACGTGTTGTTGGTGAGTTTGAGCTTGTGAAAAGCCACCGGCTTGGACATCCACTGGTCTCCGGTGGACGGGCTCTCCGGGTGGATGTACATCCGTCTGGGCATCTCCGGGTCGGCATGGCCCGCCACCGTCCACCACGAGTGGTTGAACTTGTAGCGCCGGTCGTCCGCCGCCACGATGTCCATCAGGAGGATGTACTTGGAGCCGGGGTCCAACCCGCGGACGCGCACTTTGAACGGAGGAAACATTCTTCTGGAACCGGATAATATCCAGAGAACAGAACACCAGGATCATTGGGGTTAACATTTAGACATTTAGCCTACATTTAGTGCATTTAGCAGGCGCTTTTATCCAAAGCGGCTTACAATAAGTACATTTGTCAGAAGTTATGTTAAGTTCATACTATTAATATTGATGAAGATTATTATGGATTTTGTAATATATCTATCTTTATCTATAACAACAATATCCCCAAAGCCAGTAGGGAAAGTACTTCGACTTAGAAAAATCAAAAAGAAAATCTGTAGTAGGCCTATTCACTTTTTCTGTGTCCCAATCTCAGTCGATGTATTTTGGGATAACTTGCAGGTTATCGCCGCTGCTCTCGGACTTTTCCCTGAATGTCCGCAGAAAAGATTCATTCGTATCGTTTAAATTGAATGGAGAAACACGTGTGTGTATATTTACCTCCCGGACTTGGTGATGACCATCTCCGTCCCCATGTGGTGGAACTCCCCCCACAGACCACCTGCCTCCAGGGTGACTCTGGGATCATCCGCGGGCCGCTCCTCCGCGAGGCGCGCAGAGCGAGCCCCTCGAATATGGTGTGGGTGACCCCCCTCTCCCGGTCCCCCGCTGGGGTCCGCCTCGTCACAGAGCCCGCGGTCCGTGAAACGTTTGCCGCGGATACCGGGGGGTAACGGGAAACCGGGGAGAAACGGAACAGTGGCCACAAAGTCGGTCATGTCGGCCGCGCGGCAGGGACGGAATGGGGCGCGAACCACGGCAACTCCGGCGCTGAGAGGGAGGGGGCGGGGGGGTCCCATGGGTGCACACGACGCGTCTACATCCAACGTGTCGTTGAACATTACGTGAAGCTACATTACGCATCGAATGAGAGGCTATCAGGGACTCAAACAATTGAACCCGGATTATGTTTCACTCTAGGAGAGCATACGCGGTCTGCATCTTGCGTAGAGAGGAGGAGAGATGAGAAGAGTTTAGGTCAGTCCCTGCGGACTGATCTAAAGCTGGGGCGGCTTTAGCTCAGTCCGTAGGGACTTGGTTAGGGGACTTAAAGGTCGCCGATTCAAGTCCCACTTGGACCATAAAAGTATGATGTGGACTGGCGGTTGAGAAGACGGTTTGTTATCAAATTATTTGTAGGAGTACACAACATCCTAAAATGTATGTACATAAATGATTTGTTAAAAATAAATATTTACATTAATCTAGTGATGCTGAATATAAAGAGTTTCTGCATACCCCACCTCAATGTCTACTGATTCAGTGAATTTTGTTTTATTCACAGAAAAGTAACAATGAAACTGGGCATGACAATCTTGGTCCTATTCACACTGGCCCTTTTGGTTACTGACATTCAAGGCCATGGAAGTTGAGAAATGGATGATGAGACATATGATGTCATTGTGAAAGCACTGAGAGGAGAGTTTTGCATTCCTGTTAAAGAAAGGACAAGGGTCCAACGTGCTGCCCTTCTTCGTCTCTGGAGGAATAAGCACTTGTTCGGGCGATGGACGATTGGACGATTGGAAGACGGCGAGACGTTGATATATGATGGGAAATTGGTGGCAAAAAAGACAAGCTTTAAAGGCATTGTGAAGGCAGGGCTTGAAGAGACCAATGGTTGTGGTGCCAGAAAACTTAACGTATACCTAAAGGATAAGTATTCCGGCATCAGAACACAAAATGTGCAAAAGGTTTTGGACAGGTCCAGGCGCTATCAACTTCGCAGAGCTACTTTTCAAAACAAGGCCATTCCCAAGCCGATCAGGGCTAAAACAGTTCAAGAGCGTCATCAAATCGACCTTCTCGACATGGGGAGATGGGCTGTCAAGCAAAGAAACGTTAGATATAGGTACATTCTAAACATCCTTGATGTGTGTAGCAAATACATATGGCTACGCCCTCTGAAGAGTAAAGAGAGCAAAGAGATTGCTAAACATCTCATTGAAATCTACACTGAACATGGCCCACCCAACATTTTGCAGCATGATCAAGGCAAAGAATTCAAAGGTGCAGTCCAGAAGCTGATGGAATCATATCAGGTCAAAGTCATACAGAGCTCTTCATACCACCCCCAGAGCCAAGGTAAAGTTGAAAGAACACACCAGGTGCTACGTCGAAAAATCATGTACGACTTTGTGAATTTCAAACGAGGAGGTGTTAACTGGGCAGCACATATGCCAAATTATGCAAGAGTTATGAATCTGGACAAAAAAGAGGTTCTCAACTGGATGTCTCCATTTGAAGTGTATTATGGGTGGAAGAATAACATCAGGACTCTTCACTTATCCAGCAATACAGGTGATGCTAGCCCCGGCTCAGTTTCTGATGCAGTTCCAGAAGACTTAGAACAGAACATGAGTAACTTTGAGCAAAACCGCAGGAAGATACGAAGGAGGGCATTAAAGGCTACGGAGCGTTGCATGAAACGTGTGACTAAATCAAGGGGAAATCCACCACCATCAGTTTACAACTTACAGGACAAAGTGTTGGTGAGGGTCAGCACAGGTCCCAGATTTTCAAAACGATACACTGTGATACCAGGTATAGTTGTCAAAAGAAATGTAGATCTGTCAAAATACAAAGTCAAGTTCCGAATGCTAGGCAACCCAGGACATCAACATATCAAATGGTTTGCAGTATGTGATGTGACAAGTATCACAAGGGAGCGGGAGAAGCAGCGTTCTGAGCACAAGGCCAGAAAACATCAACGCATACAGTTGTTACAGCCCATCACCCATGGAATGAGGTTAGAATCCTTTGGATCACTAGGTTTCAGGACTCGTTTGGACCCTAATTCAGATGGCAGCTGTCAGTTTGCTGCCATGGTTGACCAACTTGCCTCACTTGGAATTTTTCGGTCTGCAACATCTTGAAGGCAAGAAATTGTATCAGACCTAATGCTTCACCCACATGCCATGAGTGGAATACATCTTTCCAATTTTGTGGAAAGGCAATGGCATGACTATGTGCAAAGCATGCAGCACAGTGGTACATATGGAGATCATTTGACTCTACAAAGAACATCAACCATATTCAATGTACAGTTTAATGATTGTGTCAACGCTTGGAGTTGATGCAACAGCCAGGGGCTTAGGAATGAGTTTAACATTGGGGGGACACATATCGGAAACCTGACAGATCCGGTATAATTTTTACGCCTGTCTCCGACATTGGAGGGGACACGTCCCCCCCGGTTCCTACGCCCTTGGCAACAGCAATAGTATCCCCACATGGTCACTACGATGAAAGTCTGCCATTGCTGATTCTAGGCCATTGTGGGGACCATTCTGTTAGTCTTGATGGACCAGTCAGACCATTCATTCGAAAAATTCAGAGCGGAGAAGCAGAGGGTGCTTCTTTATAATACTGGCTCTGATGCTGTCCCTGAATCTGACCACCATTCAAATCCTGACTCTGACCATCACTCTGACCCCAACAATTACCCTCCTGGAGATTCCAGTGATGTCCTACATGGTGACCCAACATGATTCGACTTATATCCTTTGGATGGTTCCATATTAAAGACATTCATTGGAAGAAATAAAGTGATTTGAGTGATCACTGGCACAGTCACTGACCACTGACAAATGGAGCCCCCTTGACTTTATTTTTGTTGGCAACTATAATTTATGATCATGTTTATAGGCATATTGTTTAGTTAAATTTATTTGGACTTATATTTTTACTTTTGTGTCCTGACAGGCTGTGTTTACATTTAAAGAGCCTTTGAGCTGGTTCATGTTTTCTATGACATCCCTATGTCTGTTCTAGACTCACATACTGTATATACCTGGTATATATTGTGAGACTAATTTGATGTTCAGATCTCCAACGTTTTTGATGACTTTTTGTCATTGTTCAAATGTTCCAAAATAAAATAAGTTTGAATTAACATGTTATGCTGCTTGTATCATGTAGTTCACGTAAGTAGGAGGAAAATAATGTTTAAAAGCCTTTATTAAATTGGCATGAAAGACCAACAAAAAGAAATGGCTACATTTTTATTGGAAGGTTACTTTTTTGAAAAGTACAATTTTAAATGTGTTTTCATTGCAGGAGTTATTAGTTATTGTAGCAAAGAACATTAAACTACATAACCTACAGTCCCCCTCCTTCTTCCCTAATCCAACCTCTTCTGCTGACAGCTTTTAAGTTGGTTACTGTAGCGCAACCTATGTACAAATCATAGTCAAACTCAAAAACAAACCTCTGCCCAAAAGTGCATTAGTTGTCAGTGTTTGCAGTTGTTGCCTTTATACCACTGATTTTACCTATGGAGGATGATGCATTAAAGAATAAGGCTTCTCTTCCTTTTTATGAGGCCTGCCACTTATTGGGAACGAGGTTCAGTATATGGCAAATAAGTTGGCTAATGCTCCAGCATGTTTGCAGAAATGTGTGATCTTGATGAGAGACAGACACAGGTGAAAGCATTTCCTTCCACTCCTGCAGGGATGGCAGAAGTAAGAATTATGATAATGCAACACTTTTCTCACTATATGTGCTATTATTACGTTATGAACTGTTATAACATTATGAGCGGTATTGTGGCATACAGAGCCATCAGTGGGTTAATATACCTACATTATTATTATTATTTACATGTTTAATATGATTTCCATTTAGCACAGCTCATGTTCAGAGTGTGGTAATAATTGTCTGTGTGTTTATGGTGAGAAAAGAGTGGTTTATTGTCTGAAAAATGTAGTTTCCTAGCAGTATGCAGTACCTAACTCCGACCAGCAGAGGGTGTGTAACGCTACACACCGTGTAGCGTTCGCTACACGGTGTGTTCAGGAATAAGGAAGTCACGCGTGAATCTGTTCAGTGCATGAGAACACACACTTGAGTCTGAAGTTAATATGTGTGTGTGGCGAACTGTGGTGATAAAATACCTATTTTTGCTCTTTGCAAAACAAAATAAACAACTTTCAAATTAAATGTGTAGTGGAGGGTTGCTTCACTCTGCACCACTCTACAGTATCAATAAGGTTCTTAATGTAATAAGTTATTACAGTATTACATTATGCGCAAAGCCCTTATTACGTTATGCGTCCGTGATTTTATTACATTATGAACGGATTATTACATTATGAACTTTTATTACATTGAAATTATTACATTATGAGCCGTTACGAGCCGTTATTACATAATGAGTCTTTATTACATTATAAATTGCAACAAGGGTGTTCCATAGCTTTGGTGCATAATGGAGAAGGGGTTAGGTCGATTGCAAATGTTGTTAAGTTTATGCTTATAGGTACAGGGATAAAAACTCCAATGACACCCCAGTCCAATTCCATATCTCCAGACGGCAAGTTCGTAACAAGATGGGGGTGACATTTTTGGACGTGCTGGGGCCTGTAGATGCCAATTAATGGCATGGTTGGTGTGGAACAATAGCGGTTGGGGAAACTCAATGATGTCATTACACTCTTTTTCCTCTCATAACCATAAACGGACACACACACTTCTATTAATGACAACAATGTCATTTTTATTCCTCGAACACATGACAATAGTTGACATGTGTTTTACATGTTTAGTAACCTTACTTAACTATTCCAGCGTTGGCCTATCAAACCTGCAGTGTTCATTTTGAATCACTGCTGTTGCAGATGATTATTATATTACTGGATCCGCAGTTCTAAGTGTAGTCCAACAAGCTCCCACAGTGAAACAAGCAAAAGATCTCCTACTTTGGTGGATTTGTGTGGGACATGGTAAGAGCAACGAAACTGGCAGAGAGACCATGAAGGACTAACGGGGCGATCCGGGCTATATACTGGATCAACATACCAGATCACACACTTAAAGTGAGGAAGCACCTGGTGTTTTCTTGACTCTGTTGCAGCAGTCACTGTTAAATTGGAATAAGATATATGGTCAAATGCTGTGTAGTGCGTGTGTGACCTGAGAATGCAATATGCTGAAGCTCAGGGAAGAAGAGGAAAACGCCTGCTACGTCATGTCATACTATTGACGTAGTATTGACCCTTCTGCATTAACTCATCTGATCATTGACTATTTAGCATGACTTTCTTATGGATTTCAGGCTAACATTGTTGCTCATAAATAGTCACAAAATACTCAAAATATTAATAACATGGCCTATTAAATTTAACGGTCTTGTTAATCATTTCATATTATCAATCTTAATTATTTATTGTTTCCACTACACCAACTAATGTTCCTTACATAAACGTATTACTGTTGTCATGTGTTTCGATTGTTCATAACATTGTATATTGTGCGGAGATTGTAAGAAGTGCATGACACGTCATTTCCGATACAGTCAAGCCAGTTTATTCATGAGGCAAAGAACAATCAGAGTCTAACCGTATGCTGACGTTTCTGTGGTTCGTAACTGCCCTTCTGTGAGTCATCATCACGCCACATCGGCAGTTTACAGAAACACCACCTTGCCAATGTCTCAAGAACGCAGCACATGCTGAACCCTTAACAGTCTACATAATCCATCCAGAAATCAAAGAGACAGGAGAATAACATGCATTTATATCTCCTATATCTAATAGGGTTGATTATCTTGATCCCGTTAAAATATATACATTTGAGTATATAAAGTTTGAAATATATTGTATAATTTTTGTATAACATAGATACTATATATATAGATTTTTTTTAAAGTCCATAGTCATAAATTAAATGCAATATTCGAGAGAAAGAGAGAGAGTGAGCAAAAGAGAGGAGTATCGAGTACAAAATTCAATTGGATAATAATATTCATTCATCTGCACGTGACTCCAAAGTGCACGTCCTGGTACAGCATGAAGAGCTTCCACAGCATCATTACATACTCCTCTCAGGTTGATCATCAATCACAGTCCTAGACTGGATTTATATTGTTGCGTTCATTTCAACATTGTAACTCACTCCACTTGAACAGCGTCATCATCATAATAATAATAATAATAATACTTTGTCTAGTATATAATAATATAATATTAATATTTTTATAGATTTATACTATTCATGCCATTCAGATTTATACATGATCCCGTTTCTGTGTTACTGGACCAAAATCACTCCAAAGTGCACACTCTGGTGCAGCATCAAGAGTCTTCCAGCTTCCACAGCCAATAGACCTCAACCTCATCACGGTTATACCAATGCCACACCAACGTTTAGCATCGGTATAATCTCTGGTCTTGCATCTGCTCCATTGCTTTGTGGTTCGCTGGAACAACGCGCTCTCTTGAACCGCTCCAACCAACTGTATTATTAGAAAGGGAAAAAAGGGCATCATCATAAATAAACATCATGTAAATATTTCTACCATATCAAAATGTATAATTCGAAGGAAAAAATCTCTTATTTTAAAGGAATAATTCATTCAGAAATTGAGCGGCGCACAATATTCACAAGTTACCGTTTAATATGTTATCCATATGGCATTGTGTGGCAAAGCCCTACTATCAACAGAATCTGCTTCAACAATCAATCAACAATAACCAGTCAGACCACATCAGTCTATTGATGATCTTTCTACCATTCGCTCTGTGCATACACTTCATTGTGTAGGCCTTGGCTCTATTGGGTGTTTAATCCTTATTCAATTCAGTAATCAACTGTAGGCTAAACAGTCTTTAATGCACAAGAGCACCATAATATTGTTCGACCCCTCATAATATGGGTTTCAAACAGCCACACTGAACATCCAGAATAATATATGTAGGCCTACAAACACACACATTAGATTCACAGTAAAGAGAGACAAAATGTGGCGATCTAAGTGAAAATAATGTTTAGCCAACAGTGTATTACTGAATTGCACAAGGATTGATTGGGTGAAGAAAGTTCATAATTACTGGCTGCGACAATGAGGGCATATGACTGTAATCAAAAATGTTGTTTGTAATACCTGTTTTCTTTCTTTCTGCAGTGGACCACCGCAATGCCCATCACAATGAGCAAGACAATAACCACCGCAATCCCTCCAGTGACCTTCGGAGTACAGAAAACAGCCGGAGGCGGGGTGCTGCTGGTTGTGGGGTCAACGTGTTCTACAAGCAGAAATACATTGAAGGGTCATTGGCAAAGCCTCTGAATCTGAATCAACGCATAGTTAGACCACACACTAATGGCTAACACACTCAGCCTCCCCCAACAGGGTTTGCTAAACTCAGTTGAACCCATATGATGTCTGTGAAATTGCTGACTATATTTCAAATTAATCTACCGATTTGGTTGTTGAATATCTTGGTTTAGGTTTGGCAAACACTACAGATTATTCTAATTTAACGAGGTAAATCAAAGTTTTACTTTGGAATTCAGGGTTTATATACTATACTGCTTTGAGCGCCGTAGAGAAAAATAATAATCAACAGCAGACGATTGGATCCAGGATAAAAACATTTCCTCATGAAGTGAAAGTTTCTGACAAACAATTAGTTTAAGATTTGTCGGTGGGATTAGCTGTAGAAGTACAATACTGACAGGTCAAGTTAATTGTACA
This sequence comes from Pollachius pollachius, assembly GCF_949987615.1. NCBI lineage: Eukaryota > Metazoa > Chordata > Actinopteri > Gadiformes > Gadidae > Pollachius > Pollachius pollachius. Next base: position 1,796,127 of record NC_136939.1, on the reverse strand, counting down.
GCCCTCAAAATACTTCAGTAAAACATTAGATGACCAAACAACAAGAACAACCAAAGTTCAGTAGAAAAAGGGAAAACATTCAAAACATAAACAAATTATGAGCACATTTGGCCTATTCTGATTCTATATATTAATTGTAGACATTCGTAATCTACCAGATAACTAAGACAGAAGACAATAGGTTTGCATGTTGCCATTTGTGGAGTTGGTAAAAGTAATGCATCCCTACCTTGAGGTTCTGGTACAGCAGTGCAGTTAGCTGTTGAAATAAACAGCAAAGTAAACATTAACTAAAACTTGAAAACCAACCATTCATATAATTCAACTCCATACTCATTTTATCCAAGACATTGGTTCTATCAACACATCAGCTTAAAAGGAAATCGTTTTGGGAAAATATTATTTTGACATCGAAATAATGTTTACAGTGGAATAATATTTTAAGCAAAAATACATTAATTCAAAATTAAATATTTATGTTTCTCGCTGATAATAATCAAGGATAAAAATAAACTCACTGTGGCAGCAAATTTGATATCCTTTCATTTTAGATCTATAGGTCTACAATGAGAGGAGAAAAAGAACATGTGGTTTACAGGAAGAAAACTCTTCAAGTCAACTCTTTAAACACTTTCTTGAACCACTGGCTCAGAGTATGTTGTGCCTGGCCCTTGGTTCTATGAACATCCTAACTGTACCGACAGCGAAGATTTTGGAGCCCGAGGTGAGTCTGAGTCGATGCGTTTCACAGATGTATCTTCCATGTGGTAGTGTTGCAGTTTGGAAGTTGTAGAACAGATTCAGTAGCGTTGATGGCTTCTAGCTAGCTAGTCCTTACTGGAGAGAAAGTGAAATCTGGGAGCTGCTGATCATGTGAGAGAAGGTGATGCAGTCGTATTAAACAAAGACGTTGAAAGATGGTGCGATCTACGAGAGAGACGCAGAGGAACTGTCCTTACAAGGCTTTTGTCGGGATAAAAAACAAGTGGTCGGCAACATTGCGGTAACATAGCCTTACATCCTACTTTTCAACTATAGGCCAGCAAAATCTGCAAAGAGAAACCTAATGTAAGCTTGGAGGACAGGTTGGGCCATGGTTATACAGAAGCAGCAATTACACAAATCTATTTCGTATTTTAATGAATACGCTCATGAAACAAGGAATGATCCTGATATAGTGGCTATATTGTGAAGATATGATGCCAATGTTTGGAAAGCAGACTCATTAAAGTTTTGTATCAGAACTGGTGCATCCGTATTTAAACACTGTGCGGAGACTGGGTCAGTGCCAGCTTCAGAAAATACTCAGAGATGACAACAATGCACAGTGCTTCCTATCTGAATGGAGGTCAAGTACTGAGGTTCTCTTACCTTCAGAGGGCAATTAATATCAACACAAACGTTCTTCCGGCATCCAAGCAAAGTGAGAGAGGAGTGAGATGAGGATATATTTCCATTATTGGGTTCGGTTTTAGTTGCCAGTGAGTCCTGTAGTTGAAGCACACAGTAGGAATGTGTAGGACTTTAGACATGATTGACAGCACCGTATTCACTTAAATTGTTTCATGCCTTCAAAATGTTGTGGGTCAAGAGGATTAGTTACGGGAATACTATACACCTTAATTTACCTTAAAGTTTAACTAAACACATCACAAAAACATCTAATTTTTCTCCTAAGTATTTCGTGGTCTTTTGCCAAATCTAATATGGCGCGTTTCCACCGGCGGGTGCCCTTAGGCCCGGCACGCCTTGGCCCAGTAGTGAAGGTGCGGTTTGGCCCAGCTCAGTTACGGTTACAGTACCCTTTATGGTAGGGCGGGGTTTAGGCCGGACGGCGATAGCCGCGGCAGCTACGTAACTATCGTGACCTCATAGCAGCCCGACACAGTGTAGCCTGCTAATGAATCCAAGGACAAAGAGGAACGCGACACAATAAACAAAGAGCAACAATGTAGGACGTCCAAGAAGGAATACCTTGCAGGTACTGTGTTTGTTTGTTATTAACCCCCTGTCGCACGGAAGTGACGATTCTGTTGACCAATCAACGGACGGCGTGTGTAGGTGGAACTTGTTGGCACCCTTTCAGACGTCTTGGTACCCCAACGGAGGAGTACTGAGAGACAAGTACGGCTAATCCCGGCTCAGTCCGTATCACGCCCACTTTTGGTGGTAACAACGCGAACCGTACCGCAGCCATTCATACCGAACCAAACCGCACCCGCCAGTGGAAACGTGCCATAAGAACACTATACTGTAGTCATCCAAGAATTCAAAATGGCGTCGTCCTGTATATCACTCCATGTCAAATTTAAGCACAAACTTGCTGCTTGAAATGACCAATAAATAAATGCTTTGGAGTGCAACAGAAAAATAGTTTCTTAAAGACATTAACCCCACGATAACTAAAAAATGAATTGTTATGTCAACATAATGCTAATAAAACACTAGGCTATTAAACTCATTGAATAAAATATTCAGCCACTCATTTTAATATCAATCACAATCATTCAATAATCCAGTAATCCACTTTAATAAATGTTTTACTTACATTAGAATCAGCCCAGCTGTATTCACACGTTGGATTGCTCTTAGGGTTTAAGATGTTGTACGTCGTTGCTTTGCCCTGATGGGTGACTTTGCACTGGTCACCAAATACGCCAACTGTAGAGAAAACTGACAGAGAAAGGGTGTCTAACTATATTGTGTATCTACAACAAAGAATATAGAGGCCACAATATGAACCTTTGTACAATCTTATCCTTGAAGAAATTAACCTAAATGAACACGTGGTAATGAAGAGAAAGATGTAGATCTGACACGGACACACATTAAACGATAGGCGTACCAAATAAACAACGAAAGCATTTTTAATTAAGGCTAAGAAAAACATGACAGCCAGGCTCAATACAATTCTAATGAAGCTTATACAAATTATATTCAGCAGAGGAGGGTTGATTATGAATAGGCCTAGTATGAATTCTTGGCAAAGCCTAATAAAGGAGGCTCCTTTTATTAGGCTCCTAATAAAGGAGCCTAATATAGGTGGGTCCTTTATCGGTTTTTGAAGAAAATGTCACGCAGAAGTTTGCCGTCTTTCTTGGATGTCCTACATTCTTGCTCTTTGTTTATTGTGTTGCGTTCCTCTTTGTCCTTGGATTCATTAGCAGGCTACACTGTGTCGGGCTGCTATGAGGTCACGATGCTTACGTAGCTGCCGCGGCTTTCGCCATCCAGCCTAAACCCCGCCCTACTATAAGGGTACTGTATCGTAACTGAGCTGGGCCAAACCGCACCTTCACTACTGCGCAAAGGCGCTGGGCCTAGGAGGCGCACCCATGCGCCATAAACAAAGTAGCCTACCCTGACCCAAACTAAAACAGAATTCAACTAGATAGACGTGCGGTTTTACCACAAGGCATAAGGCAATCGCCTGGGGCTGCGTCAGCCAAAGGGCCACTTGTATTTTTTAAAATGTTCCTTTCTCATCACTCCAAACGAGTGCCAAACTATTGCTTGCAATGAACCAGCATCAAGAGTGCAGAAGGAAAGTGTCAGAGGTGACTCAGACAGACAGCAGTAGAATTGCATTACCCCAACCACAGATCCACCTGCGCAAAGCTAACGAGAGCAGCAGATGTGTGAGTGATCATTGGCGAAGACCCCACCTTATGGCCAGATCAACTGACAGATAAGGGGAGAATTAAAATGGTAAATAAAGTTCCCATACAAATAAGGGTCATCAAGTTCCCAAAAAAAACAGAAACATACCCAAGGAGGTTAGCAAGATAAAACTATGGGGAAACAATATCTAGCCCTTTTTAACTACCGAGCCACACTACTGGCTCACAGGAAGTCACCTGCAGAACTGTTGTTCAACAGAAAACGAGGCCACAAGAACTTATTGAATACCAAACTAGCAGAGGTGGTCACTACGAAGGTAATGTAAATAACAACGATTTTGGAACCGTCAATAAATTACAAGTTGAGTGACAGAAAAACTAAAAGCGAGCTGTGAGAGGTGAGCTTCCTCTACTGTCAACGAAGCTGCTGGATCCGGACTGGATGCCCGGATCACCTTCTATACCGGACACCTTCTCTATGTGCCACCGTTAACAGACAGTACGAATCAAGGGGATCACAGGTTAGATGACTCCACCACATGACACTTCCTTATAAGCAGCACACCTATTCACTATAGTCGCGATATATATATATATATATATATATATATATATATATATATATATATATATATATATATATATATATATATAGTCATTCCTGTCAAACACAACCATAATTATGTAAGTATGACCACATTATAACTAGTAATAACCTCGTGAACACTATACACTTACACTTAACTACACCTATGTTTTTTATTATTTAACCTACTAAAACTGTTTTAATTTCTCTTATTAATACTGACTATTTATTTTATTATTATTTATTATTGTGATCGATGCTGCTACTTATTTTTTACATATTTTAATTTGTAGGCCTACTTATCTTGATTTACTTTATCTTGTATTGTTGCTGCTATGTGGTTGTTGAGGAATCAAGCCTAAGAATTTAACTCTTAAAATAAGATGTAAGGAAAAATGTAATAAAAGCAATTCTGATTCCGATTTTGATTCAGTAGTATCTTTGTAAACCTGTCTACGTAGCGGTGTGTCAAAATTCCATCAGATATAAACAATAGGTAGGTATAGAGTAAACCCACCTGTGATAATGACTATCGACCTGTGGCCTTAACATCCCCGGTCATGAAAGGCTTGGAGAGGCTAATTCTCACACAACTACAGGCAGAGGTCAGTAAGTACGCTGACCCGCTTCAGTTTTCATACAAACGTCACAGAGTGGTAGACGACGCCACACTAACGCTGCTGCACGGAGCTTTACACCCACCTTGAGAAGCCCAAGTCATTTCTATGGCTGGTGTTCCTAGACTTTTCAAGTGCCTTTAATACTGTGCAACCCCATCTAATGGGACAAGAACTTAGCCAGATGGATGTGAATCCCTACCTCATACTCTGGGTCCTCTCATTCCTGACAGGCAGACACCAGAGAGTGAGAGTTAACGGCCACCTCAGCTCATCCAGAAGGATCCCTACAGGTGCTCTGTCATCTCACCAGTTCTTTACACACTCGGCACCAGGGATTCCCAAAGTGTGGTACGAGCACCCCCAGGGGTACGCGAGCTGCCACCGGGGGTCCGCGAGATGAAAAATGTAATGGCGGTGTGGTGCATTATTACACAATTATTACAGTGCTGTTTTTTTAAGTGTGATTTTTCCATACAATAAAAAAACATGAACAGTAAACATGTCCTTTGTAACCCCTTTTATTTTAGATCAAAAAACTATAATTCATTAGTTTTTGATAGAAACGTAGAAGAAGACAGCTTGAAGAAGCTGTCTTTTAAGCACTGCAGGCTAGGCTATGCGCGCCAACTCGTTTCATTCATTCCTTAGCCTATATATTATATATATGCTTAACTGGCTGAAATCAAGGAAACTGTCAAGTGGGACGTCTTATGATAAAGTTGCTAGTCACGAAGGAGGAGAGGGACCAAGAGAGAGTGAGGATGAGAGAGTGAAAATGAGCGGGAGTCAGACGATGCGCCGGAGGAAATCGAAGAGGAGGGAAGGAGATGGCAAAAAAGAGGTGATGAGGGTGAACACCAGACGGGGAAAAAAATAAGGAAATATGATGACAATTATCTGGGTCTGGGCTTCACCTGGGTAGATTATTTTCGGAGCCTATTCTCTTTAATGTTGTGGATCGTTTGTAACTTCATTGCAATTTAATTCAATGTACTGTCGTTCTAATTTCCATAACCGTTGTGTTATGATGATGATGATGATGCTAGCTCCACGGTCATTTAACAAGCCTATTGCTGCAATTTTTCTTTTACGCGGATGAAAATAACCGTGCTTTCTGTTACTGAGCCTGTGTCTGTCACTCATCCTCTTAAAACTGGAAGCTTGTGCGTAGCTTTGTTGCATTATATTGTAACTTTGTTGATGTTGTTATTGTCATGCGTGTTCTGTTTATTTGCGCATGAATAAACATGAGTCTTTAGGCTATATGGCGATAAAGCAAAGCTTTGTTGCGATTTTTACCCCTCTTTTTGAAGTGGGGATTGGGGGTGCGCCAACCCATTTGGGACGTAGAAGGGGTTGCGCAGGAAAAAGGTTTGGGAACCGCTGCTCTACACCAAGGACTGGACAAGCACAAACCCAAACATCACATACATCAAGTATTCTGACGACACTGTCATCGTGGACTCAACAACTCATCAGACCAGTTACAGTCTGATCGACCACCAACTCAACTTCAAAACAAATAGTGATACCATTCACTCCAAGTTCCAGCAACGTTTGTTTGTCCTCCAATATGGAGGTACTAATATTTATTCACCAGGCTTAGTAAGATTTTTTTTTTAGTTGCTGATTTCCCGACTTCCGACTAGGAAGGCTGAGCACACCAGCAGAACACACCATAATAACGCATGATGCAACAATTGAGTCTCGCTTTAAAAGTGTGGTTCGCTCAATAAATGCGTTTTTTCAAAACTATCCTTTCAAATAGATACCGGCCCACACAATCTCACTCCAAATATAGACCACGCTAAAACACTTACCGGCAGTCAATAAGACTGGAAGAAATAGAAAAAACTTCCCCCAGCCTAAAAAAAAGTCCATTCTGACTCCCAAGTTGGACCAGAGTGACTAATTAGATCATTTGTGGGAGGTCGTCTCGGGCTAGGTTTGAATCGGCGAGTGGTAAATGTTCAACACGTAAATTATTCTAACAGAGACACAAGGTAAACGAGCGTGTATTGTCTTTTGGTGGTTCATAAGCAGAATCCCGCAAAGAAAGGAAGTGGGCGGTACAGTAAATAAGCCATACAGTGGTACAAGTTCACCTAGGTCTTGGCTGTAGCGGAAATGGCAAAGTGTCCTGTTTGTCTTATCTACAAAATCATAAAACCTAAAATGCTTTTGTCCATTATGTGGAGAAGAAACCATTAATAACGGTTGTCACTTGAAACATGTCATCAGAAGTAGCAATGACAAGAAATAATTTACATCAAAAGTTAAACCAAAAATATTGTGTGTGTGTGTGTGTGTGTGTGTGTGTGTGTGTGTGTGTGTGTGTGTGTGTGTGTGTTAAATAAAGGGGAAACGAAATTTAGGCCTTCCAGGGCCAGGCTGAAACGACCCAACACCTGTTTAGAGACGGAGACAGGTCAGCCCAGGAAACCCCCTGACAGGTCAAAGGTCAGGAGGACATACGGCTCCGGTGAGCGAAGGGGAGCCGTTAAATGAAAAGCACGGCCAGGATTCAAACCATCTTGTGCTTTGAGATAAGAGACAAAAGTGTATATTTATAATTATTAAACCCAAATGGGACATTTGTTTCATAGGGGAAATTATGAGATAGTATTACGATTAAAGATAAACAGAGCATGTAACTTTGGCTGCACAATAAGGTTGGTCGTATATTATCTGCATGTGTTTAAAGTTTGATCTCCGTAGCGGAGGTCATCGTCTCCCGCTCCAGGGACGGACGTATGAAACACATCAAACCCTCCGGCCAGGTGCGGGCGAGCGTCACCCCGCACGCAGCAGGGAGGAAGGGAGGAAGGAAGGAGGTGATGGATGGGAGTTACGGAGATCAGCGAGGCGGTTCATCGCGGGACGGATCGCTCGTCTCCGAGACGCGCCGAAGCGCTGCGAGACTCCGAGGACTCCGAGGAAACGTGGGCTCCCTGTGTAAGGGACGCGGGAAGTGGGGATGCTTAGGGTGCTGCAGCACGCCCCCCCCCCCCCCCCCCCCCCGGCGGCCCCTGGCTGTAACTGCAAGTGAGAAAGTTTTCTGAACAAATCAATACTTTTTTTTTTAGAGTATAATTTTATCATACAACATGATTTTTCATTAAATTATTGACATCCACCCTTTTTATGATATTTATCATATTATCATTTCATTTTATTTAGAACATTGTCTGTGTAGGCTGACGTAGGCTATGACGCACAACGCAGAACAATGCTATGCGCGGCGGGAAAATTCAAAAAGTCAAGCTTGTTGCAAGTGCAACATGTCGCAGAAAAGATGTATTTCCGATTTTTTTTGGCCCGAAGAGGGCAAAACTTCATCAATACACCTGCCGGTCATCCGATTCCCTGTCAGCAGCCCGCTGTCTCCCCAGCACCCCTGAGAAAGAGAGTTCATGTTCACAGACGCTATTGCTGCAAGATGGCGCCGGTAACAATGGTGCTATTGCTAGCCCCCGCCCTCCGGTCGAGCCTAATATCGACTGCGCCGGCAACAATGATGCTAAACCCCCTCCGGTCGATCCTAATATCTTGGCTTTGGCTAACGTGCAACTGCCGGCAGTCGCAACAACTAGTTATTCTGTTGGTGAAGAGCCCTGCCAGCCAAAGGAGTTTCACTTCCCAGCCAGGCGATCGGCTAGTGAGAACTTTAGCCGGTCATTTAAGGTTGGTTGGTTCGGCCGGTGGACGTGGCTACACCACGTGGGGGAAACCGACACCGCGTTATGCTTCGTGTGCTGCTCTGCAGTAGAGGAAAAGCTTGTCAGGGCAGACGGGATAATTAATGGTGGCAACTTCATTAAAGGAGGGTTTGGCAATCGGCGGAAGGCAGGTGAAAAGTTTCGGGAGCATGAAAAATCTCGTTTCCATACAGAAGCCATAAGCAAGCTGGCGGCATTGATAAGGACCCCAATTAATGCGTTTATGTCACAAGCAGTAGCTAGGGACCATATGACTGCGCAGACTGTTTTGGACAGACTGGTTGGCAAAAAAAGAGCAAAGACGGACTGTTCACTTGATGGAGAAACCGTCACTTTCCTCATATCAGACAACTCGTAACTCTGGATGAAAATTAAAGCTTTCTTTTATTGTCACTTTCCTTTGTGAACCTTTAGAAATAACCTCCTGAATCCTTGTTATAACGCTGTGTATAATCCCGGACCGCAACAGCTTGTCGGCATGTTGTTAGTGTGTGAAATTCAGCACAGTATCAGCCGAGTTGACTAATTTCCACATTGTTTACTTGCTAATAGAGTTAGTCTTTTTTACAGAGAGCAGACTACTACTCAGAGCGGAGCCCTGAATGTGACGTCACCCGTCATCTCGTCTCTGTAAACAATGGATGTTGCGCAGCATTTATTATGACGTCATTATATAGACTCTCTCCCAGCACCCCCCCCCCCCCCCCCCCCCCCCCCTCGGACTGACTTCCCGCGTCCCTGCAACAATGTCATCTTCATTCATAGAACACATGACAATAGTTGACATGTGTTTTACATGTTTAGTAACCTTACTTAACTATTCCAGAGTTGGCCTATCAAACCTGCAGTGTTCATTTTGAATCACTGCTGTTGCAGATGATTATTATATTACTGGATCCGCAGTTCTAAGTAGTCCAACAAGCTCCAACAGTGAAACAAGCAAAAGATCTCCTACTTTGGTGGATTTGTGTGGGACATGGTAAGAGCAACGAAACTGGCAGAGAGACCATGAAGGACTAACGGGGCGATCCGGGCTATATACTGGGTCAACATACCAGATCAGACACTTAAAGTGAGGAAGCACCTGGTGTTTTCTTGACTCTTGTAACCAATTTTAGGAGTGTAAAAGTGAATTACAGTATAATATAAGTTGGACTAACAATAAGACCAGGACCAGAATCAGAAGAGACCAAATTCGAGAGGAGCCACTATACTGAGCAACAACAATGAGGCAGACACAAGAGTAACAATTGAGTAGCCACTCTTATATTTTACAGTGAACAAAGTAATTTGTCTGGTTCGTACAAAATGCAAAATATTATACCAAACAGTAAGAAAAATAAAAAAAATAGTGTGCACACTTAAAACAAAAATGTCTGTTGGGGCCCTTAAAATAAAAGGAGTTGTTGAAAGTTCACCTGATTCCAAGGTTCCTTGTAGTGTAATGTGAGTGTATTATTTGTGTGAATGAGTGTGTACGTGAATATCTCCTCGGTGCTAATCTTCAATCAGGGTAGTTGGCTCGCCATCTTTCACAGCAGGAAGTTGTCCTGAACCTCAGACTCTCAGTCCTCTAAAAAACCTGACCGTTGCTCTGTGTATCAAGGTGGAGCATGCCGATGCCGAACCTCGTAGCAGCTCTCCGGAGGACAGGCAAGCAGTTAGCCGACGTAACTCTCCTTCGTTCAGCCACTTGGCTCCAGACCTCCACTGGGTAAATGCTCCGACTCTTTTTTCCTTTTTCACAGGTTTCACTCTGGGTTTTTTTCTCTAGTTTTCCTCTTCTCCTTAACACACAGCTGCCCTCGCTTCCCGGGCCGAGATCCGAAAAGACCGGAAGAGCAAAGCTTCTGATTGGCTGCTGAGAACTAGGTACCCCACGTGGGACCATGCGAGTTGAAATTAACAGTGTTTCTTACACCTGGTTACACTCTGTTGCAGCAGTCACTGTTAAATTGGAATAAGATACACGGTCAAATGTTGTGAAGTAGTGCGTGTGTGACCTGAGAATGCAATATGCTGAAGCTCAGGGAAGAAGAGGAAAACGCCTGCTACGTCATGTCATACTATTGACGTAGTATTGACCCTTCTGCATTAAGTCATTTGATCATTGACTATTTAGCACGACGTTCTTATGGATTTCAGGCGTTGTTACTCATGAAGTCACAAAATACTCAAAATATTAACATGGCCTATTCAATTTAACTGTCTTGTTAACCATTTCATATTATCAATCCTAATTATTTATTTTTTGCACTACACCAACTAATGTTCCTTACATAAACGTATTACTGTTGTCATGTGTTTCGATTGTTCATAACATTGTATATTGTGCGAAGATTGTAAGAAGTGCAAGACAGATAATTTCCGATACAGTCAAGCCAGTTTATTCATGAGGCAAAGAACAATCAGAGTCTAACCATATGCTGACGTTTCTGTGGTTCGTAACTTCCCTTCTGTGAGTCATCATCACGCCACATCGGCAGCTTACAGAAACACCACCTTGCCAATGTCTCAAGAACACAGCACATGCTGAACCCTTAACAGTCTACACAATCCATCCAGAAATCAAAGAGACAGGAGAATAACATGCATTTATATCTTCTATATCTAATAGGGTTGATTATCTTAATCCCGTTAAAATATATACATTTGGGTATATAGAGTTTGAAATATATTGTAGAATTTTTGTATAACATAGATACTGTATATATAGATTTTGGAAGTCCATAGTCGTAAATTAAATGCAATATTCGAGAGAAAGAGAGAGAGTGAGCGAAAGAGAGGAGTATCGAGTACAAAATTCAATTGGATAATAATATTCATTCATCTGCACGTGACTCCAAAGTGCACGTCCTGGTACAGCATGAAGAGCTTCCACAGCATCATTACATACTCCTCTCAGGTTGATCATCAATCACAGTCCTAGACTGGATTTATATTGTTGCTTTCATTTCAACATTGTAACTCACTCCACTTGAACAGCGTCATCATCATCATAATAATAATAATAATAATACTTTGTCTAGTATATAATAATATAATATTAATATTTTTATAGATTTATACTATTCATGCCATTCAGATTTATACATGATCCCGTTTCTGTGTTACTGGACCAAAATCACTCCAAAGTGCACACTCTGGTGCAGCATCAAGAGTCTTCCAGCTTCCACAGCCAATAGACCTCAACCTCATCACGGTTATACCAATGCCACACCAACGTTTAGCATCGGTATAACCTCTGGTCTTGCATCTGCTCCATTGCTTTGTGGTTCGCTGGAACAACGCGCTCTCTTGAACCACTCGAACCAACTGTATTATTAGAAAGGGAAAAAAGGGCATCATCATAAATGAACATCATGTAAATATTTCAACCATATCAAAATGTATAATTCGAAGGAAAAAATCTCTTATTTTAAAGGAATAATTCATTCAGAAATTGAGCGGCGCACAATATTCACAAGTTACCGTTTAATATTTTATCCATAAGACTGTGTGGCAAAGCCCTACTATCAACAGAATCTGTTTCAACAACCAATCAACAATAACCAGTCAGACCACATCAGTCTATTGAGGATCTTTCTATCGTTCGCTCTGTGCATACACTTCATTGTGTGGGCCTTGGCTCTATCGGGTGTTTAATCCATATTCAATTCAGTAATCAACTGTAGGCTAAACAGTCTTTAATGCACAAGATCACAAAAATATTTTTAGACCCCTCATAATATGGGTTTCAAACAGCCACACTGAACATCCAGAAGAATAGATGTAGGCCTACAAACACACACATTAGATTCACAGTAAAGAGAGACAAAATGTGGCGATCTAAGTGAAAATAATGTTTAGCCAACAGTATATTACTGAATTGCACAAGGATTGATTGGGTGAAGAAAGTTCATAATTACTGGCTGCGACAATGAGGGCATATGACTGTAATCAAAAATGTTGTTTGTAATACCTGTTTTCTTTCTTTCTGCAGTGGTCCACCGCAATGACCACCGCAATGACCACCACAATGACCACAATGACAGTACCCACCACAATCCCTCCAGTGACCTTCGGAGTCCAGAAAACAGCCGGAGGCGGGGTGCTGCTGGTTGTGGGGTCAACGTGTTCTACAAGCAGAAATACATTGAAGGGTCATTGGCAAAGCCTCTGAATCTGAATCAACGCATAGTTAGACCACACACTAATGGCTAACACACTCAGCCTCCCCCAACAGGGTTTCCTTAACTCAGTTGAACCCATATGATGTCTGTGAAATTGCTGACTATATTTCAAATTAATCTACCGATTTGGTTGTTGAATATCTTGGTTTAGGTTTGGCAAACACTACAGATTATTCTAATTTAACGAGGTAAATCAAAGTTTTACTTTGGAATTCAGGGTTTATATACTATGCTGCTTTGAGCGCCGTAGAGAAAAATAATAATCAACAGCAGACGATTGGATCCAGGATAATTTGTCGGTGGGATTAGCTGTAGAAGTACAATACTGACAGGTCAAGTTAATTGTACAGCCCTCAAAAGACTTCAGTTACACATTAGATGACCAAACAGCAAAAAACAACCAAAGTTCAGTAGAAAAGGGGAAAACATTCAAAATATAAGCAAATAACGACCACATTAGGTTCGCATGTTGCTACCTAATGTGTGTTGCTACCCTACCTTGAGGTTCTGGTAGAGCAGTGAAGTTAGCTGTCGAAATAAACATGCAAAGTAAACAAAAACTAAAACTTGAAAACCAACCATTCAAATAATTAAACTCTATACTCATTCTATAATTTTAGCAGGTCAAGTTAATTGTACAGCCCTCAAAAGACTTCAGTTACAAATTAGATGACCAAACAACAAGAACAGCCAAAGTTCAATAGAAAAAGAGAAAACATTTAAAATAAAAACTAATAACCACATGTGGCCTATTCTGATTCTATATATTAATTGTAGACATTTGTAATCTACCAGATAACTAAGACAGAAGACAATAGGTTTGCATATTGCCATTTGTGGAGTTGGTGAAAGTAATGCATCCCTACCTTGAGGTTCTGGTGCAGTAGTGCAGTTAGCTGTTGAAATAAGCATGCAAAGTAAACATTAACTAAAACTTGAAAACCAACCATTCAAATAATTCAACTCTATTTTCATTTTATCCCTAAGATATATGGTTCCATCAACACATCAGAATAACAGGAATTTATTTTCAGAAAATACAAATTACATCGAAATAATGTTGACATTGGAATAATATTTTAAGCGAAAATACATTAATTCAAAATAAATATTTGTCGTTGATAATAATCGTTGATAATAATCAAGTATAAAAATAAACTCACTAAGGCAGCAAATTCGATGGTAGATCTACAAGAGAGGAGAAAAAGAACAGGTGGTTTACAGGAAGTAAACTCTTCAAGTCAACGCTTAAAACGCTTTCTGGGACCTGGCTCAGAGTACGTAGTGCTTGGCCCTTGGTTCTATGAACATCCTAACTGTACCGACAGCGACATATTGTTTCTCTTTCTTCTGACAAAAATGCTAACTTGTCGCTTTGGATAAAAGTGTCTGCCAAATAAAGTGAAGGCGGCTCCGAGCACAAGATTTTGGAGCCCGAGGTGAGTCTGAGTCGATGTGTTTCACAGATGTATCTTCCATTTGGTAGTGCTGCAGTTTGGAAGTTGCAGAACAGATTCAGTAGCATTGATGGCTCCTAGCTGACGTCAATACCTCTTTATTTAATATTGCAATTGCAAAGGCAACATTTCTGATTCCTGCTTTGACTTGGACAAAACACTGAATATAGATCTATATTCTCCCAGGTGTTAACCAGTCATCAAACCAAAGATTGGTTATCAGACTGGCCCTTATATTTAAGGGGTATTAATGATTGACCTTTTGTTTGAGGAGATAATAAATGAACAAATTGCTTGGGTGGAAGTGGTTAAGTGTCAAGTCATCTGTTGGATCAGAATATAACAATAGCGATGTTCACAATTTATTTTCCTTGTGGTAACATAGCCTTACATCCTATTTTTCAACTGTTGGCCAGCTAAATCTGCAGAGAGAAACCTTATGAGAGCTCGGAGGACAAGGTTGGTCCATGGTTATACAGAAGTAGCAATTTCACAAATCTATTTCTTATTTTAATGAATAGGCTCATGAAAAAAGGAATAATCCTGATATAGTGGCTATATTGTGAAGATATGCCAATATTTGGAAATCAGACTCTGTTGCATCCATATTTAAACACTGTGTGGAGACTGGGTCAGTGCCAGCTTCAGAAAATATTCAGAGATGACAACAATGCACAGTGCTTCCTATCTGAATGGAATTCAAGTACTACGTTTCTCTTACCTTCGGAGGGCAATCAATATCAACACAAACTTTCTTCAGGCATTCAGTCAAAGTGAGAGAGCGGTAAGATGAGGATATACTTCCATTTTTGGGTTGTCCTTCATGTGCCAGTACCGTGCCCTTTACAGGATATGCAGCATACAGGAGGAATGTGTAAGACTTTTAGACATGATTGACAGTACTTAAAGTAATCAAATTGTTTCATGCCTTCAATATGTTGTGGATTAAGAGGATTAGTTCCGGGAATACTAAACACCTTAACTTACCTAAAAGTTTCACTAAACACATCACAAAAACATCTTATTTTTTCTCCAAAGTATTTCGCGGTCTTTTGCCAAATCATCTAATATGGCGCTTTTCCACCGGAGGGTTAGGTTCGGTTCGCCTCAGGCCGGTAGGGGGGCAGGGGGCAATATAGCCCAGCTCATAATGCCCTTATGGTAGGCCGGATGTCGATCGCCGCGGCAGCTACCTAAACATCTTGACATCATAGCAGCGCGACACAGTGTAGCCTACTAAATAAAAACAATGGAAAAGAGGAACGCCACACATTAAACCAAGAGCTACCATGGAAGTCGTCCAGCAACAGTTTCGGAACGTGTCCACCTCCTTGTTCGCCCAAGCTAAAGTTTTGCGCGACATGTCCATTGTCCAGAATAATACCTCGCGGTCGGTGTTTGTTTGTTTTTATCCCCATGTAGCCCGGAAGTGACGATTCTGTCGACCAATCAACGGAGGGTGCGTGTAGCTCGAGCTTTCCGGCACCCTTTCAGGCGTCTCAGTACCCCAACGGAGGAGTAGACGAGTGCGAAACGAGTACGGCTCAGTCCGTGTCACGACCACTTTCGGCGGTGGAAACGTGAAGCGTGTGTGCCGCACCTTTGCGAACCGAACCGAACCCTCCGGTGGAAATGCGCCATTAGGCCCAGCACGCCTTGGCCCAGTAGTGAAGGTGCGGTTTGGCCCAGCTCAGTTACGGTTACAGTACCCTTTTGCTAGGGCGGGGTTTAAGCCGGATGCAGATAGCCGCGGCAGCTACGTAAGCATCGTGACCTCATAGCAGCCCGACACAGTGTAGCCTGCTAATGAATCCCAGAACGCGACACAATAAACAAAGAGCAACAATGTAGGACGTCCAAGAAGGACGGCAAACGCCCAGAAATACCTTGCGGGTACTGTGTTTGTTTGTTATTAACCCCCTGTCGCACGGAAGTGACGATACTGTCGACCAATCAACGGACGGCGTGTGTAGGTGGAACTTGTTGGCACCCTTTCCGACGTCTTGGTACCCCAACGGAGGAGTACTGAGAGAATAGTATGTCTAATCGCGGCTAAGTCCGGACCCAGCCCACTTTTGGCGGTAGAAACGCGAACCGCACCGCACCTATTCATACCGAACAGAACCGCACCACACCTATTCATACCGAACCGAACCCGCCGGTGGAAACACGCCATAAGAACACTATACTGTAGCCATCCCACAATGGCGTCGGCCTGTATGTCACTCATATTGAAGTACAAATTTGCTGCCAGAAATGGCCAATAAATCATTTCTTTGGAGAAGTGCAACAGAAACAAAATCCAACTGATAAGTTTCTCAAAGACATTAACCCCACGATAACTGAAAATTATTATTGTTACGTCAACATAATGCCAAAAAAACAGAAGGCTATTAAACTCATTCAATAAAACATTCAGCTACTCATTTTAATATCAATCACAATCATTCATAATCCAGTAATCCACTTTAATAAATGTTTTACTTACATCAGAATCAGCCCAGCTGTATTGACACGTTGGATTGCTGGTAGGGTTTGAGATGTTGTACGTCGTTGCTTTGCCCTGATGGGTGATGCACTGGTCACCAAATACGCCAACTGTAGATGACAGAGAAAGGGTGTCTAAGTATATTGTGTATCTACAACAAAGAATATAGAGACAACAATATGAACTTTTGTACAATCTTATCCTTGAAGAAATTTACCTGAATGAACACGTGGTAATGAAGAGAAAGATGTAGATCTGACACGGACAGACATTAAACTACACGCCTAACAAATGAACAATGAAAGCATTAATCGAGGCTAAGACACAGCCAGGCTCAATACAATTCTAATGAAGCTAATACAGATAAGGAGGTTGATTATCTAGTTTGAATTCTTTGAAAAGCCTAATAAAGGAGGCTCCCTTATTAGACTTGGGGTGCGGTCACGATGCATACGTAGCTGCGGAGGCTTTCGCCATCCGGCTTAAACACACACACACACACACACACACACACACAGACAGACACACAGAGCTAGGAATGTAATGTTGTGTTATCACCCAGACAAACACAGGGACATGTGTTGGTTAAACCCCTAGTGTAAATGTTCATCATTAGTATTCTTTCTCACTTTCAGGTACACATAGGCTATTCTCATTACTAGAGTTTACTTCCTGATGCCAACCCTCCCCATTAATCCAGGCTTGGGGCAGGCACCTAGTTGAGCTGATTTGCCCCCTTAAGTGGCTTGGTTAGGCTAAACTAAAAACATCTATTACAAAGATTCCAACTAAATGAAACCACATACACACTAGGTACCACATCTAAAATATGGGCCTATAGTAGGCTACTCCAACAGAAATAGTGAACAATTAGTTTCAAGACATCAGAAGTTCTAAGAACGTAAAGATATGGACAAATTATGAACTCAAATATTAGAAGGTCTGGTTGGGGCATAATATAATAACCCTTAAACTGTTTTATTTGATTAATTTGATATATTTTTTTTCCATTTATAATCTAGCCTATATATTTTGTGTTAGAAATGTTGGTCGTTAAAGGAAATGTTAAAATGCCATTTTGCAACCCAACGTGTATACAGGCCTCACATCAACTGTTCATCTCGATTTTATTGACAAGGCATTCGACGCGCCTTGCGTTCAGCCAAGTCATTGACAATGTGCGTGTGCTCGTTCACTCTCAATTGACAAGATGATGATTGGCCATATCGTCAACTGTGTAAACGAGAGGTTTACAGTCTGTTGGCTCCGGTTGACGTTAGATGATTTTCAACGAGCAGATAGCGTGCATTTGGGTACCATATCATGAATTTATTTGATTAAATACGAAAAGCAAGAAAATAGATTAACAAAAAAGTCACTAATGTATTCCTTTTCAAGATTGTTTGCGGGATTTCATCTCACAGATTTTATTTTTTTTAGATTTTGACTCCTACCATGATCAAATTGTATATCTAAAATCACGGGTAATCCTAAATGTCGACTTCAATATTACCTTTAGAGTTGTTTAAACTAGCGGTTCGAGGACAGGCAGAATGAAGTAGGCTACATGCCCTGTTGGTGAGGAAACCCACCACGCCGATAGTGATTGCGCCAGCCCAGTGTCAATCGGGCCGCTGATCAACTGGTTTTACGGGCCGGTCGCCTATAGATACAAAAAAAAAGAAAAGTGCCGGGACTATCGGCCAACCGGGGATTCCGGTTCGCTCACTCGCATTCCACGCCCTGCTCCAAGCCAGCGAGCAGGGTGTACAGTCCGCATTTAAAGTTTGCGAATAAATTGAGATTTACCAGTTAAAACTGCGAGTAATGAGCTCCATGTGTCCTTAGTGAAACTTCGGAGGGAAGCAGCTACTGGGTTCGATTATTCTTTCGCACCAGTCCGCCAGTCCGTCCCTGATAGTTATACATTTGAGTCACTTTTACTCGCACGTAGACCTATCGTTTATATCCGATGGAATGCGAGATAGTCGCATGATACAACTATTTCGTCTCGTTTTTTACGGTGGTTCGCTCAATAAATGCGTTGTTTTAAAACGATCCTTTCAAATAGATACCGGCCCACACGCTCTCACTCCAAATATAGGAGTACGCTACAACACTTACCGGTAAATGAGGCTGGAATGAATAAAAAAAGCAACTTCATTCCGACACCAAATCCGATACTTTGTGTAATGGTCATCTCGGGCTAAGTATGACTCGGAGAGCGGTAAATGTTCCACAGGTGGTTTATCCTAACAGAGACACAAGGTAAACGAGGTAACATTCTGTCAACTGGTGAACAGAGGAAGTCGAAGGATATTAGCCACGCCTACGTGTTTTCCTTTACCCAGGTAAACCCCTGTCTGTCTTGGAAATGGCAAAGTGGCCATGTTTAGTCTTTAACTTATCTACAAAATCATAAAACCTTAAATGGTGTTGTCCATTATGTAGAGAAGAAACCATTCATAACCATTCATCCATGTTGTTAGCTTGAAACATGTCATCAGAAGTAGCATAGACTGAAATAATTACATTATTAATACATTACTATTGTGTGCGCGCGTGTAAGTGTGTGTGTGTGTGTGTGTGTTTGTGTGTGTGTGTGCGTGCGTGTGTGTGTGTGTGTGTGTGTGTGTGTGTGTGTGTGTGTGTGTGTGTGTGTGTGTGTGTGTGTGTGTGTGTGTGTGTTAAATATGTGTGTGTGTGTTCCAGGGCCAAGCTGAAACGACCCAACACCTGTTTAGAGACGGAGACAGGTCAGCCCAGGAACCCCCCTGACAGGTCAAATGTCAGGACATACGGCTCCGGTGAGCGAAGGAGAGCCGTTAAATGAAAAGCACGGCCAGGATTCAAACCATCTTTCTACTCAATCTTAATTGAGCTTTGAGATAAGAGACAAAAGTGTATATTTATAATTATTAAACCCAGATGGGACATTTGTTTCATAGGAGAAAGTATGAGATACGATTAAAGATAAACAGCATGTATCTTTGGCTGCACAATAAGGTTGGTCCTATATTATCTGCATGTGTTTATAGTTTGATCTCCGTAGCGGTGGTCATCGTCTCCCGCTCCAGGGACGGACGTATGAAACACATCAAACCCTCCGGCCAGGTGCGGGCGAGCGTCACCCCGCACGCAGCAGGGAGGAAGGGAGGAAGGAAGTAGGTGATGGATGGGAGTTACGGAGATCAGCGAGGCGGTTCATCGCGGGATGGATCGCTCGTCTCCGAGACGCGCCGAAGCGCTCCGAGACTCCGAGGACTCCGAGGCAACATGTCAGCCGTCACCTCCGGAGCTCAGAGACTCGCTCAGAGAGCCGCTAAGAGGCTCTGATGACCTCGGAGCGGGACGCAGGGGAACAAGGGAGAGACATGCGAGGAAGAGCAGTCAAAACCGGAGAGGTGCAACGGCACTATGATCTGTTCTATGAATATATCATACATAAATAAAATAATATCATTACTAAATAATTATGCAGGCTTTATAATAATAATTACAAAGAGTAATATTTAATTAATGTGCTGTGCTGTGATGCGTTTTCATCAGTGTGTGTGTGTGTGTGTGTGTGTGCGTGCGTGTGTGTGTGTGTGTGTGTGTGTGTGTGCGTGTTAGCATCCCTAGCGTCAGTACCATCCCTCTCCACGAGGTGGGGCCAGTAGACAGCTCACTGTACTTTCTCTCTGACATCAGCCCTAGACAGTCAACTCTGCTTTATGTATGAATTTCACGATTCAAACCGGACATTACTTGAAAACTAATTTCCAGACGATATGCCTATGAGCAGTTTCAATACAAATCTGTGTTTTAATGGAATAAATTGTAAGTTATGTTTCTTGATTCGTGAAACGTGCAACATTTTCAAATGTAGTAATTCAGGTAAAGCGAAATTGTGACATTTTCTTTGGAATACATTGCATTCTAGTGGTGCACAGTTGTACCTTATTTTACAATTTATACCTTAGTATTGCATATTTCTACCCATTATGCAAGAAACCGTTGTTACCAACTGTGCACAGCAATGACGTTGATATGACGCATCACCAACACGTTAGGAATACAGATTCACACAAGCCCACTTTAACGTGATTGTCTTTATTATTCATATTTTGACCAAAAACAATAAAAATGTGTTTCAAAAAACTTTTTTTTTAAGAGTCCTCTCTTAGTTTGGAAGACTGGGAAGCTAAGATAGTTCTTAATTTGATCAAGAACACAGACGACATCAAAGTTACACTTTGATGTCAAGATACAAAATCACATTAAGCATTATAAGAATATAAAAAAACAGCAATCATTTAAAAAATGTTCTATTTACACAGGGGAACGGAATTATTAAATAAAAAGTAGTGCAATATGGGTAATTATTAGGTGATACAGAGAGAAAGTATCTTAGAGAGGTTTTCCGCAGGTCTCACATTGTCGATACATGAATAGTTTGTTAAAGTTATGTTGGAGTAAAGATTCGTAGCAGTCCAGAAGGTAGTGTTCTCATATTCATCAATGTTTTCCTTTGTTGTTGAGGTTGTTGTGAAAGTCCCGCCCTCACTCTCACCACTATACCCATGTGACTGAAGTCCCGCCCTCACTCTCACCACTATACCCATGTGACTGAAGTCCCGCCCTCACCGCTATACCCATGTGACTGAAGTCCCGCCCTCGCTCTCACCACTATACCCATGTGACTGAAGTCCCGCCCTCGCCGCTATACCCATGTGACTGAAGTCCCGCCCTCACTCCCCTACCTGTAGAAGGTACAGGTGGGGGGAGAGGCAGTGGTAGTGGGTACAGTACCCACCTGTAGGCAGTGTTAGAGGTAGTGGGGAGTGGGTATGGGTACTGGTAGTGGGACAGCGTTAGTGGGCAATGGTAGGGGGTAGAGGTAGTGCTAGTGGGTGAGGTAGAGCTAGTGGGAGAGTGTCAGTTGGTAGCAGTAGCTGGATGTAGGGGCTGTGATAGCGGTTGGCTCCAAGGGTCCAGGTCACTCTCGGTCACTCTCGGACAATCTCGAACACTCTCGGTCACTATCAGTCAATATCAGTCACTATCAGTCACTCTGGGTCACTCTGGGTCACTCTGGGTCACTCTGGGTCACTCTCGGTCACTATCGGTCACTCTCGGACAATCTGGGTCACTCTGGGTCACTCTGGGTCACTCTCGGTCACTATCGGTCACTCTCGGACAATCTCGAACACTCTCGGTCACTATCAGTCACTCTCAGTCACTCTGGGTCACTCTGGGTCACTCTCGGTCACTATCGGTCACTCTCGGACAATCTCGAACACTCTCGGTCACTATCAGTCACTCTCGGTCACTCTCGGTCACTCTCTGTCACTCTTTGTCACTCTCGGTCACTCTCGGTCACTCTCGGTCACTCAATCACTCTCGGACAATCTCGGTCACTCTCAGAGGTGGTCCATTCTTCTGCTCCGGCCCTGAGCCGCTTCACAGGCTGGGTCCAGACCTGCGGGGAGGGGGCAGGGGCCAGCGGGTGGGGGGGCCCGGAGGTCAGGGGCCCCCTGGAGGGAGGTGGGATGTGGTAGGGGCTGGACCTCAGCCAGGGCTGGGAGCCTCGCAGGCTGGGGGGCCTCTTGGTGGCGGTGGAGGTGGGGGGCCCCGAGGGGGGTGCCAAACCCGGGGGCCACCCTGCAGGCCTCACCGCCCCCCCCAGGAGGCCGTAGGGATGGGGGAGCCCCCCTTCTCCTCCCCCTCCTCCATACTGGGACACGCAGACCCCCTGGAGGGAGAGACCAGGATGAGTCCTGTAGGAAGAGTTCTACGGTATAGAGAGACATTCATATCCTATACACAAGACAGGCTGTGATAGGGGCGTGGCCGGCTTCTGGAGCCCTTGAGACAAACTGGGATGAACTGGGAATCAAGGGCGGGAGAATTTTTACCATTTTGTCGATTTACTCTTTTCAACAAGGCTGTTTCTTCTCCTGTCCTGAGCGGTCAGGAGAGCCCCTGGAGGTCTGCCTCCTACCTGAGGAGAGCACCTGCCTGTCTGTCCTCCTACCTGAGGAGAGCACCTGTCTGTCCTCCTACCTGAGGAGAGCGCCTGTCTGTCCTCCTACCTGAGGAGAGCACCTATTTGTCCTCCTACCTGAGTCACCAGCAGCCGCCCGGCGCCGCAGATCGCCCATGGGAGGAGAGCGGCCGGCCCGGGGTTCAAGAACACCGCCGGGTACCCCAGCTTGATCAGGGGCTGCGGGTAGAACCCCAACGCAGACAGACCCCCCGCGGTCAGCCACCCAGCGGGCAGCACACCGTCTCCGGCCATGCCCCGGTCCCGCTCCTTGTCCTGGTCCCGCTCCGTCTCGCCGAGGGGTCGGGAGGGTTTGGGGGTCGTCCTGTGGAGCGCGCCGTGTCTGTTCCCGGACCCCGGGTGTTGGGGCCTCAGAGGGGGGGCGTCCCGGTCGGTGAGGTCCAGAGGAGACCCAGGGCCCCCCCAGCGACCGGGGTCTCCGGGGGACCCCTGCTGAGGGGGACTGAGGTCTTCATCGCTCTCCGCGTTCCTCCCGTCTGAGGAAGGAGGAGCGTTTTCATTGGTTGAAACTCAAGTGTCGTATCATTAGTCACTGCTACAGACGAGCTGATTGGATAGCACGGTGTTCATACTGTTATTAAGATTAGGGCTTTGATTCCCATTCTTCCAACCAGAATGTATTCACTCACAGTGACTCATTCGCTTATTGGAAGACACAAAACATCATCCACCAATTACCACGTATTTACAGATGGAAGCCATCTATCATTGAAAGACAAGAAATATCACTCAGTATTTATTATACAGTAGAGGCTGTTCTCCAACATGACGGTGAAATGTTCGGACCCATCCTGCTCTTTGATGCTGCCATGGAAGCTGTAAACATCGGGGTTCGAACCCAGGTCCTTTCATAGACCAACACCCCGGATAACGACACTATCACTCCCTTTATGACACAAGGTACAATCCCTGTGAGAACACAACTCATCTCAACTCATGATCTCATTGGTTCCTAGTGTTAAAGAACAAGCACCATGATTGGCTGTCGGGATGGAGGCGGGCCCCCTGGTGCCGGTCAGGTGACAGGAGGAGTCGTCTGAGTCCGGGTCCAGGGGGCCGGGCTCCTCCTCCCCCTCTGAGGGCCTCCACCTCTTCCTGACGGACGGGAGCGAGAGATGTGGTCATCATACAAGAGGTGAGGTCATCACACGGGGACGAGAGATAAGGTCATCCCACGAGAGGTGAGATCATCCCACGGGGAGGAGGGATGAGGTCATCACAACGAGTGATGAGGACATCACAACGAATGATGAGGTCATCACACGGGGACGAGGGATGAGGTCATCACACGGAGACAAGGGATGAGGTCATCACATGGGGACGAGAGATGAGGTCATCGCACGAGAGGTGAGGTCATCACACGGGGACGAGAGATGAAGTCATCACACGAGCGGTGCGGTCATCACACGGGGAAGAGGGATGAGGTCATCACAACGAGTGATGAGGTCATCACACGGGGACGAGGGATGAGGTAATCACATGGGGACGAGAGATGAGGTCATCACAACGAGAGATGAGGTCATTACACGGGGACGAGAGATGAGGTCGTCACAACGAGTGATGAGGTCATCACATAGGGACGAGAGATGAGGTCATCACACAAGAGATGAGGTCATTACAGAGGGACGAGAGATGTGGTCATCACAACAACAGATTGGGTCATCAGAAAGACAGATGAGGTCATGAAGAGAGATGAGGACATCACAATGAAAGGCGAGGTCACCACAACGACGATGAGGTCATCCCAACCGGACCAGAGGTCAGGGGTCAAGTGTCCTCCCGTGTGAGTCACTGGTTGACGGCAGAATGGAAACAGACCTTGGGTTGACGTTACCTCTTCTCTCGTCTTCCGTTTCCTGCGTCTCTGAAGCCTTTAGCAAACGGGTTGTTGTCTATCTTCAGCTGCGTGATCTGGAGACGAAACGACGCTGAGTCAGAGAAGAGCTGCTTACTGAAGGGGATGTTCTGTTATGATGCTGATAACATAGGTTCTATAGGTTATTAAGTTGATGACATTTTCTATATTATTATGTTTATAACATTTGTATGAACGTATGTATGTATGTAGGTATGTATGTAGTGCTGTATGTACAGTATGTATGTATGTATGTACGTGCGTACGTACATATGTATGTACTCATGCAGTGCTCTTTCTAAGACCCCAAACTGGCCGGCCTGCAGAGTAGAATTCTTTTTCACTCATTTCTACCGTCTGTTTGTTGATCTAACTTTCAGGCTCTCTGCTTTAACAAAGCTGCCAGAGGAAGAGGAAGATGGAATACGGTTGGTGATTGGTAAATACTCAAGGACCTTGAGAAATCACAATTATGGAAGGGAAAAGAGAGAGAGAGAGAGAGAGAGAGAGAGAGAGAGAGAGAGAGAGAGAGAGAGAGAGAGAGAAAGGGAGGAGTATTGAGTTAGAGAGAGACAGAGAGACAGAGAGCCTTCAGAATGAGAGCACCAGTCCTACTGGGAGTGCTGGGAGAACTGGAGTGTCCCTACCTTGTCATTCTGGTAGGCGGTGACGGCTATGAACTCTGTCTCCGGGAACACGATGGTGCGGAAGGTGCTGTAGGGGAGCCTGAGGATGTCGTTGGTCCTCACGATGTGGAACCGCGGCTGGTACTTGTGCATCGAGTTCAGAATGGTCTGGAAAGCACGAAGAAATTAGTTCACTTCAAAATAAAAGATCAAGTCTGCAATATATTACGTTTCTTTAATTATATGCTTACAACCTACGAAATATTGTACAATATAACATTTACAAAGGTGTGTATTTTGTGTAACGGTTGTGGAAATATATACATAGCAAATCATAGGAATAACAATATTTTAAATCAAATGATAAATCAGCAAAACGCCGATTTTACTTTGACTTATTTCGATTTTATTTTTTTACTCACATATCCGTGCTTGTCCGACGTGTTGTTGGTGAGTTTGAGCTTGTGGAAAGCCACCGGCTTGGACATCCACTGGTCTCCGGTGGACGGGCTCTCCGGGTGGATGTACATCCGTCTGGGCATCTCCGGGTCGGCCTGGCCCGCCACCGTCCACCACGAGTGGTTGAACTTGTAGCGCCGGTCGTCCGCCGCCACGATGTCCATCAGGAGGATGTACTTGGAGCCGGGGTCCAACCCGCTGACGCGCACTTTGAACGGAGGAAACATTCTTCTGGAACCGGATATTATCCAGAGAACAGAACACCAGGATCATTGGGGTTAACATTTAGACATTTAGCCTACATTTAGTGCATTTAGCAGGCGCTTTCATCCAAAGCTGCTTACAATAAGTACATTTGTCAGAAGTTATGTTAAGTTCATACTAATAATATTGATGAAGATTATTATGGATTTTGTAATATATCTATCTTTATCTATAACAACAATATCCCCAAAGCCAGTAAGGAAAATTCTTCGACTTAGAAAAATCTAAAAGAAAATCTGTAGTAGGCCTATTCACTTCTCTGTGTCCCAATCCCAGTCGATGTATTTTGGGATAACTTGCAGGTTATCGCCGCTGCTCTCGGACATTTCCCTGAATGTCCGCAGAAAAGATTCATTCGTATCGTTTAAATTGAATCGAGAAACACGTGTGTGTATATTTACCTCCCGGACTTGGTGATGACCATCTCCGTCCCCATGTGGTGGAACTCCCCCCACAGACCACCTGCCTCCAGGGTGACTCTGGGATCATCCGCGGGCCGCTCCTCCGAGTGGCGCGCAGAGCGAGCCCCTCGAACTTGGTGTGGGTGACCCCCCTCTCCCGGTCCCCCGCTGGGGTCCGCCTCGTCACAGAGCCCGCGGTCCGGGAAACGTTTGCCGAGGATACCGGGGGGTAACGGGAAACCAGGGAGAAACGGAACAGTGGCCACAAAGTCGGTCATGTCGGCCGCGCGGCAGGGACGGAATGGGGCGCGAACCACGGCGACTCCGGCGCTGAGAGGGAGGGGGGAGGGGGGGTCCCACGGGTGCACACGACGCGTCTACATCCAACGTGTCGTTGAACATTACGTGAAGCTACATTACGCATCGTATGAGAGGCTATCAGGGACTCAAACAATTGAACCCGGAATGTGTTTCACTCTAGGTGAGCAGCCGCGGTCTGCATCGCGCGTAGAGAGGAGGAGAGATGAGAAGAGTCCAGACGCAGCGTAAAGGCTGAGGAGAGATGAGAAGAGTCCAGACGCATGAGATAGACGCTGGCCAGCAGGTCACTAGTGGTCAGATGAACTGCAAATGGAAGTGCATCAGATCAAATCCACACTAATCCATTTGCGTGACTTAAGAAGCTTGAGCGTAGATACCAGACTTTCAGAGAGACGAGTTGGTTGGATTCTCTAGGGAGGTCCCGGGCTGGAAGGCGGCTGGTTATGATTGACAGCTCAAATAGGTGGTCACCACATATGTATTTTGGAGACATATGCTTTGGTCATGGTACAACATCAGTCAAGCAGTTATTTGGGTTGATAAGAATGTTTCACCTGACCACTCTTATTTAGCATTTTGTTATGCATCAAAGTATGCAGTCATCCAACTATTTAGTTAATCATCTAGACACGCACACATGCAAAAGAGAGTTGGGCTCTAATTTCATCTGGTGGACAAACAATACAATTTACAACTATAATTCAGCTGGAACACCGCCAACCATTTCAACTCTACCTACTTACCTACATACATATAGCCCCTGAAAACATTCTTCCAGACACGTGCAGAAAGGCCCGATGGGAGCAACATCGTTGGACTCATTGGAGTCTGTAGATGTCCATTGATGTGCTTTGGAATAATAATAATAATAATAATAATAATAATAATAATAATAATAATAATAATAATAATAATAATAATAATAAACTTTATTTGTATAGCACCTTTCATACACAGAATGCAGCTCAAAGTGCTTTACATTTTAAAAGATTCAACACAATCAGGAACATTTAACACAACACTAAAAGAAAAAGAAAAAGGAAAAATAAAAATAATAAGAATTACCCAACCCGTCCTCTGTTGCTAAAAGCTCTCATATATAGGTATGTTTTAAGATCTTTTTTAAAGATATCCACTGAGCTCGCCTGCTTGATGCACAGAGGTACGGTGTTCCATAGCTTTGGTGCATAATGGAGAAGGGGTTAGGTCGATTGCAAATGTTGTTAAGTTTACTCTTATAGGTACAGGGATAAAAACTCCAATGACTCCCCAGTCCAATTCCATATCTCCAGAAGGCAAGTTCGTAACAAGATGGGGGAGACATTTTTGGACGCGCTGGGGCCTGTAGATGTCAATTAATGGCATGGTTGGTGTGGAACAATAGCGGTTGGGGAAACTCAATGATGTCATTACACTTTTTTTTCCTCTCATAACCATAAACGGACACACACACTTTCATTAATAACAACAATGTCATTTTTATTCCTCGAACACATGACAATAGTTGACATGTGTTTTACATGTTTAGTAACCTTACTTAACTATTCCAGCGTTGGCCTATCAAACCTGCAGTGTTCATTTTGAATCACTGCTGTTGCAGATGATTATTATATTACTGGATCCGCAGTTCTAAGTGTAGTCCAACAAGCTCCCACAGTGAAACAAGCAAAAGATCTCCTACTTTGGTGGATTTGTGTGGGACATGGTAAGAGCAACGAAACTGGCAGAGAGACCATGAAGGACTAACGGGGCGATCCGGGCTATATACTGGATCAACATACCAGCTCACACACTTAAAGTGAGGAAGCACCTGGTGTTTTCTTGACTCTGTTGCAGCAGTCACTGTTAAATTGGAATAAGATATATGGTCAAATGCTGTGTAGTGCGTGTGTGACCTGAGAATGCAATATGCTGAAGCTCAGGGAAGAAGAGGAAAACGCCTGCTACGTCATGTCATACTATTGACGTAGTATTGACCCTTCTGCATTAACTCATCTGATCATTGACTATTTAGCATGACTTTCTTATGGATTTCAGGCTAACATTGTTGCTCATAAATATTCACAAAATACTCAAAATATTAATAACATGGCCTATTAAATTTAACGGTCTTGTTAATCATTTCATATTATCAATCTTAATTATTTATTGTTTCCACTACACCAACTAATGTTCCTTACATAAACGTATTACTGTTGTCATGTGTTTCGATTGTTCATAACATTGTATATTGTGCGGAGATTGTAAGAAGTGCATGACACGTCATTTCCGATACAGTCAAGCCAGTTTATTCATGAGGCAAAGAACAATCAGAGTCTAACCGTATGCTGACGTTTCTGTGGTTCGTAACTGCCCTTCTGTGAGTCATCGTCACGCCACATCGGCAGCTTACAGAAACACCACCTTGCCAATGTCTCAAGAACGCAGCACATGCTGAACCCTTAACAGTCTACATAATCCATCCAGAAATCAAAGAGACAGGAGAATAACATGCATTTATATCTCCTATATCTAATAGGGTTGATTATCTTGATCCCGTTAAAATATATACATTTGAGTATATAAAGTTTGAAATATATTGTATAATTTTTGTATAACATAGATACTATATATATAGATTTTTTTTAAAGTCCATAGTCATAAATTAAATGCAATATTCGAGAGAAAGAGAGAGAGTGAGCAAAAGAGAGGAGTATCGAGTACAAAATTCAATTGGATAATAATATTCATTCATCTGCACGTGACTCCAAAGTGCACGTCCTGGTACAGCATGAAGAGCTTCCACAGCATCATTACATACTCCTCTCAGGTTGATCATCAATCACAGTCCTAGACTGGATTTATATTGTTGCTTTCATTTCAACATTGTAACTCACTCCACTTGAACAGCGTCATCATCATCATAATAATAATAATAATACTTTGTCTAGTATATAATAATATAATATTAATATTTTTATAGATTTATACTATTCATGCCATTCAGATTTATACATGATCCCGTTTCTGTGTTACTGGACCAAAATCACTCCAAAGTGCACACTCTGGTGCAGCATCAAGAGTCTTCCAGCTTCCACAGCCAATAGACCTCAACCTCATCACGGTTATACCAATGCCACACCAACGTTTAGCATCGGTATAATCTCTGGTCTTGCATCTGCTCCATTGCTTTGTGGTTCGCTGGAACAACGCGCTCTCTTGAACCGCTCCAACCAACTGTATTATTAGAAAGGGAAAAAAGGGCATCATCATAAATAAACATCATGTAAATATTTCTACCATATCAAAATGTATAATTCGAAGGAAAAAATCTCTTATTTTAAAGGAATAATTCATTCAGA
Organism: Pollachius pollachius; assembly: GCF_949987615.1. Taxonomy (NCBI): domain Eukaryota; kingdom Metazoa; phylum Chordata; class Actinopteri; order Gadiformes; family Gadidae; genus Pollachius; species Pollachius pollachius. The sequence continues at coordinate 1,766,149 of NC_136939.1, read as the reverse complement.
AATTGAGCGGCGCACAATATTCACAAGTTACCGTTTAATATGTTATCCATATGGCATTGTGTGGCAAAGCCCTACTATCAACAGAATCTGCTTCAACAATCAATCAACAATAACCAGTCAGACCACATCAGTCTATTGATGATCTTTCTACCATTCGCTCTGTGCATACACTTCATTGTGTAGGCCTTGGCTCTATTGGGTGTTTAATCCTTATTCAATTCAGTAATCAACTGTAGGCTAAACAGTCTTTAATGCACAAGAGCACCATAATATTGTTCGACCCCTCATAATATGGGTTTCAAACAGCCACACTGAACATCCAGAATAATATATGTAGGCCTACAAACACACACATTAGATTCACAGTAAAGAGAGACAAAATGTGGCGATCTAAGTGAAAATAATGTTTAGCCAACATTGTATTACTGAATTGCACAAGGATTGATTGGGTGAAGAAAGTTCATAATTACTGGCTGCGACAATGAGGGCATATGACTGTAATCAAAAATGTTGTTTGTAATACCTGTTTTCTTTCTTTCTGCAGTGGACCACCGCAATGGCCATCACAATGAGCAAGACAATAACCACCGCAATCCCTCCAGTGACCTTCGGAGTACAGAAAACAGCCGGAGGCGGGGTGCTGCTGGTTGTGGGGTCAACGTGTTCTACAAGCAGAAATACATTGAAGGGTCATTGGCAAAGCCTCTGAATCTGAATCAACGCATAGTTAGACCACACACTAATGGCTAACACACTCAGCCTCCCCCAACAGGGTTTGCTAAACTCAGTTGAACCCATATGATGTCTGTGAAATTGCTGACTATATTTCAAATTAATCTACCGATTTGGTTGTTGAATATCTTGGTTTAGGTTTGGCAAACACTACAGATTATTCTAATTTAACGAGGTAAATCAAAGTTTTACTTTGGAATTCAGGGTTTATATACTATACTGCTTTGAGCGCCGTAGAGAAAAATAATAATCAACAGCAGACGATTGGATCCAGGATAAAAACATTTCCTCATGAAGTGAAAGTTTCTGACAAACAATTAGTTTAAGATTTGTCGGTGGGATTAGCTGTAGAAGTACAATACTGACAGGTCAAGTTAATTGTACAGCCCTCAAAATACTTCAGTAAAACATTAGATGACCAAACAACAAGAACAACCAAAGTTCAGTAGAAAAAGGGAAAACATTCAAAACATAAACAAATTATGAGCACATTTGGCCTATTCTGATTCTATATATTAATTGTAGACATTCGTAATCTACCAGATAACTAAGACAGAAGACAATAGGTTTGCATGTTGCCATTTGTGGAGTTGGTAAAAGTAATGCATCCCTACCTTGAGGTTCTGGTACAGCAGTGCAGTTAGCTGTTGAAATAAACAGCAAAGTAAACATTAACTAAAACTTGAAAACCAACCATTCATATAATTCAACTCCATACTAATTTTATCCAAGACATTGGTTCTATCAACACATCAGCTTAAAAGGAAATCGTTTTGGGAAAATATTATTTTGACATCGAAATAATGTTTACAGTGGAATAATATTTTAAGCAAAAATACATTAATTCAAAATTAAATATTTATGTTTCTCGCTGATAATAATCAAGGATAAAAATAAACTCACTGTGGCAGCAAATTTGATATCCTTTCATTTTAGATCTATAGGTCTACAATGAGAGGAGAAAAAGAACATGTGGTTTACAGGAAGAAAACTCTTCAAGTCAACTCTTTAAACACTTTCTTGAACCACTGGCTCAGAGTATGTTGTGCCTGGCCCTTGGTTCTATGAACATCCTAACTGTACCGACAGCGAAGATTTTGGAGCCCGAGGTGAGTCTGAGTCGATGCGTTTCACAGATGTATCTTCCATGTGGTAGTGTTGCAGTTTGGAAGTTGTAGAACAGATTCAGTAGCGTTGATGGCTTCTAGCTAGCTAGTCCTTACTGGAGAGAAAGTGAAATCTGGGAGCTGCTGATCATGTGAGAGAAGGTGATGCAGTCGTATTAAACAAAGACGTTGAAAGATGGTGCGATCTACGAGAGAGACGCAGAGGAACTGTCCTTACAAGGCTTTTGTCGGGATAAAAAACAAGTGGTCGGCAACATTGCGGTAACATAGCCTTACATCCTACTTTTCAACTATAGGCCAGCAAAATCTGCAAAGAGAAACCTAATGTAAGCTTGGAGGACAGGTTGGGCCATGGTTATACAGAAGCAGCAATTACACAAATCTATTTCGTATTTTAATGAATACGCTCATGAAACAAGGAATGATCCTGATATAGTGGCTATATTGTGAAGATATGATGCCAATGTTTGGAAAGCAGACTCATTAAAGTTTTGTATCAGAACTGGTGCATCCGTATTTAAACACTGTGCGGAGACTGGGTCAGTGCCAGCTTCAGAAAATACTCAGAGATGACAACAATGCACAGTGCTTCCTATCTGAATGGAGGTCAAGTACTGAGGTTCTCTTACCTTCAGAGGGCAATTAATATCAACACAAACGTTCTTCCGGCATCCAAGCAAAGTGAGAGAGGAGTGAGATGAGGATATATTTCCATTATTGGGTTCGGTTTTAGTTGCCAGTGAGTCCTGTAGTTGAAGCACACAGTAGGAATGTGTAGGACTTTAGACATGATTGACAGCACCGTATTCACTTAAATTGTTTCATGCCTTCAAAATGTTGTGGGTCAAGAGGATTAGTTACGGGAATACTATACACCTTAATTTACCTTAAAGTTTAACTAAACACATCACAAAAACATCTAATTTTTCTCCTAAGTATTTCGTGGTCTTTTGCCAAATCTAATATGGCGCGTTTCCACCGGCGGGTGCCCTTAGGCCCGGCACGCCTTGGCCCAGTAGTGAAGGTGCGGTTTGGCCCAGCTCAGTTACGGTTACAGTACCCTTTATGGTAGGGCGGGGTTTAGGCCGGACGGCGATAGCCGCGGCAGCTACGTAACTATCGTGACCTCATAGCAGCCCGACACAGTGTAGCCTGCTAATGAATCCAAGGACAAAGAGGAACGCGACACAATAGACAAAGAGCAACAATGTAGGACGTCCAAGAAGGAATACCTTGCGGGTACTGTGTTTGTTTGTTATTAACCCCCTGTCGCACGGAAGTGACGATTCTGTTGACCAATCAACGGACGGCGTGTGTAGGTGGAACTTGTTGGCACCCTTTCAGACGTCTTGGTACCCCAACGGAGGAGTACTGAGAGACAAGTACGGCTAATCCCGGCTCAGTCCGTATCACGCCCACTTTTGGTGGTAACAACGCGAACCGTACCGCAGCCATTCATACCGAACCAAACCGCACCCGCCAGTGGAAACGTGCCATAAGAACACTATACTGTAGTCATCCAAGAATTCAAAATGGCGTCGTCCTGTATATCACTCCATGTCAAATTTAAGCACAAACTTGCTGCTTGAAATGACCAATAAATAAATGCTTTGGAGTGCAACAGAAAAATAGTTTCTTAAAGACATTAACCCCACGATAACTAAAAAATGAATTGTTATGTCAACATAATGCTAATAAAACACTAGGCTATTAAACTCATTGAATAAAATATTCAGCCACTCATTTTAATATCAATCACAATCATTCAATAATCCAGTAATCCACTTAAATGTTTTACTTACATTAGAATCAGCCCAGCTGTATTCACACGTTGGATTGCTCTTAGGGTTTAAGATGTTGTACGTCGTTGCTTTGCCCTGATGGGTGACTTTGCACTGGTCACCAAATACGCCAACTGTAGAGAAAACTGACAGAGAAAGGGTGTCTAACTATATTGTGTATCTACAACAAAGAATATAGAGGCCACAATATGAACCTTTGTACAATCTTATCCTTGAAGAAATTAACCTAAATGAACACGTGGTAATGAAGAGAAAGATGTAGATCTGACACGGACACACATTAAACGATAGGCGTACCAAATAAACAACGAAAGCATTTTTAATTAAGGCTAAGAAAAACATGACAGCCAGGCTCAATACAATTCTAATGAAGCTTATACAAATTATATTCAGCAGAGGAGGGTTGATTATGAATAGGCCTAGTATGAATTCTTGGCAAAGCCTAATAAAGGAGGCTCCTTTTATTAGGCTCCTAATAAAGGAGCCTAATATAGGTGGGTCCTTTATCGGTTTTTGAAGAAAATGTCACGCAGAAGTTTGCCGTCTTTCTTGGATGTCCTACATTCTTGCTCTTTGTTTATTGTGTTGCGTTCCTCTTTGTCCTTGGATTCATTAGCAGGCTACACTGTGTCGGGCTGCTATGAGGTCACGATGCTTACGTAGCTGCCGCGGCTTTCGCCATCCAGCCTAAACCCCGCCCTACTATAAGGGTACTGTATTGTAACTGAGCTGGGCCAAACCGCACCTTCACTACTGCGCAAAGGCGCTGGGCCTAGGAGGCGCACCCATGCGCCATAAACAAAGTAGCCTACCCTGACCCAAACTAAAACAGAATTCAACTAGATAGACGTGCGGTTTTACCACAAGGCATAAGGCAATCGCCTGGGGCTGCGTCAGCCAAAGGGCCACTTGTATTTTTTAAAATGTTCCTTTCTCATCACTCCAAACGAGTGCCAAACTATTGCTTGCAATGAACCAGCATCAAGAGTGCAGAAGGAAAGTGTCAGAGGTGACTCAGACAGACAGCAGTAGAATTGCATTACCCCAACCACAGATCCACCTGCGCAAAGCTAACGAGAGCAGCAGATGTGTGAGTGATCATTGGCGAAGACCCCACCTTATGGCCAGATCAACTGACAGATAAGGGGAGAATTAAAATGGTAAATAAAGTTCCCATACAAATAAGGGTCATCAAGTTCCCAAAAAAAACAGAAACATACCCAAGGAGGTTAGCAAGATAAAACTATGGGGAAACAATATCTAGCCCCTTTTAACTACCGAGCCACACTACTGGCTCACAGGAAGTCACCTGCAGAACTGTTGTTCAACAGAAAACGAGGCCACAAGAACTTATTGAATACCAAACTAGCAGAGGTGGTCACTACGAAGGTAATGTAAATAACAACGATTTTGGAACCGTCAATAAATTACAAGTTGAGTGACAGAAAAACTAAAAGCGAGCTGTGAGAGGTGAGCTTCCTCTACTGTCAACGAAGCTGCTGGATCCGGACTGGATGCCCGGATCACCTTCTATACCGGACACCTTCTCTATGTGCCACCGTTAACAGACAGTACGAATCAAGGGGATCACAGGTTAGATGACTCCACCACATGACACTTCCTTATAAGCAGCACACCTATTCACTATAGTCACGATATATATATATATATATATATATATATATAGTCATTCCTGTCAAACACAACCATAATTATGTAAGTATGACCACATTATAACTAGTAATAACCTCGTGAACACTATACACTTACACTTAACTACACCTATGTTTTTTATTATTTAACCTACTAAAACTGTTTTAATTTCTCTTATTAATACTGACTATTTATTTTATTATTATTTATTATTGTGATCGATGCTGCTACTTATTTTTTACATATTTTAATTTGTAGGCCTACTTATCTTGATTTACTTTATCTTGTATTGTTGCTGCTATGTGGTTGTTGAGGAATCAAGCCTAAGAATTTAACTCTTAAAATAAGATGTAAGGAAAAATAAAAGCAAAGTAATAAAAGCAATTCTGATTCCGATTTTGATTCAGTAGTATCTTTGTAAACCTGTCTACGTAGCGGTGTGTCAAAATTCCATCAGATATAAACAATAGGTAGGTATAGAGTAAACCCACCTGTGATAATGACTATCGACCTGTGGCCTTAACATCCCCGGTCATGAAAGGCTTGGAGAGGCTAATTCTCACACAACTACAGGCAGAGGTCAGTAAGTACGCTGACCCGCTTCAGTTTTCATACAAACGTCACAGAGTGGTAGACGACGCCACACTAACGCTGATGCACGGAGCTTTACACCCACCTTGAGAAGCCCAAGTCATTTCTATGGCTGGTGTTCCTAGACTTTTCAAGTGCCTTTAATACTGTGCAACCCCATCTAATGGGACAAGAACTTAGCCAGATGGATGTGAATCCCTACCTCATACACTGGGTCCTCTCATTCCTGACAGGCAGACACCAGAGAGTGAGAGTTAACGGCCACCTCAGCTCATCCAGAAGGATCCCTACAGGTGCTCTGTCATCTCACCAGTTCTTTACACACTCGGCACCAGGGATTCCCAAAGTGTGGTACGAGCACCCCCAGGGGTACGCGAGCTGCCACCGGGGGTCCGCGAGATGAAAAATGTAATGGCGGTGTGGTGCATTATTACACAATTATTACAGTGCTGTTTTTTTAAGTGTGATTTTTCCATACAATAAAAAAACATGAACAGTAAACATGTCCTTTGTAACCCCTTTTATTTTAGATCAAAAAACTATAATTCATTAGTTTTTGATAGAAACGTAGAAGAAGACAGCTTGAAGAAGCTGTCTTTTAAGCACTGCAGGCTAGGCTATGCGCGCCAACTCGTTTCATTCATTCCTTAGCCTATATATTATATATATGCTTAACTGGCTGAAATCAAGGAAACTGTCAAGTGGGACGTCTTATGATAAAGTTGCTAGTCACGAAGGAGGAGAGGGACCAAGAGAGAGTGAGGATGAGAGAGTGAAAATGAGCGGGAGTCAGACGATGCGCCGGAGGAAATCGAAGAGGAGGGAAGGAGATGGCAAAAAAGAGGTGATGAGGGTGAACACCAGACGGGGAAAAAAATAAGGAAATATGATGACAATTATCTGGGTCTGGGCTTCACCTGGGTAGATTATTTTCGGAGCCTATTCTCTTTAATGTTGTGGATCGTTTGTAACTTCATTGCAATTTAATTCAATGTACTGTCGTTCTAATTTCCATAACCGTTGTGTTATGATGATGATGATGATGATGCTAGCTCCACGGTCATTTGACAAGCCTATTGCTGCAATTTTTCTTTTACGCGGATGAAAATAACCGTGCTTTCTGTTACTGAGCCTGTGTCTGTCACTCATCCTCTTAAAACTGGAAGCTTGTGCGTAGCTTTGTTGCATTATATTGTAACTTTGTTGATGTTGTTATTGTCATGCGTGTTCTGTTTATTTGCGCATGAATAAACATGAGTCTTTAGGCTATATGGCGATAAAGCAAAGCTTTGTTGCGATTTTTACCCCTCTTTTTGAAGTGGGGATTGGGGGTGCGCCAACCCATTTGGGACGTAGAAGGGGTTGCGCAGGAAAAAGGTTTGGGAACCGCTGCTCTACACCAAGGACTGGACAAGCACAAACCCAAACATCACATACATCAAGTATTCTGACGACACTGTCATCGTGGACTCAACAACTCATCAGACCAGTTACAGTCTGATCGACCACCAACTCAACTTCGAAACAAATAGTGATACCATTCACTCCAAGTTCCAGCAACGTTTGTTTGTCCTCCAATATGGAGGTACTAATATTTATTCACCAGGCTTAGTAAGATTTTTTTTTTAGTTGCTGATTTCCCGACTTCCGACTAGGAAGGCTGAGCACACCAGCAGAACACACCATAATAACGCATGATGCAACAATTGAGTCTCGCTTTAAAAGTGTGGTTCGCTCAATAAATGCGTTTTTTCAAAACTATCCTTTCAAATAGATACCGGCCCACACAATCTCACTCCAAATATAGACCACGCTAAAACACTTACCGGCAGTCAATAAGACTGGAAGAAATAGAAAAAACTTCCTCCAGCCTAAGAAAAAGTCCATTCTGACTCCCAAGTTGGACCAGAGTGACTAATTAGATCATTTGTGGGAGGTCGTCTCGGGCTAGGTTTGAATCGGCGAGTGGTAAATGTTCAACACGTAAATTATTCTAACAGAGACACAAGGTAAACGAGCGTGTATTGTCTTTTGGTGGTTCATAAGCAGAATCCCGCAAAGAAAGGAAGTGGGCGGTACAGTAAATAAGCCATACAGTGGTACAAGTTCACCTAGGTCTTGGCTGTAGCGGAAATGGCAAAGTGTCCTGTTTGTCTTATCTACAAAATCATAAAACCTAAAATGCTTTTGTCCATTATGTGGAGAAGAAACCATTAATAACGGTTGTCACTTGAAACATGTCATCAGAAGTAGCAATGACAAGAAATAATTTACATCAAAAGTTAAACCAAAAATATTGTGTGTGTGTGTGTGTGTGTGTGTGTGTGTGTGTGTGTGTGTGTGTTGAATAAAGGGGAAAGGAAATTTAGGCCTTCCAGGGCCAGGCTGAAACGACCCAACACCTGTTTAGAGACGGAGACAGGTCAGCCCAGGAAACCCCCTGACAGGTCAAAGGTCAGGAGGACATACGGCTCCGGTGAGCGAAGGGGAGCCGTTAAATGAAAAGCACGGCCAGGATTCAAACCATCTTGTGCTTTGAGATAAGAGACAAAAGTGTATATTTATAATTATTAAACCCGAATGGGACATTTGTTTCATAGGGGAAAGTATGAGATAGTATTACGATTAAAGATAAACAGAGCATGTAACTTTGGCTGCACAATAAGGTTGGTCGTATATTATCTGCATGTGTTTAAAGTTTGATCTCCGTAGCGGAGGTCATCGTCTCCCGCTCCAGGGACGGACGTATGAAACACATCAAACCCTCCGGCCAGGTGCGGGCGAGCGTCACCCCGCACGCAGCAGGGAGGAAGGGAGGAAGGAAGGAGGTGATGGATGGGAGTTACGGAGATCAGCGAGGCGGTTCATCGCGGGACGGATCGCTCGTCTCCGAGACGCGCCGAAGCGCTGCGAGACTCCGAGGACTCCGAGGAAACGTGGGCTCCCTGTGTAGGGGACGCGGGAAGTGGGGATGCTTAGGGTGCTGCAGCACGCCCCCCCCCCCCCCCCCCCCCCCCCCGGCGGCCCCTGGCTGTAACTGCAAGTGAGAAAGTTTTCTGAACAAATCAACACTTCTTTTTTTAGAGTATAATTTTATCATACAACATGATTTTTCATTAAATTATTGACATCCACCCTTTTTATGATATTTATCATATTATCATTTCATTTTATTTAGAACATTGTCTGTGTAGGCTGACGTAGGCTATGACGCACAACGCAGAACAATGCTATGCGCGGCGGGAAAATTCAAAAAGTCAAGCTTGTTGCAAGTGCAACATGTCGCAGAAAAGATGTATTTCCGATTTTTTTTGGCCCGAAGAGGGCAAAACTTCATCAATACACCTGCCGGTCATCCGATTCCCTGTCAGCAGCCCGCTGTCTCCCCAGCACCCCTGAGAAAGAGAGTTCATGTTCACAGACGCTATTGCTGCAAGATGGCGCCGGTAACAATGGTGCTATTGCTAGCCCCCGCCCTCCGGTCGAGCCTAATATCGACTGCGCCGGCAACAATGATGCTAAACCCCCTCCGGTCGATCCTAATATCTTGGCTTTGGCTAACGTGCAACTGCCGGCAGTCGCAACAACTAGTTATTCTGTTGGTGAAGAGCCCTGCCAGCCAAAGGAGTTTCACTTCCCAGCCAGGCGATCGGCTAGTGAGAACTTTAGCCGGTCATTTAAGGTTGGTTGGTTCGGCCGGTGGACGTGGCTGCACCACGTGAGGGAAACCGACACCGCGTTATGCTTCGTGTGCTGCTCTGCAGTAGAGGAAAAGCTTGTCAGGGCAGACGGGATAATTAATGGTGGCAACTTCATTAAAGGAGGGTTTGGCAATCGGCGGAAGGCAGGTGAAAAGTTTCGGAGCATGAAAAATCTCGTTTCCATACAGAAGCCATAAGCAAGCTGGCGGCATTGATAAGGACCCCAATTAATGCGTTTATGTCACAAGCAGTAGCTAGGGACCATATGACTGCGCAGACTGTTTTGGACAGACTGGTTGGCAAAAAAAGAGCAAAGACGGACTGTTCACTTGATGGAGAAACCGTCACTTTCCTCATATCAGACAACTCGTAACTCTGGATGAAAATTAAAGCTTTCTTTTATTGTCACTTTCCTTTGTGAACCTTTAGAAATAACCTCCTGAATCCTTGTTATAACGCTGTGTATAATCCCGGACCGCAACAGCTTGTCGGCATGTTGTTAGTGTGTGAAATTCAGCACAGTATCAGCCGAGTTGACTAATTTCCACATTGTTTACTTGCTAATAGAGTTAGTCTTTTTTACAGAGAGCAGACTACTACTCAGAGCGGAGCCCTGAATGTGACGTCACCCGTCATCTCGTCTCTGTAAACAATGGATGTTGCGCAGCATTTATTATGACGTCATTATATAGACTCTCTCCCAGCACCACCCCCCCCCCCCCCGGACTGACTTCCCGCGTCCCTGCAACAATGTCATCTTCATTCATAGAACACATGACAATAGTTGACATGTGTTTTACATGTTTAGTAACCTTACTTAACTATTCCAGAGTTGGCCTATCAAACCTGCAGTGTTCATTTTGAATCACTGCTGTTGCAGATGATTTTTATATTACTGGATCCGCAGTTCTAAGTAGTCCAACAAGCTCCAACAGTGAAACAAGCAAAAGATCTCCTACTTTGGTGGATTTGTGTGGGACATGGTAAGAGCAACGAAACTGGCAGAGAGACCATGAAGGACTAACGGGGCGATCCGGGCTATATACTGGATCAACATACCAGATCAGACACTTAAAGTGAGGAAGCACCTGGTGTTTTCTTGACTCTTGTAACCAATTTTAGGAGTGTAAAAGTGAATTACAGTATAATATAAGTTGGACTAACAATAAGACCAGGACCAGAATCAGAAGAGACCAAATTCGAGAGGAGCCACTATACTGAGCAACAACAATGAGGCAGACACAAGAGTAACAATTGAGTAGCCACTCTTATATTTTACAGTGAACAAAGTAATTTGTCTGGTTCGTACAAAATGCAAAATATTATACCAAACAGTAAGAAAAATAAAAAAAATAGTGTGCACACTTAAAACAAAAATGTCTGTTGGGGCCCTTAAAATAAAAGGAGTTGTTGAAAGTTCACCTGATTCCAAGGTTCCTTGTAGTGTAATGTGAGTGTATTATTTGTGTGAATGAGTGTGTACGTGAATATCTCCTCGGTGCTAATCTTCAATCAGGGTAGTTGGCTCGCCATCTTTCACAGCAGGAAGTTGTCCTGAACCTCAGACTCTCAGTCCTCTAAAAAACCTGACCGTTGCTCTGTGTATCAAGGTGGAGCATGCCGATGCCGAACCTCGTAGCAGCTCTCCGGAGGACAGGCAAGCAGTTAGCCGACGTAACTCTCCTTCGTTCAGCCACTTGGCTCCAGACCTCCACTGGGTAAGTGCTCCGACTCTTTTTTCCTTTTTCACAGGTTTCACTCTGGGTTTTTTTCTCTAGTTTTCCTCTTCTCCTTAACACACAGCTGCCCTCGCTTCCCGGGCCGAGATCCGAAAAGACCGGAAGAGCAACGCGACCGCACTTCCTCTCCGAGCCGACAGGCTGAGCGTGGCCTGCAAAGCTTCTGATTGGCTGCTGAGAACTAGGTACCTCACGTGGGACCATGCGAGTTGAAATTAACAGTGTTTCTTACACCTGGTTACACTCTGTTGCAGCAGTCACTGTTAAATTGGAATAAGATACACGGTCAAATGTTGTGAAGTAGTGCGTGTGTGACCTGAGAATGCAATATGCTGAAGCTCAGGGAAGAAGAGGAAAACGCCTGCTACGTCATGTCATACTATTGACGTAGTATTGACCCTTCTGCATTAAGTCATTTGATCATTGACTATTTAGCACGACGTTCTTATGGATTTCAGGCGTTGTTACTCATGAAGTCACAAAATACTCAAAATATTAACATGGCCTATTCAATTTAACTGTCTTGTTAACCATTTCATATTATCAATCCTAATTATTTATTTTTTGCACTACACCAACTAATGTTCCTTACATAAACGTATTACTGTTGTCATGTGTTTCGATTGTTCATAACATTGTATATTGTGCGAAGATTGTAAGAAGTGCAAGACAGATAATTTCCGATACAGTCAAGCCAGTTTATTCATGAGGCAAAGAACAATCAGAGTCTAACCATATGGTGACGTTTCTGTGGTTAGTAACTTCCCTTCTGTGAGTCATCATCACGCCACATCGGCAGCTTACAGAAACACCACCTTGCCAATGTCTCAAGAACACAGCACATGCTGAACCCTTAACAGTCTACATAATCCATCCAGAAATCAAAGAGACAGGAGAATAACATGCATTTATATCTTCTATATCTAATAGGGTTGATTATCTTAATCCCGTTAAAATATATACATTTGGGTATATAGAGTTTGAAATATATTGTAGAATTTTTGTATAACATAGATACTGTATATATAGATTTTGGAAGTCCATAGTCGTAAATTAAATGCAATATTCGAGAGAAAGAGAGAGAGAGTGAGCGAAAGAGAGGAGTATCGAGTACAAAATTCAATTGGATAATAATATTCATTCATCTGCACGTGACTCCAAAGTGCACGTCCTGGTACAGCATGAAGAGCTTCCACAGCATCATTACATACTCCTCTCAGGTTGATCATCAATCACAGTCCTAGACTGGATTTATATTGTTGCTTTCATTTCAACATTGTAACTCACTCCACTTGAACAGCGTCATCATCATCATAATAATAATAATAATACTTTGTCTAGTATATAATAATATAATATTAATATTTTTATAGATTTATACTATTCATGCCATTCAGATTTATACATGATCCCGTTTCTGTGTTACTGGACCAAAATCACTCCAAAGTGCACACTCTGGTGCAGCATCAAGAGTCTTCCAGCTTCCACAGCCAATAGACCTCAACCTCATCACGGTTATACCAATGCCACACCAACGTTTAGCATCGGTATAACCTCTGGTCTTGCATCTGCTCCATTGCTTTGTGGTTCGCTGGAACAACGCGCTCTCTTGAACCACTCGAACCAACTGTATTATTAGAAAGGGAAAAAAGGGCATCATCATAAATGAACATCATGTAAATATTTCAACCATATCAAAATGTATAATTCGAAGGAAAAAATCTCTTATTTTAAAGGAATAATTCATTCAGAAATTGTGCGGCGCACAATATTCTCAAGTTACCGTTTAATGTTATCCATAAGACATTGTGTGGCAAAGCCCTACTATCAACAGAATCTGTTTCAACAATCAATCAACAATAACCAGTCAGACCACATCAGTCTATTGATGATCTTTCTACCATTCGCTCTGTACACTTCCTTGTGTAGGCCTTGGCTCTATCGGGTGTTTAATCCATATTCAATTCAGTAATCAACTGTAGGCTAAACAGTCTTTAATGCACAAGAGCACAATACTATTGTTCGAACCCTCATAATATGGGTTTCAAACAGCCACACTGAACATCCAGAAGAATAGATGTAGGCCTACAAACACACACATTAGATTCACAGTAAAGAGAGACAAAATGTGGCGATCTAAGTGAAAATAATGTTTAGCCAACAGTGTATTACTGAATTGCACAAGAATTGATTGGGTGAAAAAGGTTCATAATTACTGGCTGCGACAATGAGGACATTTGACCGTAATCAAAAATGTTGTTTGCAATACCTGTTTTCTTTCTTTCTGCAGTGGTCCGCCGCAATGACCACCGCAATGACCACCACAATGACCACGACAGTACCCACCACAATCCCTCCAGTGACCTTCGGAGTCCAGAAAACAGCCGGAGGCGGGGTGCTGCTGGTTGTGGGGTCAACGTGTTCTACAAGCAGAAATACATTGAAGGGTCATTGGCAAAGCATCTGAATCTGAATCAACGCATAGTTAGACCACACACTAATGGCTAACACACTCAGCCTCCCCCAACAGGGTTTGCTTAACTCAGTTGAACCCATATGATGTCTGTGAAATTGCTGACTATATTTCAAATTAATCTACCGATTTTGGTGTTGAATATCTTGGTTTAGGGTTGGCGAACACTACAGATTATTCTAATTTAACGAGGTAAATGAAAGTTTTACTTTGGAATTCAGGGTTTATATACTATGCTGCTTTGAGCGCCGTAGATAAAAATAATAATCAACAGACGATTGGATCCAGGATAATTTGTCGGTGGGATTATCTGTAGAAGTACAATACTGACAGGTCAAGTTAATTGTACAGCCCTCAAAAGACTTCAGTTACACATTAGATGACCAAACAGCAAAAAACAACCAAAGTTCAGTAGAAAAGGGGAAAACATTCAAAATATAAGCAAATAACGACCACATTAGGTTCGCATGTTGCTACCTAATGTATGTTGCTACCCCACCTTGAGGTTCTGTTAGGGCAGTGAAGTTAGCTGTTGAAATAAACAGGCAAAGTAAACAAAAACTAAAACTTGAAAACCAACCATTCAAATAATTAAACTCTATACTCATTCTATAATTTTAGCAGGTCAAGTTAATTGTACAGCCCTCAAAAGACTTCAGTTACAAATTAGATGACCAAACAACAAGAACAACCAAAGTTCAATAGAGAAAGAGAAAACATTTAAAATAAAAACTAATAACCACATGTGGCCTATTCTGGTTCTATATATTAATTGTAGACATTCGTAATCTACCAGATAGCTAAGACAGAAGACAATAGGTTTGCATATTGCCATTTGTGGAGTTGGTGAAAGTAATGCATCCCTACCTTGATGTTCTGGTGCAGTAGTGCAGTTAGCTGTTGAAATAAGCATGCAAAGTAAACATTAAAATTTGAAAACCAACCATTCAAATAATTCAACTCTACACTCATTTTATCCCTAAAATATTCGTTCCATCAACACATCAGATTAACAGGAAATTATTTTAGGAAAATACAATTTGTTTTACATCAAAATAATGTTGACATTGGAATAATATTTTAAGCAAAAATACATTAATTCAAAATAAATATTCATGTTTCTCGTAGATAATAATCAAGTATAAAAATAAACTCACTTAGGCAGCAGATTGGATCGTAGTGCTACAATGAGAGGAGAAAAAGAACATGTGATTTACAGGAAATAAACTCTTCAAGTCAACGCTTAAAATTCTTTCTGGGACCTGGCTCAGAGTACGTAGTGCTTGGCCCTTGGTTCTATGAACATCCTAACTGTACCGACAGCGATATATTGTTTCTCTTTCTTCTGACAAAAATGCTAACTTGTCGCTTTGGATAAAAGTGTCTGCCAAATAAAGTGAAGGCGGCTCCGAGCACAAGATTTTGGAGCCCGAGGTGAGTCTGAGTCGATGTGTTTCACAGATGTATCTTCCATTTGGTAGTGCTGCAGTTTGGAAGTTGCAGAACAGATTCCGTAGCATTGATGGCTTCTAGCGGACGTCAATACCTCTTTATTTAATATTGCAATTGCAAAGGCAACATTTCTGATTCCTGCTTTCACTCGGACAAAACACTGAATATAGATCTATATTCTCCCAGGTGTTAACCAGTCATCAAGCCAAAGATTGGGTATCAGACTGGCACTTATATTCAAGGGGCTATTAATGATTGACCTTTTGTTTGAGGAGATAATAAATGAACAAATTGCTTGGGTGGAAGTGGTTAAGTGTCAAGTCATGTGTTGGACCAGAATGTAACAATAGCGATGTTCACAATTTATTTTACTTGTGGTAACATAGCCTTACATCCTACTTCTCAAACTGTAGGCCAGCAAAATCTGAGAGAAACCTTATGTGAGCTCGGAGGACAAGGTTGGTCCATGGTTATACAGCAGTAGCAATATCACAAATCTATTTCTTATTTTAATGAATAGGCTATTCATGAAACAAGGAATAATCCTGATATAGTGGCTATATTGTGAAGATATGATGTTTGGAAAGCAGACTCATTAAAGTTTTGTATCAGAACTGGTGCATCCGTATTTAAACACTGTGCGGAGATTGGGTCAGTGCCAGCTTCAGAAAATATTCAGAGATGACAACAATGCACAGTGCTTCCTATCTGAATGGATGTCAAGTACTACGGTTCTCTTACCTTAGGATAGCAATCAATTGTCACACAAACGTTCTTCCGGCATCCAAGCAAAGTGAGAGAGGAGTGAGATGAGGATATATTTCCATTATTGGGTTCGGTTTTAGTTGCCAGTGCGTCCTGTAGTTGAAGCATACAGGAGGAATGTGTAGGACTTTAGACATGATTGACAGCACTGTATTCACTTAAATTGTTTCATGCCTTCAAAATGTTGTGGATTACGTGGATTAGTTACGGGAATACTATACACCTTAATTTACCTAAAAGTTTGACTAAACACATCACACAAACATCCAATTTTTTCTCCTAAGTATTTTGTGGTCTTTTGCCAAATCTAATATGGCGCGTTTCCACCGGCGGGTGCCCTTAGGCCCGGCACGCCTTGGCCCAGTAGTGAAGGTGCGGTTTGGCCCAGCTCAGTTACGGTTACAGTGTAGTGAGTGTAACATAATTCACCTACAGTATTTTGTTATGTGTTGTTCTTTACACTGTGTTAGGCATGTCGTTTACTGTCTCGGTGTTTCAGGGATCGCTGTCCCTTTAAGGATTACGAGCATCGCATGACGGAGAACCCGATGCGGGATATGTTTCACTTGCAGCACGTTTTGATTCCTGTTTTCTCAAACGAAATAAACGAGTCACACAACTGTGTGCTCAACGTGCGAAATTGTATCTTTCATTCAATGCAATTTCCACAACAGTACCCTTATGCTAGGGCGGGGTTTAAGCCGGATGCAGATAGCCGCGGCAGCTACGTAAGCATCGTGACCTCATAGCAGCCCGACACAGTGTAGCCTGCTAATGAATCCAAGGACAAAGAGGAACGCGACACAATAAACAAACAGTAATAATGTAGGACGTCCAAGAAGGACGGCAAGCGCCCAGAAATACCTTGCGGGTACTGTGTTTGTTTGTTATTAACCCCCTGTCGCACGGAAGTGACGATTCTGTTTACCAATCAACGGACGGCGTGTGTAGGTGGAACTTGTTGGCACCCTTTCAGACGTCTTGGTACCCCAACGGAGGAGCACTGAGAGACATGTACGGCTAATCCCGGCTCAGTCCGGATCACGCCCACTTTTGGTGGTAAAAACGCGAACCGTACCGCAGCTATTCATACCGAACCAAACCGAACCCGCCAGTGGAAAGGCGCCATAAGAACACTATACTGTAGCCATCCAAGAATTCAAAATGGCGTCGTCCTGTATATCACTCCATGTCAAATTTAAGTACAAATTTGCTGCTTGAAATGAGCAATAAATAAATGCTTTGGAGTGCAACAGAAAAATAGTTTCTTAAAGACATTAACCCCACGATAACTAAAAAATGAATTATGTCAACATAATGCTAATAAAACGCTAGGCTATTCAACTCATTGAATAAAATATTCAGCCACTCATTTTAGTATCAATCACAATTATTAAATAACCCAGTAATCCACTTTAATAAATGTTTTACTTACATTAGAATCAGCCCAGCTGTATTCACACGTTGGATTGCTCTTAGGGTTTAAGATGTTGTACGTCGTTGCTTTGCCCTGATGGGTGATGATGCACTGGTCACCAAATTTGCCAACTGTAGATGACAGAGAAAGGGTGTCTAACTATATTGTGTATCTACAACAAAGAATTTAGAGACAACAATATGAACCTTTGTACAATCTTATCCTTGAAGAAATTAATCAGAATTAACATGTGGTAATCAAAAGAAAGATGTAGATCTGACACTGACAGACATTAAACGATAGGCCTACCAAATAAACAACGAAATCATTTTTAATTAAGACTAAGAAAAACATGACAGCCAGGCTCAATACAATTCTAATGAAGCTTATACAGATTAGTTTCAGCAGAGGAGGGTTGATTATGAAAAGGCCTAGTTTGAATTCTTGGCAAAGCCTAATAAAGGAGGCTCCTTTTATTAGGCTCCTATATTAGGCTCCTAATATAGGAGGGTCCTTTATCGGTTTTCAAAGAAAATGTCGCGCAGAAGTTTGCCGTCTTTCTTGGACGTCCTACATTCTTGCTCTTTGTTTATTGTGTTGCGTTCCTCTTTGTCCTTGGATTCATTAGCAGGCTACACTGTGTCGGGCTGCTATGAGGTCACGATGCTTACGTAGCTGCTGCGGCTTTTGCCATCCAGCTTAAACCCGCCCTACCATAAGGGTACTGTAACCGTAACTGAGCTGGGCCAAACCGCACCTTCACTACTGGGCAAAGGCGCTGGGCCTAGGAGGTGCACCACACGCCATAAACAAAGTAGCCTACCCTGACCCAAACTAAAACAGAATTCAACTAGATAGACGTGCGGTTTTACCACAAGGCATAAGGCCTGGGGCTGCGTCAGCCAAAGGGCCACTTGTATTTTTTAAAATGTTCCTTTCTCATCACTCCAAACGAGTGCCAAACTATTGCTTGCAATGAAGCAGCATCAAGAGTGCAGAAGGAAAGTGTCAGAGGCGACTCAGACAGACAGCAGTAGAATTGCATCACCCCAACCACAGAGCCACCTGCGCAAAGCTAACGAGAGCAGCAGATGTGTGAGTGATCATTGGCGAAGACCCCCTCCTTATGGCCAGATCAACTGACAGATAAAGGTAAGGTAAATAAAGGCCCCATACAAATAAGGGTCATCAAGTTACCAAAAAAAACAGAAACATACCCAAGGAGGTTAGCAAGATAAAACTATAAGATGAAATGAAATGATGAAATACGGGGGAGACATTAACTCATGTTTTTAGTCAGGCTGAACGGAACCTAGCATGTCAAGGCCATTCAGTGAGGTAAGTATTGTGCTGTGATAATGGACTGTACACCTGACAAAAGTAATCCAGACATTCGTAATCTACCAGATAGATTAATCCATTGTCTTGCGTGTGGTAAACTGTAAAAAGATGTTTGGGAGCATTCTTTGGGATTTGTTGCGTCCATGACACAAACTTGAAAAGGACTGTATGATACCTTCATCATGCATCTAGAAAAACTCAAAGTAAACATCTCTGACTGTCGTGGCCAAACAAATCACAAAGAAAGCCACCTGCAGGGGAAACACCAGGGTGTACATAAGAGAATGCTGGACACAAACAAGGAATTCCAGTGAGCCACACCTTAAACCTGGTGATCGGTGACTCAGCCTCTGTGCAGTCAGTGGGCTTCTTTGAACTTTCCCAGGGACTTGACAACCTGTTACTCTCTGCAATGTTGGGACATTATGCCGGAGCATTCACAGTTGACCCTCAAGAATCGGTCTATAACCAGAAGGGAATGCAGAATAGACAATGCGAAAGTCCTCCCGTACCAAATGCTTTAATTTTTGGAACCCTTGACTGCACTTGGGAACAAACAAATTGGGAACAAAGTGGTAATATACCTCTTCCTCTCCTCATGGCACGGACTATGTACTGCTAATGGATTATTTTTCTCTTTAACCAGAAATTGCGTAACTGAAGGACACCACAGCCTCTGACGGGATGCCCCACATCAAGTCTTTCTTAACGAGCCTGGCAAACAAGACACTGGACCTCAATTCAGCTGTAGATCCTAAGCTGAATTTGCTAAAACATACAGATTCCCAAACCTCACATGGACTCGGGAAACAATATCTAGCCCTTTTTAACTACCGAGCCACACTACTGGCTCACAGGAAGTCACCTGCAGAACTGTTGTTTAACAGAAAACAAGGCCACAAGAACTTATTGAATACCAAACTAGCAGAGGTGGTGACAGAGTGACTCAAACCAGCAAGTGGAGCAAGAGGGATGATTGTCTCTAATATGAGCAAGTCACTACGAAGGTGATGTAAATAACAATGTTATTCACTCAACTGTAATTTATTGATGGTCCCTAAGTGGAACCCCTTGGACTATATATATATATATATATATATATATATATATATATATATATATATATATATGTGTCATTCCTGTCAAACACAACCATAATGATGTAAGTATGACCACATTATAACTAGTAATAACCTCGAACACTATACACTTACACTTAACTACACCTATGTTTTTTATTATTTAACTTACTTAAACTGTTTTAGTTTCTCTTAATACTGACTATTTATTTTATTATTATTTATTATGGTGATCGATGCTGCTACTTATTTTTTTTTACATATTTTAATTCATAGGCCTACTTATCTTGATTTACTTTATCTTGTATTGCGGCCGCTATGTGGCTGTTGAGGAATCAAGCCTAAGAATTTAACTCCTGTGTAGTTAATAAGATGCAATGAAAGATGTAATAAAAGCACTTCTGATTCCGATTTTGATTCGGTAGTATCTGTGTAAACCTGTCTACGTAGCGGTGTGTCAACATTCCATCCGATATAAACAATAGTTAGGTCTACATGCGAGTCGCTTGTACACCTCGCTGTTTATATCTGATGGAATGCATGACTAATAGTCGCATGATGCAACTATTTAGTCTTGCTTTTTATGTGTGGTTCGCTGAATAAATGTGTTGTTTATAAAGGATCCTTTCAAATATATACCGGCCCACACGCTCACTCCAAATATAGACCACGCAACAACACTTACCGCTCAATACAAATAGAAAAAGTTTCTTCCAGCCTAAAAAAAAGTCCATTCCAACTCCAAATTTGACTAATTCGATCCTTTGTGGTATGGGCGCCTCGGGCTAGATATGATTCAGAGTGGTAAATGTTCAACACGTGGTTTATTCGCTGCTTTCATGCCGCCTCCATTCATTTCAATGAGGGAATGGCGGCAGAGGAGAGGCGTTTACAAAAGTGTCGGTAAACCCGGAAGCAGTTGCCTCCCACGTGAACGCGCACAGATTTTGCCCTACCGCTCAGCTTTCCCCGTGTTGAAACTTTCGGCGGCAGCAGCAGCAGTCGCTTTTGAAAATGCCTAGCCCTATCTCTTGTCTTTAGCTATCTCTTTTCTTTAGCGGAAACGGCAAAGTGGCCATGTTTGTAGTCTTATCTAACTTATCTACAAAATCATAAAACCTTCAATGGTGTTGTGTTATGTGGAGAAGAAACCATTCATAACTGTTGTTAGCTTGAAACATGTCGCTGAATAATTTACATCAAAAGTTAAACAAAAACTATTGCGTGCATGTGTGTGTTAAATAAAGGCAACTTTTTATAGGTTGTCCACGGCCAGGCAGAAATGACGCAATACCTGTTTGGAGACGGAGACAGATCTACCGCCCAGGAAACCCCATGACAGGAAGCAACATGTCAGCCATCACCTCCGGAGCTCAGAGACTCGCTCAGAGAGCTGCTAAGAGGCTCTGATGAGCTCGGAGCGGGACGCAGGGGAACAAGGGAGAGACATGCGAGGAACGGCACTTTCATCCGTTATATAAATATATCATACATAAATAAAATAATATCATTACTAAATAATTATGCAGGCTTTATAATAACAATTACAAAGAGTAATATTTAATTAATGTGCTGTGCTGTGATGCGTTTTCATCAGTGTGTAAAGGTGTGTGTGTGTATTTGTGTATGTGTGTGTGCGTAATACGATCAATGCTGAATGGAACACGTTTGTGCGTATGAATGTCACTGTGTGTGTTTGTGGGTGTGTGCCCGGATGTCTGTTCATGTACTCCAATTAATGTACATTGTAAGACATGTGTGTGTCTGTCTGTGTAGGCTTTTTCATGTTTGTGTGCGTGTCTGTGTGTTTGTCGGTGTGTGGGTTTGTGGGTGTTTGCGTGCGTGTCTGTGTAAATGTGTGTCTGTGTGTGTGCTCTTTTATGTTTGTCTGCGGGTGTGTCTGTGTGAGTTTTTGGATGTTTGTGTGTGGGTGTGTGTCTGTGTGTGCGCTTGTGCATGTTTGTGTGTCTGTGCGAGTGGGTGTCTGTGAGTGTGTGTCTTTATGTCTGTGTGTGTGTGTAAGTCTGTGAGTGTGTGTGTGTCTGTGAGTGTGTGTCTGCATGTCTCTGTGAGTGTGTGTGCTCGGTGAGAACCTACCAGATAAACTTTCCTTGGTGCCTGCAGGCGTCTGAGGGGAGCCGAAGGTGGACCTCGGAGGGGCTGCATATTGCATGACTGCAGCAGTCAGCCCCACTCAGCTCTTCCAGGGGCAGAACCCCGGCTACACACGTATAAATAGACAGAAACACACACAGCCACACGCTTTCATGTCTCGTTTAAAAGGTGGGACGATTCGGTTCTTCTCAAAGCCAAACCAATGTGTCAAAGGTCAAACACAACACACAAACATTTCTGTTGGAAATCCATATCCTGCATTCACTCCAATTCAAGTGCTCTGTTTCCAGAACTTTGCTGAGGATACGTTACATCATTTAGACAACATTTAGGGTGCAAACCCTTTTTGGACATTGTCTTAATTTTACCAGTTGTAAACATACTCACACTCAACCACCCTCCAGAACAGAAACCGCCTGCAGAGGACTGCCACTGTATGTTCCAAAATCATTGGGTTACTTCTCAGGACTCTGTCTGCCGTGTATGACCATCTAACATGCGGGTTAGCGAAACGCATCATGCAGGACCCTTCACACTCCCTCTTCTCATCGTTCGAGTGGCTCCCATCGGGTCGCCGGCTTCGCTGCCCTGCCTGCAGGACACAGAGGAGAAGGGCTACCTTTGTGCCAAGGGCTGTCACGCTCCTCAACTCAAATTTCCTGTCTATCTACCCCATTGCACATTTATGTTTAGTTAATTTTATGTACATTCTTGGCAGATATCTGTTTTTTCTTTTTTATTACATTTACATTTAGGGCATTTAGCAGACGCTTTTATCCAAAGCGACTTACAATAAGTGCATTTGTTACAATTAGTACATTTGTCATAAGAAGTGAAACAATATATCGCTGTCGGTACAGTAAAGATGTTCATAGAACCAAGTGCAAGTATTACAATCGCTAGGCTAACCCATTCCCCGTGTAAAGCAACGATAGCAGCTACTGTAGATGCTACACAATTAAGTACCTTGAATAAGTGCAATGTACAAGTGCCAGGACGTACAACATTCAATAGTGGCTGTGCATTGGTTTCTTTGCAGAGTCGAGGTGAACTCTGAACAGGTGAGTTTTGAGTCTTTTGCGGAAGCTGGTGAGCGACTCTGCGATCCTGACATAGGTAGGGAGCTCGATCCACCACTGAGGTCCCAAAACAGAGAAAAGTTGTGACTTCGCTGATCGACCTTTGCTTGCTCTTAGCGATGGCGGTACCAGACGTCCAGCTGAGGTAGTTGAGCGGAGGGATCGAGCTGGGGTGTGTGGCTTTACTAATGCTTGGAGGTAGGCAGGGGCAGTTCCATCGACTGCCTTGTATGCCAGTACCATCATCTTGAATCTTTTTATATTGTCCATAACTTATTTATTTATTTATTTATCTATTTTTAGTTGTGTTTGTCATTGTTGTTATGTCTGCTCTACGTGCCTTACCTTTAATTGCCCCCTGGGGATAAATAAAGTTTCTCGAATCTTGAAAACAGATATATGAACACTTCTGCTATTAAGGAGATTTATTTGTGCTTATTAAGTTTGCCACACGTATGGTGCTTTCAATGCACAAGGAACAAGCAGCATCACAAACGACCTAGGATAAATAGATGCAATCGTGGTAGAGTACAATTACTAGTAGTACTACTAAAAGTAGAAGCAGCAGTAATGGTAATCTTTGCAGAAGTAGTATTAGTGGTCGCATCAGTGGTATCAATAGTGTTCGTCATCCTAGTCGTTTGTCTGTTTCCCTGGTCGTTTCTCTAGATCCATCGCAGCCGTCCTTAGCGATGTGTTACCGGAGGGGAACCAGACATACCGTCATGTGTTCCACTCATGGAGCGGATCACAGGTGGACCAACACCTGCTCTCTCCTCCCAGCTCCACACAGGAGAGGATAACGTCCCACAATGTCGGCTACATTAGAAGTTAAAACTACATTTGTGATTATCACTTATTCACTGCTAATCCCAGCATAGGAAGACATATAGGGGAATTGTCACAGGCATGGATCACAAGCATGCATGCACGCAAACACACACACACACACACACACACACACACATGCAAACTCGCATACAAAACGGACATGCAAGCACACAAACACACATGCAGGTCTACACACAGACATGCACACACACACACACGCACACACACAAGCACGAATACACACATGCATGCCCACACATCCACAAACACACACACACACACACACACATGCACACACACACACACACACACACACACACACACACACACACACACACACACACACACACACACACACATACAGCTAGGAATGTAATGTTACCTTGTGTTATCACCCAGACAAACACAGGGACATGTGTTGGTATAAACCCCTAGTGTAAATGTTTAATGTTATAAGCAAACCAAGAGCTTGTTCAGCTGGGTCTGATAAAACTCTGGCCTTTGTGTGGGTGGTCATACATATTTAAAGATTGCGCGTGTGTGTGTATGTGTGTGTGTGTGTGTGTGTGTGCACATAGGCACATCGTGTCTATGTATTTACAGGACATGAGAAAGTGTTTTAAATACAGAGGAAACAAACAGAACTGGTTTCAAAATATGTGTTCTGCGAGAAGCTAATAAGTTATCTTTCAGCTGAATAAAAAGTAAATTGCATTGCACACTATTCAGCATCAACTTTCATCACAAATTGATTCCCAGTGACTTTAAGATACAGACCATTAAGGAGCAGTTACCCTAACCCTAAAGCAAGGGCATCTTGCTCGAGGATACCAAAAGGCAGACACATCAGGAATCAAACCCCGAATCTTTTGGCTTTACCTTTCGGCCAGAGTCGAACTCAGGACCCTTCAGCTATATAGCTTTATGCTATATAAGATGCTATGTAAGCAAACCCTACTTCCTGCCAGTCAAGAGCGCGTCAAACCTACTTTACAGTCATCAGGCCTGAACTGTGTTTGCAGGCTTAAATCAAAACATGGCATCATCACATCCCTCACAATTGGCTCAAGACGCCAGAATCTTCTGAGATGACCCCATCCTCTCGCATCTCTGGAGATTAAATAGTTTTGGCAGGGAAACACTTTGAGACATTGAATACTCGTTATAAGAGTGACACTGCTACGTGCCACTCGTCAAGTGTCACATAGCAGTATCACAAAGTGCTTGCGTTGTTCAAAGTTGTTCAAAGAATTCCCAAGAACTTTCCACAGAATATTCCAGGAATAAATCGGTGGAATTAATCGTTCTAGAAAAGAAGATTCCGTGGAATGGAAGGTTCTCGAAGAGAACACTAACCAGAACGTTCCATGGAATGGAAGGTTCTCCTCCATATTAAGACGGTTGGAGTAGCCAGGAACACCGAAAGGAGGAGAAGATGGGAGAGGAGGAGGAGATGAGAGAGGAGGAGGAGATGAGAGAGGAGGAGGAGATGGGAGAGGAGGAGGAGATGGGAGAGGAGGAGGAGATGAGAGAGGAGGAGGAGATGGGAGAGGAGGAGGAGGAGGTGGGAGAGGAGGAGGAGGAGAGGGGAGAGGAGGAGGAGATGGGAGAGGAAGAGGAGGAGGTGGGAGAGGAGGAGGAGGAGAGGGGAGAGGAGGAGGAGGAGGTGTGAGAGGAGGAGGAGGAGAGGGGAGAGGAAGAGGAGGAGGTGGGAGAGGAGGAGGAGGAGAGGGGAGAGGAGGTGGGAGAGAAGGAGTAGGAGAGGGGAGAGGAGGTGGGAGAGGAGGAGGAGGAGATGGGAGAGGAGGAGGAGGAGATGGGAGAGGAGGAGGAGGAGAGGGGAGAGGAGGTGGGAGAGAAGGCCGTGTCAGGTCCCATCAGAGGGGGGCGCCTCACCCCTCACAGGGCCACTCCGGGGCCTCCCTGTAGTGGGGGGGGGGGGGGGGGGGGGAGCCTCTCAGGACGGCCCGCAGAGAGGGGCTCTGGCACACACACTCACACACACACACACATACATACACACATACACTCAGACACACACACACTCACACACACACACACACACACACACACATACATACACACACACTCAGACACACACACACACACACACACACTCAGACACACACACACAGACACACA
This sequence comes from Pollachius pollachius, assembly GCF_949987615.1. NCBI lineage: Eukaryota > Metazoa > Chordata > Actinopteri > Gadiformes > Gadidae > Pollachius > Pollachius pollachius. Next base: position 1,740,110 of record NC_136939.1, on the reverse strand, counting down.
CACACACACTCCGACACACACACATTCATACTAATACTCACACACTAACCCGCTAACTCAAACACTCACACACTCAAACACACTCAGACACACACACACAGACACACACACACACACACACTCCGACACACACACATTCATACTAATACTCACACACTAACCCGCTAACTCAAACACACACTCACACACACACGCAGACACTCACACACTAACACATACTAACCTGCTAAAATTCACTCATACTAACGCACACACACACACTAACACGATAACTCATACACATGCACACACCCACACACACACAAACACATGCTAACTCACACACACTCACACATACACACACACTCAGACACTAACCGCTAACATTCACACACTGAGTCAGAGTAACACACACAAACTCACTAAGACGATAACTCATACACTAACACACACACACACACTCCGACACACACACATTCATACTAATACTCACACACTAACCCGCTAACTCAAACACTCACACACACACACACACACGCACACGCACACACACACACACGCACACACACACACACTCTCACTCTCACACACACTCACACTCTCAAACGTGCGCCCTGAGACCACAGTGCTTCCCGCGGAGCAACAGCCTGATTTAATCATCAAACTTTTATGACCGTTCTGAGGAGTGTTGAGATTGAGAGGGTATGCTAAGTGCGTATGTGTGTCGGAGTGCGTCTGTGTGTGTGTGTGTGCATGGCATGCATGTGTGTGTCTTGCACAGAGAAACAGTTTTGGACCAGGCCCTTAAACTAACAGGGTTCATGACATGCTGCGACCTGCGAGCCGACTGCTGTCCTTACATTTACATTTAGGGCATTTAGCAGACGCTTTTATCCAAAGCGACTTACAATAAGTGCATTTGTTACAATTAGTACATTTGTCATAAGAAGTGAAACAATATATCGCTGTCGGTACAGTAAAGATGTTCATAGAACCAAGTGCAAGTATTACAATCGCTAGGCTAACCCATTCCCCGTGTAAAGCAACGATAGCAGCTACTGTAGATGCTACACAATTCAATGTCCTTACCGCCTTTTTAAAGAAACAGGAGGCACTAGAGAGAGAGAACAGGTATGAAGGTATGTTCCTGTTGTGAGACGCACGCAGCACAGCATGGGGGGGGGGGGGGGGGGCATTCAACCAGGAGGGTGTAGGTGACAATAGTCTTCTCAGCCTAGCGAATGGCAGGCAATGACGTATTTATCGAGAGCGACTTCCAATAATATTCTTTCTTCTGACAAGTACATTTTGTCAGAAGAAAGAGAAACAACAATATATCGCTGTCGGTACAGTAAGGATGTTCACAGAATCAAGTGGCAAGCACTAACTATCACTAGGTTAACCCATTCCCCGTATACTACACAGATAGCTAGGGTAAGATGCTACACCATGCTCATTGCTCAGTACTATTTTTAAAGTGCCAGGACGCACAACATAGAGTAAGTGCGGACATTAAGAGACAGTTTAAACGTGTAGGCTATAGAGTCGTATCAGTGCTGTAAATATGCTGTAAGAAAATGCAAATAAGCAACCTTATTGTTATATTGTCCAAACAAAGGTTCTATAATAAAGAGCTCACTGCACGACGCACCCTTCGTGCTCGTCTCGTTAACGATAACGCGAAGTCCCCGAAGAACACGTCGGCGTGGGCGGGAGTAGGTTGTGACTGCGCGAGGGGAGGCCCGGTGACACGTGATTGGCTGATGGGCTGCGACAGGCCGTCCCCGCGTCACGCGGGCCAGCAGATGCTCGGATGACAGCCGATGAAATATTGAAGGGGAGACACTTGGACCCGTGATGGAGGAGAGGAGAGGCGGGAGAGATGGAGGAGAGGAGAGGCGGGAGAGACGGAGAGGCTCCGAACGGCTGCTCTAGTGGTGAAGTCACGCCCCTTCCGGTAGAGCCCATAGGACCCATGAGATCGAAAAATATGAATGGGTTTCAATGGAGAGAAAGTAATTATTTTCTGGTCCCAGTCTTTATATGCCCCGGATTACACATATGTTGTTTGTGGATTTAAATGATATTTTTTTTCATGTCAAGAGTTTGACCCTTTATTGTGTAATTGTTCAGTTAAAGGCTGTAGAGAAAACACAATGAGAAAGCATCGGCATAACTGAAACTCTACACATCCCCCGACTCATAATGGTTTTCACCTCTTTCGATGCTTTTATCCTCCCCTTAGAAAAAACCTAACATTATCAAACTTCTTCACGAAAATGTTTAGTTTTCTTTGCATGAAAAAATATCATTTAAATCCACAAACAACATATTTGTAATCTGGGGCATATAAAGACTGGGACCAGAAAATAATTACTTTCTCTCCATTGAAACCCATTCATAGTTTTCGATCTCATAGCCAAAAACCAAATCAACCTTACTTGATCTTAGTTACATCTTATATTAGAAAGCATGAGACTCTACAGAACCCGATCTAAAGATCCGCATTAGAATATAAGTGAGAATAATTCCTCGCAAGTTCTTCACCCTCATAGCACTAACGTCATTCCATCAGGCTCCTACCGGTCCGAGAGCTTTCATTTATCGCTCTCTAGTGGCCGGAAACCATGTACTACATATAAATCACAGGCCCGAAAATGCATCTGCACTCTTGGAAATATTCATACAGAAGGGCATAATCAAACCACTACAAATAATCACGAATAATGAATTCATGCCAATTTCTGTTATGTTTCTTAAATACGCAAAAAATATAAAACATACACCAGTTTAGAAATTATAATATATTTATTACCACACCATATCCACATACGTTCAAGTCAGATACCTAATACAGTTCAACAAAGCCAGCCGGCCACCACCTCAACCCCAGGAACAGTTCACACAGACAATGACTGACGGTTCACAGTGACGTCACAGTAAAAGTCAATCTGAGCGGCATGCCAGAATGACTTGTAGCTGGTTGCATATTCATGTAAAACTGTTGCATAATTACGCACTGTGCAAACAAGACCTTCAAAACTTTGGCAACACACAAAAGACCGGACATAAAACCCCATTGTTCAGGATCACAATGTTTTGAAACATTGTTTGTGCATATGTCTCAACTGCTTCTAACTTGTTTATGGAAACCAGGGCAACCGAGGCTGCCCCCGCATAAAGATGGCAGAATTATGGTAATCCTCCATGACAATAGACTCCTGTTTAAAGAGAACATCAGTGAAGGCAGACTCTGTGGAAGACGAATGGCACAACACACCTATATGCTGGCCAGGCCGACAGACGTATTACACAGCCCATTTCACACAGATTCATCGATCCACAGAACAAAAGAAATCACTGCTGCAGGTACGACTACAGAGTTGTAAAGAGGGCGCAGAAAAAGGCAAGAAAGCAAGAATGTGAAATGTAACAAAAAAAATCCTCTCTGCTCCTCCCATTGGGAGGTCTTCCTACAGCTGTGATTGACAGGCCAGGTAGATCTCCAGACCAATCAGCGAAGAGATGTCTTCATTGGTCAGGCGCTCAGCCAACCAAAACAGATCTTCTCACAGAGCGTTTCACTCGTTATCAGCTGACGGTTACGTCCTTTGTACAAAATAGATTCATGTTGCACTTTTTAAAACATCACCTATAGCACCTTTATTACACAGGACATACCTAGACAAAGCTGAAGGGACCTTTAGGGTCTGTACCATCCAGAACAGACAATAGTGTTTACCTCACGGTTCACAATTCATCGTTCCCCCAACTTTATGCGTCAGGTTCATCTTACGACACAAAACCAATGGAAAGCTTATCTGAGACACCAGAGATAAATTAAATAGTCAGTGAGAGAAATGGTTCAACCTTGTTCACGCAGCTTTCGCTCGGGTTGAAATATTTCAACCGAACTGAATTTCGCTTGATGCTGAGTCACTCGTGAAAAGTTTGCTCACACAGGTAACGCAAGGCGAATATTCGCACCTTTAGAGTTTAAAAACGGAAACACAACCAACAGATGTAAAATGATAGTTGTACTATATTCAATGATGTTTACACTTATAAGTGGGCTACACTAAACTCGGATTAAACATTTTTTAAACCACTGCCTCTTTTCAGATAGGCTGCACATGATTCTAAGTATGAAAATAGATAAGATGACTTTCTAAACATTTCATTACAAAAACATGTAAACATTTAAAAGGTAGGGCTTGTGTGTTGGCAATTATGTGTGCATGAGGCTGTCAAAAAAGAAATCTGTTAAAAAAAAAGTATTTTTAGAAAGCTAAAAAGCACAATTCTTACATATTTACATAACAATTAAAACAAAAATTTAAAAACGTACACAGAGACGAATAAACGGTTCAGCAGCACAGTTCACATGATGAAGAGGAATGTTCAGGCCGGCCAATCAGAGTGCTCGCTCCGCCGCCTGCCCGGGGTGTGCTCTGTGCTGTGCTTCTCTTCTGGAGGTCAACAGAGACGGCAGGTTGACCTTCGACCTTGATAGTTCAAGACCAAGGGGAGAACGAGGTTGACTGTCAACTGTGCTTTAGAGATAAAGTTTCATTTGATACGAACTGTGTTTCAGGAACGGAATTAAAAGAAGAGATAAACCATCACCATGGTTAGCAAAAATAATAAAAATCTTTATCCAAAAATTAAAAAATAAAAGTAAACATTTGTGAGTGGTCTTCGAACCGGTCCATGAGGCAAGAAGGCTGAAAAATAATAATTTAGAAATATTTTTCTGATAAGCTCCCAGAAAAAAAAAAAGCAAGGAATGTAATTTGTCTTTGAAAAATAATTTCCGATTATCATACATCAATAAGCGGTCTTTCAAAAAGCCTCTTTGTTGCATTACCTGGCTACCACTCCAGACATGTCCAATCTTCATTGTGTCCATCACCACAAATATCCTCCTCTTCCTCAAAGAACATGGCTTCCTCTTCTTCCTCCGTCTGCTGGCCCTTCAGCCACGAGTTCTGAACCGCAGGAAGAGCAGAGAAAGCAGTCAGTTAAAACCAGTAAGAACCGAAATAACACGAGTGATGAGAGTTCATCAACGTCCAATTGCAACAGAATATACGAAGGACTTTGAGCCTATTTTATCGTTCAGCGGACGTTGTTATCCAAAGCGACGTTGACTTCTTTCAGATGCATTCCGATAAAGAGCAGGTCTGGGTTCTGGGGTGCCTTGCGTCAAGGGGGCCTACCGGGTTAGGGTTAGGCTACGGACATAGGGGAATCAGACCGGGAACCTTTGATCGGCAGGGACTCAAACCTCTTGGATCACTCGGCTATCCCGACATGAACTAGGCCGTTTGGTCGATGCTTTTATCCCAAGTGTGGCTAGAGTTTATCCGATTCCGATACCGGTATCGGAAATTACTCCGATACTGCCGAAAATACAGCACTGGGTATCGGTCAGTACGCAAGTCAATGCGCCGACCCGATACCATCAGGTGACTCGTTTACTACACAGGGAACATCACAAACACTACGGTGCTATGATACGTTCGTTAATGGTGGCAAAGTCGGAATGAGAAACGCGTCATTTCCGACAACGTGTGTTCGAGCTACCAAGCCGTAAAAAAAATTTATGCTCCCGCTAAGCTACAAGAATACAAATTATTATATTATTATAATTAGAGATTCTAAATGTAGATGATCGAGTGAACAGTAGGTGAACCGACTCTACATTGCCGTCGTAAGAGAACCCTTCAGTAAGAACAAGTGCTATAAGTAGTTACAATGCTAGATGCTGTATCGGTATATACTTCGGTATCGGCCCGATACTCAAGTCAGGTATCGGGAAGGGAAAGAATTGTATCGGAACATCTCTAAGTATGGCCGAGTGTTTTCACTCAGGATAAATCCGGTAGGCCGACCGCACACGTGGGGGTTCGGACCCTCACCCTTTCACCGGCCAGGAGTCGCCCACCCTAACCGCGCGGCCACCCACCTGTCTGTCTTTACAGCCGCTGTCGCGGGGCGAGCCGGGGTAGGGGCCGTTGCGGGCCCCCGCGGCCAGGTCCAGCACCACCTCGTCCTGGTGCATGGGCAGGGGGGCCCCGCCGCGCTCCTGGAGGGCCAGCACCAGCACCGTCATGTTGTCTGCCCGCAGCATCCTCTGCTTCCAGAACACCAGCGCCGTGCGGCCCAGCCGCGCCGCGCACGACTGGCCCCTGGGGCCCTGGGGGGCACCAGCGCTACGGTTAGCTCGCTACAGGAAGCTCGCTACGGTTAGCTCGCTACAGGAAGCTCGCTACGGTTAGCTCGCTACAGGAAGCTCGCTACGGTTAGCACGCTACAGGAAGCTCGCTACGGTTAGCTCGCTGCAGGAAGCTCACTACGGTTAGCTCGCTACAGTTAGCTTGCTACAGCCTCGTCGCGCACAGCTGGCCCCTGGGGCCATGGGACACCAGCGCTACAGTTAGCTCGCTAAAGTTAGCTTGCTAAAGGTAGCCCGTTACTTAGCACGTTATTTAGCTTGTTAGAGTTAGCACGTTATTTAGCTTGTTAGAGTTAGCTCGTCACAGCGGCATGGCTCACGACTGGCCCCTACGGCCCTGCGCCGCGGGGACACCAGCGGTACAGTTAGCTCCTTACAGTTAGCTCCATACAGTTAGCCTCTTACAATTAGCTCCTTACAGTTAGCTCACTACAGAAAGCTCACTAAAGAAAGCTCACTACAGTTAGCTCCATACAGTTAGCTCCATACAGTTAGCTCCTTACAGTTAGCTCCTTACAGTTAGCTCCTTACATTTAGCTCCTTACAGTTAGCTCACTACAGTAAGCTCACTACAGTAAGCTCACTTCAGTAAGCTTGTTACAGTTAGCTCGTTACCGTTAGCTTGCTACCGTTAGCTTGTGAGTTAGCTCATCAGTTCGCCTGTTAGTTAGCTCATTAGTTGGCATTTTACATTTTTTAACTTGTTGCAGCTGTATCTCGGATGAAGCCAGCAGTAATTCTGCCACTCGCTGAATGGCGCTAACACTGTCGTCCAGCTGGATAGAATGAACCACAGTAACCCGTATGGATCGGCCGCGTGAGACAGAAACACGACGAGCGAGACGGAGAGAGGGCACGCACCACCATCTTGTCGTGGCTGTAGCACATGTTGACGGCGTCCTTGGGGGACATCATGTTCCACAGGCCGTCGCTGCCCAGGATGACGTAGCGGTGGCGCGCGGGGTCAAGGGTCACCACGGCCGTGTCGGGCTCGGGGGAGACCACGAACTCCCCGCTGTAGAAGTCGTAGCTCCAGAGGTCTCCTTGACAACCGGGACGAGAGGGAGGGGGGATAGTCCGTCAGTGAGTCTGTTACAGTTAGCTTGTTACAGTTAGCCCGTTACAGTTAGCCCGTTACAGTTAGCTTGTAACAGTTAGCCCGTTACAGTTAGCCCGTTACAGTTAGCCCGTTACAGTTAGCCCGTTACAGTTAGCCCGTTACAGTTAGCCCGTTTCAGTTAGCCCGTTTCAGTTAGCCCGTTAATGTCGTTTCTTTCTTCTGACGAATGTACTTATTTTAAGTCGCTTGGATAAAAGCCTCTGCCAAATGCCCCTGAATGTAAATGTAAATGTGGATTTCTACATGACCCTGCCCACCCCAGACAGCGGTTAAGGGTCAAGGGTCAGCACTGAAGAGGGAGAGGAGTCTGGTTTTACCGAGGGCCCGGGCGACCGCTAGGAAGGGGATCTGGTCTATGACCGTACTCCGGCGGACCGGCCCGTTGTGGGTCAGCCGGGGCCTCTTCCACACGACCCGGTTCACCCCCGACTTCTTCATCACACTAGAGACACACAAACGGCTCGTCACAAACAATAATCTCACCCAACACAAGGCTAGGGGCGACCAGGAAGACTCCATGACTGTAACACCATCCCTGACCGACCACCACATGCACAGAACTGGGTCAGCCAAACCGGTTCAAACCAGCGCGGTACATGTCCAGTCATCATCAACAGCTGAAACTAATCACGATGTCCTCCTCGCTACTCCTGAGTGTGGAGGTGTCCCCGAGCGAGACGCCTCACCCGGACTGCTCCCGACCAGCCGGCTGTCGCCCTGCGGGGCCGACTCCGCCGCGGGTGAACGTGAGGCAGTGGTGTAAAGCGCTTCGAGTGGCCGCCGGTTAGAAAGGCGTTGTATGAAGGTTCACCATTTACCCACAGGACCAGACATGAAGCACCGCGTGCACGCCTCACCTGCCCCCCAGCCTCTCGATCCGTTCCCTCTCCTCCGGCACCTCCGGCTTGTGATCCTGCGTCACCTCCAGCGCCTTCAGCCGGACGTCCGAGTCCTCGTCCCTCTCCCCCACCACCACCGCCGAGTCGCCCACGTGCGCCACGTACATCTGGGTGCCCCGGATCACCACCACGCTGGCCGTGGTTCCCGAGGTGCTGGGCAGGCCCGTGGGGGTCTTGGGCCACTCCGCTGGGGACGGGGGACGGGGACGGGGACAAGAGACCGGGCGAGAGGGGTACGGGGGACGATTGGATTAGAAATGGATTAGTCATGACCCCCCCCACACGCCTACACTTTAAAACAAACACTGTGTGTTGTACGTCCTGGCACTTAATGTACGCACTTATTGTATGTTATGCGTCCTTGCACTTGAAAACAGTACTTAGAATCTTATCCTAGCTATCTTTGTTGTGTACGGGCAATGGGTTAACCTAGTGATCGTTAGTGCTCGGCACTTGGTTCTAGGAACAGCCTTACCGTACCGACAGAGATATATCGTTGTTTCTCTTTCTTTGGACAAATGAACTCATTGTAAGTCACTTTGGATAAAAGCGTTTGCTGAATGTAAACGTGAAAAATGGTCAATAGTTGATCCAGCACTCCTATTGGGTCAGTCAGAGCGATACTCGCGGCTCATATCGTCACTGCGGACCCTTTCCTCCGAGGGGTTGTGATGTCATAAAGGGGGCGGGTAGGGGTCTGACTCTAGGACGATTAAGGTAAGGCGGCAGACATCGGGGCTCGAACCCGGAACCTTCCAGCCGAGTCTTACAAACTAACCTCAAGACCGTACTCCACCTCCGGCCTAATGAAGCAAGTGGAACAACAGGTAGTAAGAGACATGGAGGGGATGGATCTTCACGGAGAAGAACCATCCTCTCTGTGTGTATATTATCTTAGATGTCCATGAGTCACTCTGTATCATTGCGGCCCCGTGCTGATTCATTGTTCTGACCCTTCTCCTATGGAGGGTCGAGCCATGGGGGCGGTTTTGGACGGACCTTCCTCCTCGCACGGGTCGTTCCTCATGGTGAGGAATGCGCCGTGACTCCCACAGGGCGAGTGCTACACTTCTCCTGTGGGTGCGAGCTCGGCTTGCGACCCACTCCCCTGTTAGATAACTAACATGTGCAGGGATAACACAACACCTATGTTTCAAACAAACTATGAGCCTTACCTCCGCAAATGGTCAATGGACTGCATTTCTACAGCACTTTCCTAAACAGTGACCACTCAAACGCCTTTACAATAATGCCTCAGATTCGCACGTTCAAACACCGACCAGCCACACAAGGCGACCACCAGGCCGTCGGGAGCTGTGTCTTGCTCAGGGACACCCCGACACTCAGCTAGGAGGAGCCGGGGTTCTGACTGGCAACCTTCTGTTCACCAGCCAACCCGCCCTACCTCCTGATCCTAATGCCGCCCCACACAGAAACGCGCTCTTACGCACACAGATCTCCTTGCGGACTTACGCAGTTTTTTCCACATGGCGTGGTGGCAGGCGATGAATCCTCTACGTAGGGCGGCGCACACCTCCTCGTTTTCCCGGGACCAGAAGCCCCTCTGGGTCCTCAGGAGGTCCCAGAGGTGGTCCCGGGCGAAGTGCGCTGCCTCCCGGCCCCCGTGGCCGTCAAACACCGCGAAAAACGCCACGGACCGGCTCGTGTGGACCGTGGTGTGTGCGGTGCCCCCCGTGGAGGGGGTCTCAGGTCCCTGGCCCCCAATGGAGGTGTTCTCCACCCACACGGTGGACTCCGGCCCAAGGGGCGTTTGCGCGGATTGCGGAGAAGTCCGGTGTGGTGGAGCTGCTGCCGTGGGCTTCTTCCCACCTCCTTCTCCACCTTCCTGCTCCTCTGGTTCATGGTCCTGCACTACCGGGTCCCCAACGGTCCGGGACCCTGGGGGGTCCTCGCCGATCCCGGACCCCGGGGGGTCCTCCCCACCCCGAGACCCGGGGGGCTCCTCCGGTTCGACCCTCACCTGGAACACGTCCTCCATGTAGCGCCTCCCGCCCCGGGCGGAGAAGGCGCTGATGCGGAACGCGATGTCCTCCTCCATGCTAGTTCGGATGATAAATATGATTTTATATTAATAAATATGTTCCTTATGTTTCTAATTTGAACCGGTTTGTTTTGCCGCGACGCGTCCTTCCGTCCCTTTTTGTTTATCTTCCTCCGGCGCGGGTCGTGATGACGTCAGGACGTACGGACTTACGTGATCACGTAGGTTGGAGGGGAGACGCGTCACGTCATCCCGTCTATTGCGCCAATCAGGCACAATAATATATTCTATAAATATAACATTACATTGTATCGATTGTTTTACTGTTAGTATAAATTGCAGTATTCAGAAGAGATGACGACATTTGGGATTACAAATTAAAATGAATGCTGTGTAATATTATAATGATAATGTGAAGAACCTCATTCAAATAAAACACACAGGCAGCCCTTAAATCAAAATTAAATAAAATACAAACAATTTCACACGTATAGAACAGCCACAACACCATCTCCATCATCAACACATCGATGTGTGAGCAGAATGGAGAGTTGATGGAGCAGACCCTCTTCATGTTTCTGATGACAAAACATCTTTCACACAGGATTGACTTTCCAAGGGCAGGCTGTCTATGGCCTGACTCAAGGAGGTACTGTTCCTGGAAGTGCATGTAAGCCCCTTTACATCAGGTTTCAGTACCTATACACAGACCTCTAAGTTGGAAGTGTTGTCATAGTGAGCACACTTCAATTCAATCAACTAAAGTTTCGATGGACCCTCAAAGAGATCGGTATGACCACAAAGAGGTCTGCTGCCACTCAGAACATGACACGCCTGTCAGTAACTGAATTAGATGGGAGATTGTACAACTCTCTCAACCTATCTCTCTCTCTCTATCTCTCTCTCTCTCTGTATCTCTGTATCTCGCTGTCTATCTCTCTCTCCCTCTCTCTCTCTCGCTACCTCTCTCACTACCTCTCTCGCTCTCTCTCTCTCTCTCTCTCTCTCCCCCCCTCCCTCTACCTGTCCCTAGTGAACAGTGAGCCATCCCCCCCCCCCCCCCTCCTGTCTCGCCCCTCTCTGTCATTCCACCACAGAGGAGGGGAAGTGATTTCCATGTAAATGTTATCTGTAAGTGTGGAGCCATCTCCAAGTCAATCTGTCCCTCTGCCTCCTTTGAATTCCCACAAAATGAATTCCTGAAGATGGGAGAGAGATTACCGCCGTCAGCCAATCACATGTTGATTGCATTCTCCCACACACACACCCCGAGTCAGCCATGCATGCATAAGGAAGGGGACTTTGCCGGTTGCCACGACGACCGTGCCGTTACTCCTTAAGCCCGTGGATGTATGATCAGAACTTCGGCCAAGCGTGACGATCGGGAATAACGTCCTCCGTCGCATCCTCGATCTCACACACCCACTGGGCCACGGCTCAGATCCATCAGTCATTGATGGGCGAGTGAATGAACGACTTGAAGTGTTTAGTGAGCACATTCATGTAGCCCTGCTCACCCCTTCACCTTCTGGTGACCTCTGAACTCTCAAGACACCCCACATGTCCCTGATGAAGAACTGAGCTACACGAAGTCTGTGGTAAAACATCTCCAATAACTTTGTCTTCTTTTAGCACTAAATAGATTCAATGTAGTGTCAATGTAATTGGCTGTTTGTAATAGATTATCTTCATCCAACTAAATGCTGTTCCCACTATCAGGCGTGTTTACCGATAATACGCCTCAGATGGAATATTTTCATGTTGTCATGGTTATCCACCGCTGTATTTGGTCATTAATGAAGTGATTTTTATCGAGCCATCGGGTAAATAATATAACTGGTGGTGCGTGTGTGTGTGCATTTGTGTGTCTGTGTGTGTGTGTGTGTTTGTGTGTGTGTGTGTGTGTGTGTGTGTGTGTGTGTGTGTGTGTGTGTGTGTGTGGGTGTCTGTGTGTGTGTGTGTGTGTGTATATGTGTGTGTGTTTGCGTGTGTGGGTCTGTGTGTGTGTTTGTGGGTGTGGGTGGGTGTTTTTGTGTGGAGGTGGCGGTGGTTGTAGTGGAAGGGGGTTGGAGGGTTGGGGGTGGCTGGTAGCTACTGTATATTTATAAAGTAAGAAAAATATGTGCAGTGCCTCTTCAATTAAATTGGCCGACTTATTATGCTGGTTCTTTTCTGTGTAGACCTACTGAGGTGCTACACACACGCACACACATAGACACACGCACACACACACACACACACACACACACACACGCTCATACACACCCGCACCGCACGCACACACACTCAAAATATAAATTAAACATTCTTCTAACAGCAAGAATATTCTATGAATTAAATTATTCTTCTTAGTCCTACAAGGGCAGACCCATAAACACACGTGAATCAAAAGTTTAATCGGTTAGCGTGAGGTGTGTGCGCGTTGGGGAGGAACTGAAGAATAGCACTAGTAGAGAATAGTAAACCGTGGACCGGGAGCGGGAGATTGCACCAGAGATTGGCGCGTGTATTGATTGGTATGCGCTGCCGTACCTGCAGCAGTCCGCTCGTCTGTGGAGAACACAGCCGGGCTCCAGGTATGAAGACCATCTCCTGGCGTCGGTGCAGCCCCCCCTTCAGAAGACCACTGCATGAGGGTCTTTGTGTCTCACTCTGTTAGACCCGGGCTACCTGAGACGATTTACAACACACGTGGTGTAGGGATTGTGATTTACGAGAATGCAGAACCAGCTGTAGGAGCCAACGGTAAGAACTCCGTGAGTGCATGCGATTATTTAAGTTTCATCTCATTCTCCGGGTGTATTTTGAGTCATCGGTGATGAAAAAGCTTCTGTTTCTTGGTGATACGTTAGATCCAGTGATATCAGATGATCTGCAGGCTGAGAGTGTCCCTGAGAGAGACACTTTCTGTCTGTCACTCAAGACCCAAGTGGACGGCCGGCGATGTTAAGAATTCTTAATTGTTTATATTGAATGCCTCAATATTAAAACTGATAAAACATTTATTGATTAACAATTGCCAGAATTAAAACAATAAAATGTGCTAACATCGATCTATTGTTGAGTTTATCCCTTGAGCTCAACGCCGTAGGGTGATCGATTGATGATTGACGTTGGTATATATTTATTTTTTCTCCTAACAGAATATACTATTACCTGTGTAGAATCACGCCACGCTGTGTGTGTGCGTGTGTTTGTTTGTTTACCTGTGTTTGTGTGTCTGTGTTTATTTACCTGTGTTTGTGCGTGTGTTTCTGGTGTGTGTTAACCTGTGTGTTTGTGTGTGTGTGTGTGTGTGTGTGCGTGTGTGTGTGTATGTGTGAGAGAGAGAGAGTGTGTGTGTGTGTGTTTGCGTGTGTGTGTGTGTGTGTGTGTGTGTGTGTGTGTGTGTGTGTGTGTGTGTGTGTTCATTTGTGTTTGTTTTGGACTTCATTCCTGTCTCTCATCTCTCCCAAACCTCCTCTGCCAGAGATCCCCCCTGTGGTGGGCTGAGTTAGAAAGTCAATCAAACGCACTTCCTGTGTGCCACGCACACACACACACACACACACACACACACACACACACACACACACACACACACACACACACACACACACACACTCACACACACACACACACACACACACACACACACACACACACACACACACACACACACGCACACGCACACGCACACACATACACACGCACACACACACACACACTGCTGAGAGCTAACCCTGATAAAACACATCATACACCCTCAGATGGATTGTCATGTCCGCATGAATTTAACAAAAGGTGGCAGACAACGAGGGAAAAGAAATACGTTTCTAAACAAATAAAAAAACCAATGACACAGAATATTTACAGAGTGTGCAGAATCAATACAGCGTGTAGAGATGCTGTACAGCTGCACACACTTAAATGTAAAGTGGCAAGTGTGCAACAGAGCTGGATCTGTGTGTGTGTGTGTATGTGCGTGTGGGTGTATTTGTGTTTGTATGTGTATGTGTGTGTGTGTGTGTGTGTGTAGATGTATGGCCGTGTGTGTCTGCGTGTGCGTGTGTATGTGTGCGTGTGTGTCTGCACGTGTTCGTATGTGTGTCTGTGTGCGTGTGTGCGTGTGTGTGTGTGTGTGTGTGTGTGTGCGTGTGTGTCCCGGTGAGTTTGAGGAATGAAATCGCACAATAACATCGAACGGGGGTGAACCCTTTGCATCTCGGAAAATAAAAGTCCCCCGTTCCTCCTCATCGATCTCCCGCTCCAGCAGAGCAGAGCCTCGTCCGCGGCGGGTCTTATTAATAACGGGGCCGTCGCGGTGCCAGCGGGGAGACGGCCCCCGTTGGCCCAGGGACCGAGGGCCCCTGAGAGACGCAGGACTCAGAGGGTCGAAGGAGGAGCAGAACCGCCGGTTCTCCTCACACCCTGCAGAACACTCACCGCCAGCACCCTGAAATACTGCAGGACCCTCTCTCTCTCTCTCTCGCTGTCTCTCTCTCGCTCTCTCTCTCTCTCTCTCTCTCTCTCTCTCTCTCGCTATCTCTCTCTCGCTGTCTCTCTCTCTCTCGCTCTCTCTCTCTCGCTCTCTCTCTCTCGCTCTCTCTCTCTCTCTCTCTCTCTCTCTCTCTCTCTGTCTCTGTCTCTGTCTCTCACTCTCTCTCTATACGCATAAGTCAATGAGTGTTCTCCACTGAGTGTGTTGTACACGGACTCACACACAAACATGCACGCACACGCACATACACACACACACACACACACACACACACACACACACACACACACACACGTGCACGCACGCGCAATCACACGGGGTTGTGGCATCTTTCATCCTGCTGAAGACATTGGGGATCGAACCCAGATCCTTTTTGCTGGGTCGAACACCCTGCAGTCTAAATACCTAATGAGCAGAGTAGCCTACTAAAATCAGCATTATTCTGCCAATACGATACAGTCCCTGAAACCAACGACCACTACAAACACCAGTATCTCTGTGTGTCTAGAATATGAAGTGGATGTGTGCTCCGAATCCCCAACTGTATTTTCAAGCATTTCTTACATTGTGTCCGAATCAATTTTCACCAAGCGCCTCCCTTCTCTCTCCTCGGCGCATTATTCATATCTTCCTCTGAACCATTACTTTTAGGATCCGCGATGACATCACTAGTGGCCGCTCTACTTATGATCATCCTGCTCGGCCTACACCCGACGCAGCCGGTGAAATACCCAGGTTAAACACCATTCTCTGCACCACTCTCAAACAATAATAGCCTGCTTATAATCCTTATAATGCAACGTGTCTTAGTTTGATCCCTTGCCGTTGTGTTCTTCCGTGAGAACCTTGGGTAGACCTAAGTCAAGTTTGCCTGTACGTAATGTTCGGTTGGTTTGGGGCGCCATCTGGTGGCGACTGTTTAAACAACACCCATCCAATCCGCTCTGATTTTTCTACCACAAAATATACTGAAAGCGACGTATGTTGATATTGTCTATGGACACATACAATTTAATGAAAATGAAAATATAAACACTGATGACTTGTTCCATCGGACAGTGTATTTTACAACTCGATCCGGAACTGAATTATTTTCCAATTACTGTCGGATTCAATAAACGTAATTTTGCTTTATGAGCGCTCTGGCTCCCTCTGTTGCATTTGAACGGCATCGATCTGTCCATAACTTTTTTGCAAATGTCAGGAACACAATAGCTGGTAAGGTTGCAGACCATGATGTCAGTCCTGCTAAACCACGGTGTATGTCTGTGTGTTACAGACAGAGACTGGAGCCCGGTCACGTCTGGCCCTACTTACTGGGAGGGCAACACCAGTGGATACACAGGTGAGTGGCAGTATGGGTGATAATGGTCGTGGTGGCCAGTGTGTTCGACTCCCAGCCAAAGGCACTGGGTTCGATCCCCCATTGTTCCCAGTCTACCTGTAGGCCCTCATTTGGTGTCCCCCCTAGAAACAACCGGTAAAATAGGGCCCTTAAAGGTTAATAAAAAGTTAAACAGCAAATACACAAAACATACACAATACACAAAATCAATTCCATGGCAAACCCCAGTTCAGCCGAATTCCTTATCTGCTGACACCTCGGTGAATAATGCACGTCAGCACACACGGCGAAGGCTCCGTCCCAAACCCGGTGCAATTTAATCCCCGCTCCGTTCTGCTGACAGAATACCGGCTGGCCCGTAATCCAGGAGAACTGGAATGGAGCCGCTAAGCCAATTGAGCAGGGAGTTTGTCTGCTTATCTCTGGGCGGCTCGGCGAGAATTACCGCAACACTCACAGATCACAGGGGTCCTGATGAAACGTAACAAGATTCCCCGCGCAAAATGGAGTCTGGGGGGGAAAGGAATAAAAAACATAAAAGCAGAAAATGGAATGAACTGGTTCCCCCCCCACCACACACACACACACACACACACAGAGGGGCCCCAGAATCTCTTCCAAGGCTCCAAATGAGAGGGGCCCTGTTGGTCTCGCTTTATCACCGACCCCGAGATGAAAGACTCACTGGTGGTTGCTTTTCTTTTCTCAGAATACAAAGCCCGGGGTTTTTATTTTATTTCTTTGCTTTGATTACGAAACGTTCTTTCCCTTCCTGCTGTGAACATGGACGCGGGGGAAGGGGGGGGGAGGGAGGGGGGGAGGAGGGAGGGAGAGACTGGAGGTAGAGGGGAGGAGGGATGGGAGTGAAGGGAGGGGGAGAGAGAAGGAAGGAGAGAGTGAAGGGAGGAGAGAGTGGAAGTGGGAGGGAGGAGGGATGGGAGTGAAGGGGGGGGAGGGAAGGGAGGGGGGGAGGAGGGAAGGGAGTGAAGGGAGGGAGGAGGGAAGGGAGGGGGGGAGGAGGGAAGGGGGGGAGGAGGGATGGGAGTGAAGGGAGGGGGGGGAGGGAAGGGAGGGGGGGAGGAGGGATGGGAGTGAAGGGAGGGGGAGGAGGACAGATGGGAGGGAGCCGTGGCAGACAGTGGTAGCGGCTGTCATTGTGCAGGAAAAGACAAGGAGATGAAAGAGGAGTAACCTATGAGGCCAGGTGGGGGGGCACGGAGGGAGGGGGGGGGGGGGTGGCCATCTTGTTGTTGTGAACGGTGGAGACATGGCGAGGGGTTGTCTGATCGCTCCAGACGATGTCAGAGAGGGAGAGAGCGGGAACGGCCTTGACTGGGAGCTAGGAGGAGAGAGGAGGGGGGAGGACCTTGGGGGGTCAACAACATGGTTGTCATGGATACGGGAGGAGAGCAGAAGACATCTTAGCAGGAGTTACAGAACATGTCCGAAGAAGGGGGGGGGGGGGTATTACCGTAGAGACCAAAGAGAGGGAAGGAGTGTGTTCACACATCACACACACACACTTTTTCAACCATTCATTATTCATGTATTGGTTGTGTTGGTCAGGCCAGAATAATGATGTTGGTTAGTGTGTACCCTGCTGAAAGGTTGTGGGTTTGAACCCCAACAGCGTCCTTGAGCATGATGGCTGAACCCCCTAAAGCTGCTGTGTGTCTACGAAACACTGTCGGTCGTTCTGGATAAAACGGCAAATGTTCAATCAACAATGATCTGCTTCTCACAACATGCTGGTAACACTTCAAAATAAGGGAATTATTTAACACATTAACAATTGTTAATGCTGTAAAAAGCGTTATCTAACAGTGAATTCACAGTTAACTAATAACTAAAACTAATCCAGTGATAATTTACTAATTGTGTTATGAATTCATCGTAATCCTGACCCAGATCCACAAACCTAACCCTATGCTAATGCTATATAGTATTGTTTATTCCTGCAGCAACAAATTAGCATTCATTGTTAATTAATAAACCCAGATTACAAAGCGTCACACGAGGCTGACTCTGACTCCTGAACTCAAGCGATTCACTGAATTCAGACTACATGTGGGGAGGTGTGGTTTCCTGCGAGGCAGAATAAAGCAGGGAACAGAGATGAAACCAGAAAGGAGCAGTTTGGAGAGCAGAGAGTACCTGGGGTCGGTTCCCCCCCAGGCGGCCAATCACAGAGCACACAGCGAGATGAAAGGAGAAGCACGGCGGAGCTTTTCTCCTTTTTTTGATGTTTTTGTTCTTTTTTATTTTCCCCGTGTAAAATAACCCCCAAATCATCCAGCTGAGCTTCTGGAATGAAACAAGCAGTGAAATATTTAGAGATACACAGACACAAGGAGAGTCGAACGCTGCACAACATTGCTTTTAAAAATGCTTTTCTGGTGTGGAATGTTCTACATAAATGAAACAACTGCTGCTTCTCATTTAGTGTAGAAAGATATGTTTCTGTGGTTTTCATTTTGTATCTTTTTACTGTGATGTTGCTTCTTTTCACTGTCATCATCCTGCTGTGAAATCAAACTTTTCCATCTGGGACTTTTGTTTTATAACTGAAAACATACATAATGTTTTAATTACTGCCCACATGATGTGTTTTGTTGGCCATTCCCAGACATCATCCACACACTCAGTGCTTTACATTCAGTATCTTCGCTCTTTGGTCTTTTCTACGGCGGTCGACATCAACATGCAGGACCTTCCGTCATTCAGTAGAGCTGGCTTTAGTAACGATCTTCAGCAGTGTCTGGTTCGACCACGGAGCAGGCAGCGTTCTCAAGCCTGCCTCTTTGCAGTAGGAGGGCGAGGAGGGCTGGATGTTAGAGGTTGCGTTGGTTCGGAATCGAACCCAGTGCCTTATCGCTAGATGAACCACAATGGGCTCTGCAGGCTGTCCTAGGAGGGAGATGTTTGAGGAGGAACGAGCTGCAGGGTCTCTGAGACCAATGGCATCACTAAACCATCTCTGCCCTATCCCCCCGTCTAATTGATAAGACCATGTTTATTCCTTTTATTATTTATTAATTCAGCAGATACATTTATTCAAAGAAGTTAAAGTGAACGGATCTTAAACATGTGATTCCACTGGTGGTAGGGGTCAAAAGGTCACTTGAACGAGGACGCCTTTGGGTTAGTCAGTCGACTTTTGGGTTCAAACCAACCACTGTTGGTTTGAAGAGGCAGAGAACACCTCAACTATTCCGCCCGAGATACGATATCATATTTATTTTAAATCTAGGAAAGGAAGATCCAAGGTGTAAATATTGTACTACAAAGATTTTATAGAATATATTTTTTGTATTACATTTTCTCCGTCTCTGTATTTCCTCACCACTGCCAGTAGAGGGTGACATCGAGCTGGTGCAAAAACCGCGTCCGTTCAACAGCAAACCGATGACTGACAACACAGAAAGAAATTGTTGAGCTTTGTCCTTATTTATTAGGTATTCACTGAGTATCTGTGGATACCTATAGTTATAAATGAATGTTATTCTGCATTAGCCTCTTTATTACTTAATAATGAAGATAGGTTATAAGGCAAGTAAAGTGAAGATTATTTATGAGGCAAGAAGTGTATCTAGAAACGTGCATTATCGGGTCTCCTTTAAAGAGACTTGTGAGGTTTGAAATGAAGCCGTTATAAAAGGTTAGGTTTGCAAACTGAAGCAGTGGAAACCACATTCTCGATTCTGTTCATTTCCAATGAAAAATCGAATCAGCACCAAAAGAATCCAAACACCAAAACATGCGCAAAGGTCAATTCGGCTAATTGCCCTTCAGCCTCATGATGAAGTTGAACCCTCAGAATCACGAAAGCGTTCCTGCTTGTGTTGAAACAATCAGATGATCTGGTCCGCGGGTTTTTCTTTCTGTGAATGAACCATGCGTAAAACGAACTCATCCTCCAACCAGAGGAGCGTCTGACTGGATGGAGAGCAGAGAGAGAGAGAGAGCGAGAGAGAGAGAGAGAGAGAGAGAGAGAGAGAGAGAGAGAGAGAGAGAGAGAGAGAGAGAGAAATACTATCACACATGCTCTCCCCCAACCAGCGCTCCCTCCCTCCCTCCATCTCCCCCTCTCTTCGCGCTCACAGAGGAGAGCTCAACTCTCACTACACACTGGTGCTAGCGGTGGGAACTGGACTACCGCCTCGGATGCTCCGTTAACTTGTCCCGGATTGAGTGTGAGGACGACCCTCAGCCCACTCGACCCCCTGCTGAGGTCGGAGCGCCGAAGGATTCCGCCTGGTTTGCGGGAGACGAAGTTTTGACCGCCGCGTAATCCCCGGGAACGGGACAGCCCGTGTGAAGGTATACGCGCTGAACGGGTGTGAACGGGAACTTAACTGCCAAGTCAGCTGAAGAACCAGATAGTTTGAGGCTGTGTGATTCATTTCAGTCTGGGTGGACTGGTGTGAGAGACTTGTTTCACTGGAGTGGGGTTGAAAACGGCGCGGAGGATTTGGATTGAGCGGAGGCCAAAACCACTTCGCATCAGACTGGGGACAAAACTGCTTTCACACCGGACTGGGGACAAAACCAGGTGCCGCCGGACTGGGGACATCTACCACTCTTCTCCCGGCTCCCCACCGCTCCGGGATGATGCGTCGGGGGCTCCTCGGAGTCTCCCACCTTCTGGCGTTCCTTCACATCTGTTCAGGTACGAGTTGCTTTGAAAAGACGCGCATCCACACCTCTGACGGTGAACCGCCGTGTTAACGTCTATTGCCGATTAATGTGATGGAAACACTTTTTCACCAAAAGGTGAAGATGAACCGGGCTGAAAGAGAGATAGAAGGGCCCCTGAGCCAGCGTGGCCCCTGTTGCTGTCCATGCGGCTGGCGTCCCGCGGTGTTTTGACAGCTGTAACCTAACGCTGGTCCTGATTGTCCACTTATTGGGCTATCAGTTACAACCCTGATTCTGTCCTGCACTCGACCAGGGTCAGCAACTGATGCCTCCAAACGCGTTGTTTTACAGCGATAAGACTTACTATTCTGCTGTGTGTGGAAGCGTGTGAAGATTGAGTTTGTATTCAGGCGCTTTGTGGGGACCTGTCTATCACGACTAATGGAAAGTTATGATTTAAAGCAAATTAAAATGCTTTACAAACAGCGCCGTTCTGAAAACAGCTACAAGTTTAGTTTAGATATCAACTAAACATGTCAGACATTAAATATTGGATTGCTCACTTGTGTGTGAAATTATGTATTGGACTAAATTGCATTTTTAACTCAAAAGCAAAATGGTCACAAAATATATTGGACAATTACTGTTGGTAATCCGCGTACAGGAGTATAACCACGGCATGGTGGGGGGTGGGGCGGGGGGGATGGTATTACATCTCATCATGTTTCCCCCCCAGAGCGAGAGCAGTTAGTGCTAATCCTAATTGTTCCTCAACATATCCATAACTGGGGGGCCAACAGGGAGGGGGAGGGAGGGAGGGAGGGCGAGAGGGGAGAGAGAGAGAGAGAGAGAGAGAGAGAGAGAGAGAGAGAGAGAGAGAGAGAGAGAGAGAGAGAGAGAGAGAGAGACATGGAGAAGGACAGAGCAGGCTATGTGATTAGTGGAGATCGTGGTTCCCTGTAGGAAAGGCTGGGCTGGCTCACAGTTTGGCAGCGACACACAGTTCCATGTCGTTGGGTTCTGTGAGGTGGTTCCTCTCTCCTCCTCCCTGGCAGAGCGGGTCCTGTGGCCGTGGGTTAGGGTTCGGTGAGGTGGTTCCATGGGTCTTGTAAGGCTTAGAGGGAAGCCACCAGGCTCGCGCTTCTCCACCACAAGAGAGTTCTGCCTCATACGTGTGTGTTGGGAGGTTAACGTGGACTGGAGCCTCAACCCTGTTCCTGCAGATATAAATTGCGGGAGTGTTGGCGCGTTGACCACTTCGCTCTGGAATGCGTTTTCCGATGGGAGGAACAACAACTCAATGGTCCAATTTTTTCACAGATTTACTGCAAGAAACTGAGAGGATGTGTTGCAGACATCCGATTTGTCGGCAGCACCGACCGGAATTAGGTAGTTCTCTCTTCTAATTGAGGTATTCGCTGAGCATAAGGTTCACCTTTACCTCCCGAGGCAGCTCCCATCAGTTCACACCACCAGACCGTGACCTGAACCGGGATTGTCCGTTTTGCTACGCGCATTGGATCACGGTATTATGGGCTGTGAATACCTGCACAATGTCAAACACAGCCAATGTCTTGCTACCTTCCCCTCATTACTCGACTGCAGAACGCACGAACATGAGCGCAGATTCCCCTGAGCAGCGCTCATCACTGCGTGTTTGTGGTATTAAGTAACGGAGCACGGTTACCCCAAACGCCATCGCACAACGGATGTTGCTTGATAGTAGGAACACGTCTGTGTGTGCAGGCAGCTGGCCGTGTTTAATCCCTCATTAAAACCACACCAGCTGTGAGTGAAGCCGGCGGTAGAAAGTTGTTTACCGTCTCACGTGGGGCAGTCGCTCCGCTCTGTGAACGGGGACAGCGCTTTGTTAGCAAGGTGATGTCACCGTGGGGACCGGGGTACGGTCGCCAGGGAAACAGAGGGAGACTCTGAAGGTCACCAAACAGAAGGACGGGGTCTTCAGAGGGGTCAGGGGCTTGGAAGTTGAGACCTGAAAGAGTCGATCGACTGGTCGCATGATGTCGTCCAAGCAGTAGCATGTGTCTGGGTTTAGCGGGCCAGGAGTGGAACAGAGAACCCCTTTTTAACTGCTAATTGCGGACACGACCTTGTCTCCTTCTGAAGGTCATGGGGTGATCTGTACACAGCATTCCTTTGGTTGTGTTCGCTTGGCCAGGTTTTGATTGAGGAGTTTAAATCAAGTGTTCGATATTGTTGGGAGGGTTTTGGGGGGGCAGTTAGGGGGGCACCCCTGGCCCACTTCTGGACACGCCCCTGAATCACACACAACCTCAACTGCCTGGAGTGCTAGACTGCCCAGGTGTTTGCACACTGCCCCAACAAACACCAACACCCAACTACACAACACTGCACCCAGTCAACATGTTCCCAGAGAACCAGCTCTGTCTGACAACAGGCTTGGCACGCTGGTCGATGTGGTGTTTAAAAGAGTTTATTGGGTTCTCCGTCTCCCTCGAATCCCTTTACTGGCCATTGTTTAAACGTTCCATTAGAGTGCAGAATTGTTCCCAGGGCTCCGATATGCATTTTAAAAGTTCAACTATTTGGACCTAATTCTGCTTATGGCTGCCAAGCTCTGCAAAGTGCTGACGATGGAAACTCAAAGTGGGTTCTAAAGCAGGGGGACCGGGTTTACTAGACCTGGGGGTTGGCCTCCTTACCTCCATAATAAGTACCTTACAGTATAACGCAGATCTACAATTGGGCAGCGTGTTGCTCAGGAGCTAGAGTGTGTTGGCTGGTAACCGGAAGGTTGCTAGTTCAATCCCTTAGCTGAGTGTTGACGTGTCCCTGAGCAAAAACAACTCACCCTCACTGCTCCCGACGAGGGTTGCCTTGCGTGGTTGACACCGCCGTCATGCACACATTTGTGTGTGAATGTCTGCATGAATGAGTGAATGTGAGGCAATACTGTAAAGCGCTTTGAGTGGCCTATGGTTAGAAACGTGCTGTATGAATGCAGTCCGTTTACAGTTGAGAGTGGAGGATGGACTTTTATTGAGTCGCTGGGGACTCCGTGTTGCTGACCTGAACCCTGTTAGTCGGTCCTCACTAAATGTTCTGCAGTCAACAGGTCAGGATATGAATGTAAGGGAGGGCTAGGAATCAGTGGTGTGTGGATACTGTTATAGAGTTGTGATGATTTCTGGTGAGAGTGATAGATGTGTTTTCGTGTGTCTGAATGTGTGTCTTTCTCAGGTATTGTTTTATGTTGTTTGTGTTATTTTGTATGTGTGTGGGGTTTTGTGTGTTTGTGTGCATTTGTTTGAATGTTGTGTTGCTTTTGTGCGATTCAGTTTGTTTGTGCGTTTCTATTTAGTGCTGTTTCCAGTGTTTTTGTTGATGTTTGTCTGTTGGCCCTATTGTGTGTCTAGTCCTTTGTTGTCTGTGTGTAAGTTTGATGAAAGCAACAAATATATAAATAATTTGAATTTGCCTGTGTTATCTTGTCTGTGTGTGTGTGTGTGTGTGTGTGTGTGTGTGCTTTGGCTGGTTTCAGGGCAGCCCGTACCTTACAATCACACGCGCCCCAGTTTTACTATAACCTCCTTACAAAAGGTTCTCACCACAACCACCGCGCACGCCGTCTCCTTTTACCCTAGCCTGGCTCTCCGTCGCTGCATTAAGCATCGACAACCCGCCGTGAGTCACCCCGAGAACCACGCCGCGGTTCATCATCCCGCACCACACCAGGTTCTCCGTACTCCACACATCCAGGGTCTAGAATGGTCCATTCTGGGGTGTTGAGATCAGAACGAGGGATTCACAAATTTCTTTGGGGAGCCCCTCATTGTCTGAGCGGTGCTTATGAGAAGTAGGAGATTGTTTCTCTTCCTCCGGACACTTATTATGCATCCCTGGATAGATCCTCTACCGCACCTTCAAACTAGTCCATGTGGTCACCACGTGATGGTCAGGATCACGTACAAAAACACCTAAAAAACATCTTTTATCCCCACTGCCATCACCACACAACCCCCAACAACAGTCACAAATAGGCAACATATTTCACTCCACTCACTCATCCCTTTGCACTGCTTGCATCTTTAGGCATTCATTTATTGTCATTGTTTTGGACTGTCTCTGCCTTGTATGCATTTATTTATTTAGTGTAAATTGAACCTGCCCTGTCAAAGATGAATTTCTGTCACTTGTGACAGACAATAACGTTTTTTTTATCTTATCTTATCTTATCCGCCTGCAAACCAGAGCCAGGAACACTCTGAGACTCTCTGACATTCATGTGGAGTTCATGTTGTGAACTCCTTCCTGAGCAGCACGTTGTGGTTCAGGTTCATCCAACTTGCTGACCAAGTACCAACGACACCAGGAATCATGCTGTACTGTAGAAAAGGGCTTTCAGTGCATCTTAAGTTCCATAAAACTAGAATTATTCTGATAATGATACGAGTATCGGAAATTCCTCCGATACTTAAAATGCAGGATCGGGTATCGGCGAGTACGCAAGTCTATGCGCCGATCCGATACCGTCACGTGACTAACTCATTCACTACACAGACAGAGAACATCACCAACAATACGGTGTTATGCTGCGTTCGTTAACGGTCAGAGGTGGAAAGTCGGAATGGGAAACACGTCGTCTACCAAGTCGGAAAAACATGGATGCATGCACGCTTAACTACAAGATTACAAATGCATTATTATAATAATAGATTAGAAATGCAAATTAACTTGTTCTGAAAAAGAACCGACTTTACATTGCTGTCATCATAAGAGAACCTTTCAGTAAGAACAAGTGCTATAAGTAGTTACAATGCTAGATGCTGTATCGGTATATACTCGGTATCAGCCGATACTCAAGTTCAGGAAACGCAATCGGTACGGGAAGGAAAAAGATGGTATTGGAACATCTCTACATAAGATAAGTTAAAACCCGCCTTCCCACCCCTTCCTGAGTCAGACTGGCCAAGCAGCCGCTGGTAAAGCTGGCCGCTTGCCGTGTGCGTCTGATCATGTGAAACCAACGTGTTGGTGTGTCTCTCCTTCAGCCCGTCTCCATCTCCGCCGTGTGTTTGTGTATTCCCAACGGGGGGACAGACGGACGGAGAGCGTATCCCAGCCTGCCGGGGTTAGCTACACCCAGGGGTCAGGGGGGGTCAAACAAACACTTACATCCATCCGTACACTTAAGCACGCACGCGGGAGACGCCGCTAAACTGACAGCAGCGGCCGCACGCGGGGTCGGCCGCTGCCCGTCACTGCCAGCCAACCTGGGGTATTAAATCCTACAGATTAGGCAGAATTTAGGCACTGCGGGCTGATTGGCTGAGCGGCGGCTAAGCCTCATCAGCGCTATGAAAGCGGTCTTTACAGGGTGACAGTGATGAGTGTAGCGTCGGCGCTAATGAGGAGCTCTCCGTCACGCGTGACGGCTGAGAGGGGAGGGTCCGCGCGCGGCGCCGCGATGCGTCTTCCTTTGATAGCCTTTCTTCAATGGACCTGTCATCGCTCCGTCGGCTTCTCCGCCCGATTCCAGGCAGCTAATGAGCTCGGGGGGTCATCCAGAGCAGGCGGCGCCGAAACTGTATCCACTCCACCGCGCCCGAGTGTGTGTGTGTGTGTGTGTGTGTGTGTGTCTGTGTGTGTGTGTGTGTGTGTGTGTGTGTGTGTGTGTGTGTGTGTGTGGCTGGACTCGATGGAGAATTTAAGTGGAAGATGAAACGGCGCAGGAGATACAGAGACCCTCCCCACAATCCACAATCTGACACAAAGTACTCCACAGTTTCTGCAGTTCTCTTTAGCTTCCTATGCTACGGCCTCCTCCTCATCCTCCTCGCTCTCCTCTTCATCCTCCTTCTCCTCCTCAATCTCTTCATCCTCCCTCTTCCATTCCTCCTCCTTTTTCTCCTCTTCCTTCTCCTCCTCTTCCTCTTCCTCATCCTCAACCTCCTCCGACTTCTTTCAACCTCATTGTAGTAGTATTAGTAGTAGTAGTAGTAGTAGTATTAGCTGTAGTAGTAGTGGTAGACATTGTAGGATCTGCAGTAGTAGTAGTTGTATTAGCAGTAGCAGTAGTAGTTTGTTTCTGTAGTAGTTGTAGTACTAGTAGTAGTAGTAGTAGTAGAAGTCCGCCACCTCCTCCTTCATTCAGGCAGATGTGTTGAATGCTCGGGTTGTGTGATGGAACAGGTCTCCTCGTTACTCCAGAGAGACCTTCAGCCTGTGTCTCCTCGTTACTCCAGAGAGACCTTCAGCCTGTGTCTCCTCGTTACTCCAGAGACCTTCAGCCTGTGTCTCCTCATTACTCCAGAGACGTTCAGCCTGTGTCTCCTCGTTACTCCAGAGACCTTCAGCCTGTGTCTCCTCGTTACTCCAGAGACCTTCAGCCTGTGTCTCCTCGTTACTCCAGAGAGACCTTCAGCTTGTGTCTCCTCATTACTCCAGAGACGTTCAGCCTGTGTCTCCTCGTTACTCCAGAGAGACCTTCAGCTTGTGTCTCCTCGTTACTCCAGAGACCTTCAGCCTGTGTCTCCTCGTTACTCCAGAGACGTTCAGCCTGTGTCTCCTCGTTACTCCAGAGACGTTCAGCCTGTGTCTCCTCGTTACTCCAGAGACGTTCAGCCTCTGTCTCCTCGTTACTCCAGAGACCTTCAGCCTGTGTCTCCTCGTTACTCCAGAGACCTTCAGCCTGTGTCTCCTCGTTACTCCAGAGAGACCTTCAGCCTGTGTCTCCTCGTTACTCCAGAGAGACCTTCAGCTTGTGTCTCCTCGTTACTCCAGAGACCTTCAGCCTGTGTCTCCTCGTTACTCCAGAGACGTTCAGCCTGTGTCTCCTCGTTACTCCAGAGACCTTCAGCCTGTGTCTCCTCGTTACTCCAGAGAGACCTTCAGCCTGTGTCTCCTCGTTACTCCAGAGACGTTCAGCCTGTGTGATGGAACAGGTCCAGCTCTTCGTTCCTCCAGGAGGGACATTCTTGGCGTCTCCCTCTGGCAGCCATCTTGGCAGGGCTCTGCTGTTGGCCGTGCTGCTCTGGAACAATCCGAATTATCTCGCCCACTCCGTTACATATGTCCACGTTTTTCTCTCTTGACATGCGGAACCAAAAACCTTCACCCATTTGTCTCTGCATTTTTACGACGTTTGAGGTTTGGAAAGAGCGAAAGCGTCAAGGCAAATAACATTTAACGCATCGACATGTTTTGCAAACACGATAATGCAACTCTTTGTGCGTTCTTCACATGGATGTCGTACATGATTAATGCGTTTTTCTACATACACGCATAACGTTCTACGTTCTCAGCGTTTCACCCCGTGGCTCGTTCGCTCTGTGATCTGGGAGACATCGGCTCTAATCACTCGTCCGACTTTGGGTTTCGCCGACCAGAGAGATAGTTGCAGATTGAAGCGCTCCGACTTTATCTGAAGGTCCCAGCCTGCGGTGGAGGCACAGAGAGAATGTTTGGTGTTCCAGCGGGCGGGGGAACATGGAGGTGAGAGGAGGGGGGTGTTTAGTGATTACCTCGCTTGTTTCCACGGTGACCCCCTGCTGTGTGCTGATGCCTGGTGAGGCTGGTGGACGGGGGAGGAGGGTGGGGGGGGGAGCAGCTCTAATAACAATTGCCCCTGGGCTACGAGTTCACAGGTCATGGCACCTGTTCACAGACACTCATAAACACACACATGCTCGCAAACACACACACACACACACACACACACACACACACACACACACACACACACACATGCTCGGAGGCTTGCATACATACACACACAAACACACACACACACACAAACATGATGACAAACAGATAAACACACACACACACACATGATGACACACAGATATTCGATGACACACATGATGACACACAGATATGTGATATACAAACACAGACAAATGTAGACTGTTGATGACCTTTTGTTATCATGTTATCGGCCAACCAAAAATAGGACCCCTAAAAATAACCTCAAAATGGATCCAAAATAAACGGTTCATCCCTACAGCCCGTCTCTGGCAGAAACACCACAGGCATATTATTGCATATTTTGGGGTCAGGGGTTAAAGGGTGGGCTGTGGATTGATGTTATAAGGAGGAGGACGTCGGAAGAAAGGTCACGATTTGAACAGGACAAAGGTCGCTGGATATTCAGTTAGTTGTGCGCTCCGTTCAGGCAAACCCACATCGATCCTGAGATCAATGTTCGTTCAGAGAGCCTCACTTTCACGCCTGAACAAACTCAGAAGGCAACTCACTAACACGAGCTCACTAGCACACACACACACACACACACACACACACACACACACACACACACACACACACACACACACACACACACACACACACACACACACACACACACACACGAACACACACACATACACAGGTATGAACACACACACTCACACACACATACACAAACACATGCAAGAACACACACACAGACACACACCCAGGCATGAACACACACAAACACACATATATAGGTATGAACACACACACTCACACACACATACACAAAGGCATGAATACACGTGAACACACACATGCACACATACATGCAGTAACACACACTCACACACATACACAAACACATGCAAGAACACACACACACACACTCACATATATACACACACTAATACACAAGCATGCGTGCAAAACATTCCAAGACGCATGCACCCACACACACAAGGACACACACATCTACCCACACGCCCACGCCCACACACAGCCACACCCTCTTATCCGATTGACCTATTGATTACTGAACCCAATTTGATTACCCTCAGCATCATTAGGGAAGATATTTTAAATGCACATTACCATTAATTACCCCCCCCACCACTACCTCTCATCGCTCACGTACCCCCCCGTCGTTAATCCACTCTGAGCATGACGCAAAATGCTAACCTCACGCTGCCTTCCCAAAATACTACGTCTCCCAGAAGCCCTTTCTTCCCTCAGAGCTCCCAGCGCAGTGCTCCCAGCGCTAGCCGTGTGATTGGCCTCCGCCGGCTGTAGTCCTGATCATCTGGGACTAGCTCCGGCGCCGCGCCGCCGTAATGACTCTGTTTGATTGTTCCGTCGGCGGTTGTAATTGTTTGGGGATCGAGCGCCTTTCCCCAACTGCCATTATTTCTTCCCGCCATTTCCAACCGCCGCAAACACTTCGGAGGAGCGTTTGCATCAGTCGAGTGGTTATTCAAATCACAATACCCCCCCCCCCCCCCCCCCATAAACCCTGCTGGTGTACTTAAGACCGGAGAGACGGTGTATTCCGTGGGCGCCCAACGCGTCTTAAAAGGATTCTTAAAAGGGTTTACTTAATGAATCCCCTGTTTATTTAACCTCGAGCGATTGCCTGCTAGCTTGGGCTGCGCCGCCGTCTCTGCTGCTGTTCTCTTTAGCCGCCGGCGTTATGATCCGTCCTACTGAGGAGCAGGAAGGGCTGAGCAGCCCATCGCCTGGGCACGTCTCCGGCGGACATCGGGCTTCGAACCCTCAACCTTTCAGCGGAGAGTCAAACCTCCTAACCACTAGACCACCCCCACCCGGCCCCTCCGTTCCTCCAACCCCCCGACGCGTGTGGAGCGTTCATCTTTGAAGGACGATGTTCGCTCCGCGCCCCCCCTCCCTGACCGTGAGGGAGGATCAGATGAAAGAGGCAGAGCTTCACGCCCCAGGGCAGCTGTCAGCCACCCCCAGCCCCGGCCTGGCACCGCAGGGTTCCCCCCACCTCCACCTGAACCTCCACCTCTACCTCCACCTCCACCTCCACCTCCACCTCCACCTCCACCTGAACCTCCACCTGAACCTCCACCTCCACCTCTACCTCCACCTCCACCTGAACCTCCACCTGAACCTCCACCTCCACCTCTACCTCCACCTCCACCTCCAGCTCCACCTCCACCTCCACCTCCAGCTCCACCTCCACCTCCAGCTCCACCTCCACCTCCACCTCCACCTCCACCTCCACCTCCAGCTCCACCTCCACCTCCACCTCCACCTCCACCTCCAGCTCCACCTCCACCTCCACCTCCACCTCCACCTCCAGCTCCACCTCCACCTCCACCTCCACCTCCACCTCCAGCTCCACCTCCACCTCCACCTCCACCTCCACCTGAACCTCCACCTGAACTTCCACCTGAACCTCCACCTCCACCTCCACCTCCACCTCCACCTCCAGCTGAACCTCCACCTTCACCTCCACCTCCAAATCCACCTCCACCTCCACCTCCACCTCATTCGCTCCTGCTGCTGCTTCATGTTAAATCACGGGACATTTGAACCAAAGCTTTCCCTCCATCCTGCCCCAGCTGATTACATCTCAGAGCCAGCAGGGATGGGTGGAGGAGAGGTGGAGGGATGGGTGGAGGAGGGGTAGGGCGATGGGTGAAGGAGGGATGGGGAGATGGGCGGAGGGGAGACGGAGAGATGGTGGATGGGGGTGATGGAGGATTTCTTTCAACAGCTTCAGTGTTAAGGAGAGAGGTCATAGTTCAACCTGTGTGTGTTTGCTTGACAATTGTATAAATTGCATGACAATATTGTGTTCTCAGAAACCTTTGTTGTACAGAGATAGGGAGGGGGGGACAGGGAGGGGGGGGGGTGGTACGCAGTGAGAGAGAAATTAAAACGATCACAAAGAGCAGTGAGTACATTGAGGGTTAAATCCCCCATTTTCCTCCAACTTGTCTCGCTCAGATTATTGAGATTCCACACATAATTGAGACTCCGGTTATGGAAAAAATCCCTGGTTCCCGTCCATCCGAGCGTGCCGCCGGTGACGTCCGGTCGATCGCTCAGAGGCTGACAGGTGTCGGTCCCGCTCCACGGAATTCAGATTCCAGGAACTGTAAGCGCTTTCGTTCCCCGACCTCCGACCCCTAGAGACCCTGTTTCCGACAGCCTGCGCCGCAGACGGAGCCAATCAGAGCGGGCGCTGGGCCCCGCCGTCTGTGGAAGGATTTGGAGGTTCAGCCTCTTTTCTTTTCTAAGCGCATCGCGGCCCCGTGTACAGCCTCGCCGCGCGCCCGCCCCAGACCCGACGCTTAACCACCGCTGATGAAAAGGAGGGCAAAAGGGAAAGAAGCAATTTGTCTGGAATGGTTTCCAGGTGGCGGTCACAGCAGGGGTGATTGACAGGGGCAGGGTCTTTTTCTTTCTCCAAAAGCGGAAGAGGTCGGGCTATTCCGGAGCGGCAGAAACCCCTTGTTTCCTTTCACTTTGACCTCCGACCCCACCCCCTGTCTGCTCCAACTGTTGTGCTTTATTGCTCCTGTGAGTAGGACCACTCTCTTCAGCTGTGGCGGTTTGCGGCTGCAAGGGAAAGGCTGTGGAACGTCGTATAAACTGACAAATGTCCTGCAGGGTTAACCGGAGCTCAGAGTGATGTCTTAGTGGAGCTTGCTTGGACGAAGACAAAAGCATTAATTTTAGTATTGATCTTGTTCTTTGGAACAGCAGAGAGTACCGACTTAACAACCAGTTATACGCAGCAAGTGTGTGTTTTCACTGGTTTAATAACTAAAGCAATTGACCCATTATATCGATCGCATTGTAATCAATAGTTGTGCTGTTGACCAACGAATCGTTTCAGAACTGCGTTGGGTTGGTGGGATGTCTTGGTTTTTAAAGATAGATTTTGCAGAGACTAGTCCAATAATTTAAAGTAACTTCAAGGACTGTTTGAGTCTAATTATTCCTTTCATCCGTTATATAAAACAGATTTACAGAACAAACTTTCTTTTGCTCACGATATTTGTCTATGACTGCAGCCTGTAAAAGGTAGCAAAAGAGAATAAAAAGGACAAGGACGTGTCAGCCTGATGTTTTACTTTTAAAAACTTCCACTACACAGCTATGACTATAATGTGTGTGTGTGTGTGTGTGTGTGTGTGTGTGTGTGTGTGTGTGTGTGTCTGAATGTGTGTGTGTGATTCTGTGTGTGATGCTTTATAAAACCATTGTCCAATGTTCCATCCACTGCACAACTATGACCAATAATGTGTGTCTGTGTGTGTTTGTGTGTGTGTGTGTGTGTGTGTGTGTATGTTTGTCTGTATGAGTGTGTGCGTCTTAGTTTGTGTGTGTTATTTTGTGTGTGTTTGTATGAGTGTGTGTGCAAGTGTGTATGTGTAGGTTTATGTGTAGGTGTATATGTGTGTGTTTGCGTGTGTGTGTGTGTGTATATGTCTATTAGTGTGTGTCTGTATGTGTGTGTTTGTTTCTGTGTGTAATGTTTTACTTCTTAAAACCATTGTCCAATGTTCCAACCACTACACAACTATGACCTAGAATTTGTGTGTATGTGTGTAATAGTGTGTGTGCACGTGTGTGTGTGTGTGTGTCTATGTGTGTGTGTGTATGTGTGTGTGTGTGTTTGTGTTTGTGTTTGTGTAATAGAGTGTCTGTGTGTGTTTGTCTCTGAGTGTGTGTGTCTATGTGTCTGTGTCTGTGTGTTTGTTTCTATGAGTGTTTGTGTGTGTGTGTTTGTGTAATATAGTGCCTGTGTGTCTATGAGTGTGTGTGTCTATGTGTCTGTGTCTGTGTGTTTGTTTCTATGAGTGTTTGTGTGTGTGTGTTTGTGTAAAATAGTGCCTGTGTGTCTATGAGTGTGTGTGTGTGTGCGTTTGTTTCTGAGTGTGTGTGTGTGTGTGTTTGTGTAATACAGTGTCTGTGTATGTTTGTCTAAGAGTGTGTGTGTCTGTGTGTGTGTGTGTGTTTGTTTGTATGTGTGTGTGTGTGTGTGTGTTTGTGTGTGTGTGTGTGTGTGTGTGTGTGTGTATGTGTGGTAGTGATAGATTCCTCTATCCTACAGTCCTTTGGTCCTCTCTCTCTCTTTCTCTCAATGTGTGTGTGTGTGTGTGTGTGTGTGTGTGTGTGTGTGTGTGTGTGTGTAAAAGTCCTTCCTCTTACGTTGAGAGACGTGCGAGACATGAATCTTGGTTCCTCATCCAGACAACACTGGGTATGGACGATTCAATCCTTTGGGGTCGATCCACCAGGTTTGATGGAATCTCTCCTTAATCAATTCCAATTAAATTGGAATTAATTCAATGTTTAATTCAATGTTTTCCATCGTCTTCGATGCCCCATCTCCCCCAAGCTCCAAGAGATACGGATCAGACCAAATCGATCGAACACAGATCGGTATAGATGCTGGGCTTTTAAAATGAACCATAAACAATGCAAAAACTCGCTGCATTAAATCATTTATTCCATCTCAAAGATAGGATCGGCTCCAAATCTGTTTTCTTTTCAGATTTCAATTCTCAGAACTGACGACGCCAGGAATGGAGAATCAAATCATTCGGGGTCTCCTTTCCATCTCAGAAACCACGCGAGCAGACTGCGCCTATGTTCCTCCCCGTCTGGGCGGCGGCGTTGGTGTTCAGACTCTCTTTTAATTATGTTTATACAGCAGCCACCCCCCCCCCCCCCGAACCCCTGCCAAGCCATTGGACAGCGGTGGCTGGTCACCAGTGCAGGGGGCCTTAGTAGTGTCTGCCGTTTTTTAGTTTTTCCAAAGACTTCCCTCCCCAGTGAGATGAAAGCATGTGGGCCCTGGACGTTCATGTTGCGTTCCCAGTCAGACGCAAGGCTGTAGCGAAGAGTGAGCGCTGGCGCTAGATGCCTCCCCTCGCAGTCTCTGGCCACCAATTTACCGTTTCCACGGCGACCTGGCCTCGGAAGTCTGGTAGGGACGGGAACGTCATTAAGCAACACAGAGAGAAAACGCTGGGACTTAGAGGAGAGGGGAACTCTGCCTCCTCTGACCATTAAAGGAGAGTCCAGTAATCCGGCCTCCTGCTCCTCTTCCTCCTCCTCTTCCTCCTCCTCCTCTTCCTCACCCCCGGAGCCAGAACCAATAGAGAACAAACAAATTAACTAAACCGTCGGAGCGGTGGGATCGCGTTCGGCAAAGTCCAGGGATCGGTTGAACGACCTGAGCCTCTGGTGTTCTCCGCGTCCCTCTACCTCGCCCTAGAACCTCCTCCGCTAGCGAGGAACGTCTGCTGGACCGGATCCACGGCGACATTCCCAAACATCTCCTCCCAGATGCACAGCGGGGTCCTTCTGAACTCAGGAAGCTCGGGGGGGGGGGGGGGGGAAGGAATCGAGGAATTTGATGATGCACACAATGTGTGCTTATGTTAGAAAGGAGGCAGAACTCACATATGAACGGACACACACACACTTATGCCAGCACACGCACACACGCACGCACGCATGCACACACGCACGCACGCACGCACACACACACTCACACACAGACACATACACACACACACAGACACAACCACACTCACACAGACATACACAGAAACACAGATGCAAACAGACTCAAGCACACATACACACAATTACAGACGCACACACACTCACGTGCACACACACATACACACAAACACACACACACACATGCAGAATTGTAAGTATGGAAGCATGGTAGTAAAGAGGGTCTGCAGCTGCACTGCTTTGGGAGGCTGTTGTGTGCCGGCTCATTTGAATAACAACTAAATCCTCAGTCTTTGTCTGACGATTACATTTCACACTTTATTACCCAGAACCCCCAGCATGGCACTTTATCCTCCCTTCCTTTCCTCTTTCCTCTCTCACTTCCTTTCCCCCTTCCTTCCTTCCTTCCTTCCCTCCTTCCCTCCTTCCTTCCTTCCTTCCTTCCTTCCTTCCTTCCTTCCTCCCTTCCTTCCTTCCTTCCTTCCTTCCTTCCTTTCATCCATCCTTCCTTTCTTTCTCGCTTCCTTTCAACCTTCCTTCCTTCCTTCCTTGCCCCTTTCCTTTCTTCCTTCCTTCCTTCCTTCCTTTCTTCCCTCCTTCCTTCCTTTCTTCCTTTCTTCCTTCCTTCCTTTCTCCCTTCCTTTCATCCTTCCATCCTTCTCCCTTCCTTTCACCCTCCCTTTCTTCCTTTAATCGTTCCTATCCATCCCTCCTTCCTTTCTTCCTTCCTTCCTTCCTTCCTTCCTTCCTCCTTCCTTCCTTTCTTCCCTC